>NC_083354.1:78819385-79128298 GCF_030254825.1 Meriones unguiculatus
TGGAAGCAGTTAAATTATTCTTTAACTTTGCTAGCTGTTGCATTTTTAGTATGAATAAAAACTATATACAATAATCAAAGTGAACTGGACATTTTGCTTGCTTTTCAAAATTAAAAATTATAAATATGATTACCTTAGCCTACTTTCTTCAGTCTGCTTTAAAAGAGAAAACAGTTTCCATATTTGATCTATGATATTTTACTATTCCACATTTCTCAGGGAAGGAGGAATATGAAACTATCTTTGAAGGAAACACTTTGAAAATAATGCTGTATAGTAAGAGGGGTAGGGATAACTTACATTTAGTCTTTCCATTGAAGTATATAGACATGCTATCAGGTGTAATCTAGTTGTTTTCTCAGGAAGTCTTTGTGAGGTAGATATTGTCTCAATTTTATAGTTGAATAATGAGATCCAGGGAGGTTTTGTAAATTGATGTCAAAACAGCAGTGACAAGCCTTTGTGTTTTCCACAACATAATAATATTGCTGTTCTTAATACAAATTAAAAGGTTTAATGCATTGTGATTTCTGGATAATTACTTAGCATTTTAGTGTTAGATGAACTTTGAAACTTTTTTTTTCTGAACATACTTCCTTGTGGCATCTAGATTAGCTTTCCCAGCAGGTGTCAGAAAGTAGGTTAGAACATTTCACTTGTACTATGTGGATGACTAAGAGTGATTAGATATGCTAGTTGCAGTTTTAATTGAACTCTAGCCAACTGAGCAGTAGTGCATAGTGTTAAATTTGTTCTCTGACCATTGGAAGTTTAAAAGATAATGAGGTGGGAAGGAGAAAGGATGAATTGACTGAGTGCCCACATACCAGATAATGCATCTAGTGATGAACAAGACCATAACTCCAGTCTGCTTAATTCTGGAACTCCTGTTCTTTCTATTATGTACCAATACCCTTCTTACTGGATAAGTCACTTTAGTTTACTTACTTTTCCTATTAATGCTACTAGCTTAGTTAGCTTAAATGTTTGTAGGATAGTTTTTGAAAGCGTAGGAGCTTATGTTACAAACTGCAGAGCAAGAGATTTCTGAAGGTGGGTAGATGGTTTTGATATCAAGCCTACTATCTTGTAACTTTTCCATTAATTTTAGAGTCCAAGAAAACAAGAGGAAAGGTGTTGATGATTTAATACAGGTGTTGATGATTTAATACAAATGTATCATAATGTCAATGTGCTAACTATAATGCATCAATTATAAATTCCTCCTTAAAAGTAGATTAAAAATTAAAGTAAATGGAGTACCCCTTTGATGTCAGATGTTATTGCCTAAAACATTCTAGTGACTTGAAAAAAACCTAACACATTAAGGAGGAATGTTCATGCAGAAATAATTATATATTAACATTCCATGGTTAGGTTTGGCAAACCAAGATAATGATTCTTTATTGTGATTGAATAAATAATAGGATTTAGTTTTTTTCAGATTTTTAAACTTGAGAGTATGAACTTTTTGTCTCGCCTAAGTAGATATAGAAGTTTTGAGATAAAGCAATTGTATGCAAAGTTGCTTAAAAGAGCCTGTTCATAGTAACGATTCCATTTGTGAATGTATTATAAAACTTGGTTTTAAGAACTACTACTGAATATTTAAAAAGAGTACCTTAATCTAGAAGTGTAATATAATATACTTAGATTTTTGAGCCAGATGGCCATGTGTATGTTTTCTAGCTACCTGATCTTTGTGAATGCCAACTTTTTCATGTGTTAATTCATGGCTGTATTAGTTATCAGTTGCTGCGTAACAAATTACCACAGAGTAAATAATTTAGCACACATTCACTATGCCAGTTTCTGTGAGTCCAGCTATGACTAGCTATGACCTTCTGATGAGGCTATAATCAAAGTGTTGGCAAAGATTGAGTTCTCTGCAGGAAGCTTCACTTGAGAAGAATGGATTTCCAAGCTCATGTATTTTGTGACAGGATTCAGTTACTTTGCATGCTATTGGATGGGGCCCCCAGTTTCTTGCCAGTACTACGTGGAGATTACTCTGATTTCCTTTTTGTGAGCATCTAAGTATTAAGTTGCTTCATCCAAGCCAATGAAACAAAGTTTGGCACCAAGTTATAAGCCAGGGTCTTTTATGATCAAATCATGGAAGTGGCATCCTCTCAATATTGAGATATTTTATTGATTACAATTAAATTATTCAAGGGATGAGAGTGCCAGAAGAGTGTGGCTGTTAAGAGAAAGCATCGAATCTGGCAGAATCTGCCTCACTCCAGGGCTGCTATTCGTTTGTCAGTGAAGAAAGTAATCTATATTTTAAATATTTTATTTTTGCCCCAACCTTAACCTTCTTTTCTATATATTACTAGGTAGTTTGCTGCACGGGAGCCAAATTTCCTGTTTCTGTTATTACTAATGTTAGTGCCTATTCCCGCCATCTCCAATTCCCACCATCTCCACCTGCTTGACCTCTAGACCTTTTGGAATTAATTTCTTCTATCAGTAATTGATTAAATCCAACAACTTGACTTGTGAAATTCCACTCATTTCCAAGTTCTACCTCATATGCTATTTTGCTCTAGCTTTCTTTAATCCATTTTCACTGACATAAACATAATTTCCTTCATCTGATCATCTATAACTCATTTTTAACAGCTTTTGGGCATTTATCTATTTGTTTTGATTTTTATTTTGTTATTTGGATTATGAATTTATCTTCAAGGGCAAGGATTGTGTTTTAATCTTTTCTGTATTCTGCTATTTTTATAATGTTATTTTTTAAACAAAATGAAAAATATTGTTGATTAGTGAATTAATTTTTCCAAAGATCAGTAGTTTAGTTACTTATAAAGATGAATATGAGGCATTTTAGGTAGTTACAGTAACCAATATTTTTAGCTCCAAAGGGAATGAAGTATCTTTCTATATGCCTAAATGATTATATTTTATTCACAATTGATTATTTATTCATTTATTTTTAAACCAACAAATATGGCAAATATTTATTATGTGACTATTATGCATGTTAGGAATTTAGAAAAAATGTTTTTCTAATATCTTCTACATACTTTTAAAAATCTTACTTTGCTAGTGTATCTTAGAGAAGTGATTTAACTTTTATTCTAAAGTTAGATGTAGTATTATACAACTCAGATATTGAGCTGTGGTGCAGTTGTCTATGCAATAGGCCTGTTAAGCTATACAAGGATAGTTTTACCTGTACCCCAAACTATTAATTTGGGATTCTAAAATTATATTTGAACATTTTATCCTTTTTAGTCACTGTTTTGCTGTTAATGAGCTAGCTTTTAATTATCTAGTTATATTTTCTTCTGATATGTTATCTGTTGGAAAATCAAATGATTTAGTTTGAATTCCGAGTAGGTTATTAGCCAAAAGTAGAATATATGAGATAGGACTTGAAAACTGTTATAGTATTTGGGATAAGGTTGTAAAAACTCCTTTTCTTTTCAAGTACAATACTCAGAGTTGAAATTACTTTACTTGAGTTGCCTAATAAGTCATGTAAGACTTCTAGATAAATTCTGCTCTACCACAAGTTAGCTCATTTTTAAAAAAGTGCAGGATGTGATATTACCTAAGTGTTAATAGACAGTTGATAAATCTCACTGTGTATTTATAAAGCTGCACTGTAAGAAAAAAACAAAGGTGCCTTATAAAGCAGCACAGCAGCCTTGGATACGAATGGGCTTAACACACTGTTGATAAATGGAATCACACACGATCTGTCCAGTGCATGTGGTGGACTTAGATTATGTGGTTTCTCTATTCTTACCTTATTAAAAGGAGGTTGGCACACCACACCTATCTACTGTCATCTTCAGGGTTTTGTTATTTTTAAAAGCAATTATCGGTCTCTTCGGATTCCTTCCCATGCCTTCCTCCTCCTCTTTTTTTTTTTTTACTTGATTTCTAAAATATTGTGCATGCTCAACAAGTACTCTATAATCTCTAGCTTAAAGCTTGTTCTTTGATTATTCAGTATTATCCAGTTGTGGAATTATCCTGCTAGGCATTTAGGTTTCTGATTATGTGTTTAACTATGTTAAATTGTTTCGAATTTATGAACTTTGGCAAGTATTCATTAATCTGTAGTAAATATGTTTATTTCTGTCTAGGTTAAAAAATGGCCATATTTAAGTGACATATCACTCTGAGATTTGCTTATGAAAAAATTTTATCGTCATTATTCTCTTCATTTTCGGATTGAGAAGAATGAATCCAGACATAGAAGAAAGTGCAAGATGTTTGGGGAAAGTACCTGTTAAACAGTGGAGCATCTAACAACTCATTTGCAAGAAGGTTTAAGGCATTAAAACTGTTATGCTTCGATATCGGTATGCTGTTGACTCTCTAGCTCATAGGTAGCCCTCCAAAAAGATCTTTCAGTTTTCCAAATTATGGAAATTTCGTGGAAAACGTTGACTTGGATGTTGAGCCTCATCATGGCTTCATCGGAATTTTATAGTGACCACAGACTTTCATATAGTTCTCAAGGTAGGATTTCTGATTTTGAAATTTGATAGAAATGATCACAAAATACGACTTTGAATATTCAGTTTAGTAAATAGTTTCTTGAGATTATTTAGTCAGATGGAGTAGGAACAAAAGTACTAAGAGGCTGTTTAACTTGTTTCTCTGAGATAACTCTTTAGAGCTTTTAGAGTTGACTAAAAATTATATACTCTAAGCTTCTGGTTTTCCTATGTTCTAAATTTTAATAGACTCATTCATTGCTAGGGCTTTGAGGCAGGGTTACCTTCAGACAGAATCCAAATGTTTATATTGTAGAAGAGGAAGAAACCAGATTAATTTTGATACAGACTTTTTAAAAAATTTGATTTATTATATATTCAGTGTTGTGTCTGCCTGTACACCTGCACACCAGAAGAGGGCACCAGATCTTATTATAGATGGTTGTGAGCCAACATCCTGTGGTTGCTGGGAATTGAACTCAGGACCTCTAGAAGAACAGGCAGTGCTCTTAACCTCTGAGCCATCTCTCCAGCCCTGATACAGACTTTTAAATATGAACCTTTTATTTAAAACACAAAATAACAATAAAATACTTTTCCAAACATATTTTCATTTTTATAATTTTAATTCAGACAATTGAACTTATGCCATAGAAATGACCTCAACAAAGATAGCCCCAGGAGAAAATGTCATATTGTATTTCATGGACCAGTCCATTTCTTATAGAATTATTGAAAGTTATACCTTTTGAATTTTTATCCCATGAATATCCTAGAACAGATAATTTTTTGGTGCTGATGAAGGTATTATAGACTGATACATATTTGGAAATGTGTATACCTCTGAAAGTAGATCAACAAAACCATACCAATCAGTTGACTCTTATTCATAACAAGTGAATAACCATATTTTAATTTTTCACTGGTTATAGTTTTGTTGGATTTCATGTTTATGTAATAAACTCTGTGTGTGGTCAGTGAAGCAGTGGGCTGATATCTGTTTTCACCTAATGTTAAACCTAACTGAATAAAGGTATGACTAATAAAGAGATGGGTAACTAATCTAAAAAAGAAAACTATGAAGCTGGAGAGAAGGCTCAGTGGTTAAGGACACTGACTGCTCTTGCAGAAGATCCATGCTTAGCTGCAAGTACCCATATGGTGGCTCACATCTGTTTGAAACTCCACTTGCAGTGGTTCTCATGCTCTCTGGTCTCCATGGAAACTGGGTGCATACATGGTGCATACACATACATGCAGATAAAATGCTTATGCAAATAAAATAAAAGATAACAAAAAGAAAAATGTTTAATTTTTCTCTAATTTTTGTTACACAATTGATTTTCAACATTTTATTGAGATACGATATACATGTAATACATCCATTAACATATATATAACAATGGTTTTAGTAGTTTTTAGAACTGTACAGTAGTACCATAATCAACTTTAGTGCACTTTAATCTTTTCTTTAAAAAAGAAAATCTTGGAGGCTGGAGAAATGGTTCAGTGGTTAAGAGCGTTGTCCAAGGGATCCGGGTTCAACTCCCAGCACCACATGGCAGCTCACAACTGTTCATAAGCAGTTCCAGGTGGTCTGACACCCTCACACCAATGTACATAAAATAAAATTAAATACATTATTAAAAAAAAAGGAAAATCTTTACCCGTTTAGATTCACTCCTAAATTCCTTAGTCCTAGTCCCAGGCAATT
Organism: Meriones unguiculatus; assembly: GCF_030254825.1. Lineage (NCBI taxonomy): Eukaryota > Metazoa > Chordata > Mammalia > Rodentia > Muridae > Meriones > Meriones unguiculatus. The sequence goes on from NC_083354.1 coordinate 78,825,566, forward strand.
TCTACACTCTGAACTCTATCTCTAGTGATTTGCCTTTTCTGACTATTTCCAATATTCAGTCTTTTTGTGATTAGCTTTTTTACTTGGTGTAATAATTTCCAGGTTAGAAAATGAACCTTGATCAAGAAATGAGTTACTGCTGGGCATTGTGGCACACATCTCTAACCCCAGCACTTGGGGAGGCAGAGGTGGGTAGGTCTCTGTGAGTTCAAGGCCAACCTGGTCTACAAAGTGAGTCCAGGACAGCCAAGACTACACAGAGAAACCCTGTCTCAAAACAAACAAACAAACAAACAAACAAACGACAACAGCCAAAAGAAATGAGTTGCCGTGGTGTTGCATACCTTTAGTCCTAGCACTTAAGGGGCAGTGGCAGGTGGACCTCTGAGTTTGAGCCCAGAGTAGTTTATACAGCAAGTTCCGGCACAGCCTGGAAACCCTGTCTAAAGCAAACAAGCAAACAAACAAACCAAACCAAAACAGCTACAACAAATTAGGCAGTTTCTATGAAAGGTCATTCATGTGTAACAGCACACACCGGTGCTCCTTTCCCTTCTTTTGGAGAGTATTACCTGGATTTTCACAGCCTACTTATTCATCAGTTGCTGGGAGTTGCATTATTCTTTTTCTTGGGCTATGATGAACAGTACTGATATTCACATTCACATAGATTTTTACATAGAAATGTATTTTTATTTTTGTATATATATTTGGGAGTAGAATTATTGCTAAATTATCTGATAATTAATGTTTAACACTTTTCTCAGATTAGTTTCTAAAATGGCCATAGCCTTTCACATTCCTAGTGATGATATTGTTCTTTGAAGACAGTTTATTCAGAACCAGAGAGATTCTCCATGAACATTTTTGGATAGCTTACAAAAGTTACTTTATCTGAGCTAAACATTTTTTTAATGTATGTGTACTTTTTGTTTCATTTTCGTGAAAGATTTTCATACTTGTAGAAGAACTTTTAAAATCCATATATTAAAATTTAAGTTTAGGAAAGACTAGCCCTTCATAAATAATTTTTAATAATACTGTTTTGAGTAATGAAATAATTGAAACTCAATATTTTGATTTGGTTTTACTCTCTCTTCTTGTTTAATATAACATTTGTCATGTACACCTCACATATAATGATGCATAGCTTTCATTGACAGCGTTGTTTATATTGCTCCTTTTTATTCTGTTAAATTGTTTTTTCTTCCATGTGCTTTTCTGGATTCTCTGCCTTGTGATTACAAAGAGGAATTCCTGACTTATCTTGAACACTACCAGCTAACTATTCCAATAAGAGTTGATCAAAATGGAGCTTTTCTCAGCTTTACTGTGAAAAATGATAAACACTCACGGAGAAGACGAAGTATGGACCTTATTGACCCACAGCAGACGGTGTCTAAATTATTCTTTAAACTTTCAGCCTATGGCAAGCACTTTCACTTAAACTTGACTCTGAATACAAATTTTGTGTCCAAACATTTTACAGTAGAATACTGGGGGAAAGATGGACCCCAGTGGAAACATGATTTTTTAGACAACTGTCACTACACAGGATACTTACAAGATCAACGTAGTACAACTAAAGTGGCTTTAAGCAACTGTGTTGGACTGGTAAGTAGATATGATTTTAAATTTCTAATGGAAAAATAAGGTCTCAATGTAAATGTCTTTCCTCTGGTTAACATATATATATATGTAAGTATATAGAAGTTTAAGTAGAAAAGTAATAGTCCAACATTCATTACCTCTGCTGCTCTTACCTTTCATTTTTGTTTTCATAACATTTATAACAATTTACGTATTTATTTATTATTACAATTTATTCACTTCGTATCCCAGCTGTAGCCCCCTCTCTCGGCTCCTCCCATTCCCACCCATGCACCTTCCCTCTTCTTTCTCTATGCCCCTTCTCTAGTCCACTGATAGGGGAGGTCCTCCTCCCCTTCTATTTGACCCTAGCCTATGAGGTCTCATGAGGTCTGGCTGCATCGTCTTCCTCTGTGGCCTGGCAAGGCTTCACCCTCCCAGGGGAGGTGATCAAAGAGCCCGCCACTGAGTTCAAGTCTTAGACAGCCCCTGCTTCCCTTAATAGGGAACCCACTTGGAAATTGAGCAGCCTATGGACTTCATCTGAGCAGGGATTCTGGGTTGTCTCCATGCGTGTTCCTTGGTTGGAGTATTGGTCTCTGCAGGACCCCCAGGCCCAGGTTTTTTTTTTGGCTTTGTGGTTTTCCTTGTAGATCTCCTATCCCCTCCAGGTTTCTTTTTCTTTTCTTTTCTTTTCTTTTCTTTTCTTTTCTTTTCTTTTCTTTTCTTTTCTTTTCTTTTCTTTTCTTTCCTTTCTTTCCCTTTCCTTTTCTTTTCTTTTCTTTTCTTTTCTTTTCTTTTCTTTTCTTTTCTTTTCTTTTCTTTTCTTTTCTTTTCTTTTCTTTTCTTTTCTTTCCTTTCTTTCCTTTCTTTCTTTCTTTCTTTCTTTCTTTCTTTCTTTCTTTCTTTCTTTCTTTCTTTCTTTCTTTCTTTCTGTGTCTGTCTGTCTGTCTGTCTGTCTCTCTTTTTCTTTCTTTCTTTTTTAAAATCTTTCTCTTCTTCCATAAGATTCCCTGCACTCTGGCCAAAGTTTGGCTATGAGTCTCAGCATCTGCTTCAATACCCTGCTGGGTAGAGTATTCCCGAGGCCCCTGTGGAAGGTTCCTGTCCTGTTCCCTGTCTTCTGCTACATCCAATGTCTATCGTGTTTGCCCTTCTGAATGAGGACTGCCTCTTCCCTTGGGTCCTCCTTGTTGTTTAGCTTCTTTAGGCTTAGTATGTTTATACTATAAGGACTGAGTGCCAGTGTGGGCATATGCCTTTAATCTACATCCTTGGCCTACAGAGGGAGATCCAGGACAACCATGGTTGTTACAGAGAAGCCCTGTCTAGAAAGCCCATTAAAAAAAAGAAGAAGAATGAGGGACCTCTCAGGCATGCTTTTACACTTAAAATTTCTTGTTCAAATATCAAAGTCTCATCATTCATGAACAGTTTCAAAGTATGTTTCTATGTAGGAAACCACAACCTTTAGTTTTTCCTGTAATTTTCACTGGTAGGTAACGCAGCTTAAATTAACTTATGATCTACTTATGGTAATGAGTTCTTAGTGCAAAATTTTATACCAACGTCTATGTAATATTTCCTTGCTATTTATACGAAGACTGTTGATAATACTATTTTTCTTAGAATATCTGTTCAAGAGTGCAGGTTGCTCCTAAATGTTGCATATTTGAGTTAGTTCTAGTAAAATGGTACATATACAGTTCATACATGATTGCAGATCAAATCCTATCCTCCATTTCTTCTCTTTCTCTTATTCTTTTCAGGCTAATATAGATGTTCTATTAAAACTTTATATGTGCAAAGAATACAAACATTTTCATGTCTTACTTCTATTTTCAGCAACCACTTTTCTTCTTTACCATAACAGACCTACATTCTTGTTTTGGAAAATAGCAATATAAATACTGTAGAATTTAAATAAATTTTAAATTTGAAAAAAATCAATAAATTGGAATATAAATTTCATTATTTTTGTTTATGTATTATTTCTTACAACTGCTGAGTAAAATGAGCTATTAGTACGTAATACTATAATACTCATGTAATATCTATAAAAACATATGTTGAGTACACATAAATAATGTTAGGACTTTATGAATAAAATATTTATTTCTGTAATTTTAGTTTTTTCAGGGGCTAGTATACAAAGGAATGAATACTGTAATGCAATGTTCACTCATTTTTGTCATTACAGTTTATTCTAATTCATTTCCTTCCTTGACAACTCTTGTCAGGGCTCCCTCTCCACCCAGCTGATGCTCTTTTTTTTTTTTTTTTTTTTTTTCCAGTTTGTCTCCTTTCTAATTTCCTATTACATGTATTATTCTGTTGCCCGGCTGGAGTCTTTCCTTTTTCTTTTAGAATCCTATTTCTAGTTTTTTTGACCTGTAAACACACATAAGCAAACAAACAAACAAACCAATGCATGCACTCAAACACACACATATATAGGTTGAATGAATGTGGGAAAAACATGGTATTTCTGAATGTGGCTTATTTCATTAAACAATGATTTCTAGTTGCATTCATTTCCTTGAAAATGTCATAATTGCATTTTCTTTATTGCTAAAGAAAATTCTATTGTGTGTATTTACAACAATTTCAATTTCTTTAACCACTTATCGAGGCTGATTTTATCTTCTGGCTATTGTGAGCAGACAGCAATAAATATGGATGTGCAAGTATCTTTGTGGTGTGCTGACTTAGCATATCCATGAGTAGTGTAGCTGGATCATATTGGTAGTTTTTTGAGGGCCCTTTATTCTGATTTTCATACATAAGTTTACATTTCATACACAAGTTTACATTCCTACCAGCAGTTATAAGGGCTCCTGTTGCCTATGTCCTTGCCAGCATTGCTCTTTAGGATGATAGTCATTTTACTGGGATAAGACAAATCTTAAGGAAGTTCTAATTTGCATTTCCCCAATGGCTTAAGGATGTTGAACGCTTTTTAAAGCATTCATTGGTCATTTTCCTTTCCACTATCAACAACTGTTCAATTCATTATGCCATTACGTGATTTACACTAGATACAAACTGTTTGATGTATAGTTGGTAAATATTCATTACCATTCTAGACATTGTCTATTGATTCTTGTGAATGTTTACTTGGCTGTATTGAAGATTCTTATTTCATTTGTAAATTCTTGGGATTATTTCTTGTGTTATTGGGGTTCTATTCAGAAAATTCTTGCCTTTACTTATTCTTAAAATCTTTTTCCTATAGCAATTTCAAAGTTTCAGGCCTCATATTAATTAAGGTGTTTGATCTATTTTAGATGCAAAATTGAAATTTCGGGCAAATTGAAATACGGTTTTAGTTTTATTCTTTATGTGGAAATTCCATTTTCCCAGCACAGTTTGGTAAAAAGCTTTTCTTTTCTCTAGTCTATTTAATACATGTTAACTTTTTGCCAGCTTGAGACAAGCTTGAGTCATGTCAGAAGAGGAACCCTCAACTGAGGAAATGATTTCACAAGATATGCCTGTAAACATACTTGTGGGACACCTTCTGGACTGATCATTGATGTAGAAAGGTCCATCCCACTATGGGTAGCACACACTCTTCACCTCCTGACAGTTGGCTCTGAGCTGTATAAAAAGCAAGCTGAGCAAGCCAGTAAACAGTGTTTCTACATGGTTTCAGGGTTAGTTCTTTCTCTGGGTGACTGCTTTATGGCTGTGCCCTGGCTTCCCTGCATGAGGATTTATAAGTTGCAAAATGAAAGAAATTCTTTCTGCCCCAAGTTGCTTTTGGTCATCATGTTTTAGCATAGCAATAGGAACCTAAGTAGAGTGTATGTGGCTATAGGTGTGTGAGTTGATTTTTGTGCCCTCTATTCAGTTTCACTGATCAACAGACCCGTATTGTGCCAGCGCTGTGAGCTTTTGCTGTTGTTACTTACTATGGCTCTTTAGTATATTTGAAATTGGGTGTTGTAGCCCAGCCAGCACTACTCTTTCTACTGAGATTTATTTTAGCTGTTGCCCTCTGTCCTTCTCTATATATTTTATGATTGTTTTTTTTCTCCTTCTGTAAATAATGCCATTAGAATTTTGATGTGGTTTTCACTGAACAGATTGCTATTGGTGGTATAGTATAGACATTTTTGAAATAGTGATTTTTCCAATCCATTTTAAAAGGGAGACTTTTCTATTTTCAGATATCTTTAAATTTTATATTTAGTGTTTTAAAGTTTTCATTCTAGAATCTTTCAATTCCTTGGTTAAGTTTTTTTCTAAGATACAGTATTTTAGTTTTAGATGCAAATTTGTGGAAATTTTTTTCTGGTCATGTTTATTTAAGCATCTAAATAATATGTTTGAATGTCTATTTCTTTCTAGATTTTGGACATTTTCTGTTACAATTTTATTAAAAGAAGTTAATATGACTTCGTTGTGTAGCTAAGCTCCTGCTTCTGCTCTCTTGAACACATCTCAGAGTTGTTGTTGTTTTTTTTTTTTAAGATTTATTTATTTATTATGTATACATTGGTCTATCTGCATGTTCACCTGCATGCCAGAAGAGGGCACCAAATCTCATTATAGATGGTTGTGAGCCACCATTGGTTGCTGGGAATTGAACTGAGGACCTATAGAAGAGTAGCCAGTGCTCTTAACCTCTGAGCCATCTCTCCAGGCCCCCAGAGTTCTTGAGTATTGTCACCATGCACATTTATCATTTTATTTTTTAATTTATGTCAGAATGTAGTATTTAATTAACCTTTTACTCCATCCTTGATAATCTTTCTTTTGCTTGGCTGAATTTATTGAAAATGGATTTCTTTTTATTAATTCGGTTTTTTTACTTCAAACATGTCTATATTTCTTTCAAAAATATGAATTTCCTACCTAAAGTTTTATGTTATTGACTTTTTTTATCCACATTGTTGATTTTTATCATCCCTTCTGTTGATATTTTCCTCCTTGTTACAGACTTTTCTCTATAAAGCCTGGTTTTAATTTTTCTGCTTATTTGTATAGATCATTTTTAAGTACAAAACTTGAAATCTTCATCTGACATTTTACCAATGTCAGTAACTTTGAATTCAGTACTTGAATACATATGATTGCTTTTTTCGTTTCTGTGTTACAATTTGCACATCTCTTTGTGTGTTTGTTTAAGAGAGAAAGTACGAGAAAGAGAGCGAGCAGAGAGAGAATATAGATCAGCTTACTTTTGAGGGTTCAATCACCAGTACAACTTGAAGAGAGATGAAAATGAATCACTATGGTAGGAATGATATTAAACTATATAAGATGTATTTTTATAATCAGTAATAGTTCACTAACATATCATCAATGATAGTAACAGTGGAAATGTCAAAACTATTATAACATGTGTTAAGAAGTTGGAAATTACTTAGGCCTAACAGTAAGGAGACCAGGAAAGGGAGAAAAAAAGCAAAAAAAAAAGCAAAAAAACCCCCCTAAGATTCAATAGATGAAAGGAGAAAGAAAGGGAATAGATAAGAATGTTATAGAAGGTAAGAGGAAAGGAAAAACATTAGAAAACAGAAAAAAAAAAAACAAGGCAAGAAAATACTAGATGACTATGAAAAGGTGAGTAAAGTACTTGTATAACAGTATTTATGCAGTATTTAGATAATACAGGCCAGAAAAAAACAAAACAAAACAAAAAAACAAACGAAAGGAAGTGGAAAAATTTCCAAAATTGAGTAATATATGAACAAAATTGGAAAAATATATTAAGGAGAATAATGAATGGAATTTTTTAAAAATAAAAAAATACAGTGAAGTAAAATCCTGATACATACACAGGAAAAAAGAAGCAAGGGATATGGTGGTATAGCAGCTTCTCTTTGGTGCTCACAAACTGATTGAAGATTGTGAGTTATAGAGGTGTGGGGGGAGTCATTTGACCTTGGTTTATGCCCTTATTGAGTTTGCACTGGACATGTATTTGATGTCCGTCAGAGCCATCTTTACAGTGACTGTTTCTTTGCTTTCAGGTGCCTTTGTTGGCCATAGTGAGTTTTGCACTCTGTAGACTGTGCAGAAACTTGCATCTTCCTGAGACTTTCTAGATGGTATTCGTTGGGGTGGCTACTTCAGCTGGGTGGTAACTCCAAGTGTTTGGGTGTTTGGGAGTAACTAACAACAATGAGCTGAGTACAAGCAGAAGACCCTCCTTCTTTTTTTTTTTTTTTTCAATGCAGTTTATTCAGGAACCTTGAACAATCCTCGGACCCTGGGTAAAGCCAGCCCACAGCTTAAATAGCCTCTGGGTAGCCAACCACCCAGGCGTGCCACGTGGGCAATGCAGATAGGTCCACATACATGGAAGCAAGCCAGATCCTCAGCCTTAGCCAAATGTGGAATTGTTCGTGACAGAGAGCACTCACCATCGGGAAGGTGGAAGGCGGAAACCAGCTCCATCTTTAAGGCATAGCATTCCGCAGCTCTCTACAGTTCCCCCTTTTTGTTTTAGACGCATCAGGCAAGAGTAGAGGTCTGATCTCTGATATTAGAAATAAATTGGGACTTTGTACCGATGTTCATTTAGGTGTCATCCACCCAAAGAGCATCAGACCCGTCCGATACCTTTTTCTCAGAGGCGGGACCTGGGGTATCAACCCGCATGCAATCAGACATGCTCTTCTCTGGGTCCAAAGCGGCTGACCCTGAGTGCAGTGCTTAGCCTCGCATCCTGAGCGTAACATTTTAGCTTTTTATGGTATCCAACCATGCTTGGGGAGAATGTCCTGCTTCAATGGCTGTAAAGGCCTGAATGATCATGGCTGCATCACACTGTTGTGAGACTCTAATCTTGCATATATACCACAGGCAAACCAAGGAGACCAACACCAGAAGGCCTGCTAACGCTCCCATGCCCGCCCATTCCTTCAGATGATTCATGGCTGCAGCAATCCATGATGATAATCCTGTGGCTAGTCCTGCGTCCACTCTGGTAGAATTTACTGTGACAATGGCCACTCTCAGCTGCTCCATTGTAGTATCGAATTCTCCAGTCCAATTACCTAAAATATAGCTCGACAATTGTTTAGACAGATTTGCAGCACAGGAAAAATTCTCATGTTATATGCTAGTGACTCAAAGTCCAGCATATTTTCATTGACAGCCAAGTTGAGCGATTTGCCATAGGGTATCAATTTGCTCCTGCACGAGGTCAATCCTCTGATTGAACACCATCAAGCTTCCTTTTAGTTGAGCATTAATTCCTTTATGTACAACTAAGGCATGAGCTACATTGGCTAAATGATTATTCAGGGTCTGAGCAGTCTGCCCAGTATGACTCATGGCTAATGCCCCAGTGGTAGCTCCAACAGCCGCCAATGAGATGGTAGTAACAATGGTGGCTGTAGTTCCAAGATCCCTTTTCTGTCTGAAGAGAGTCATAGCGTGAGGGGCATCAACGGGCACAGGCACCCAGTGAGGCATGCGAGTAACCAGGGCATACCTAAATTTACTAGCATTCCAGCATTGGGCAAAAAAGCAAGTATCATTACCACAATTACTTGGCTCTATCTGGCTAATAATGAATAAAAATGGGGGATATAGACAAACAGGTGTGGGCTTATAGGAAATATTATGAGAAGCCTTAACCCCCTCGTTGAAACATCCTGCGTCAGTTCTAGAACTAGCAGTGGTGGTATCCGAGGTCTGAGTAGGTTCAGGAGACCATTGCCCCCAGGGGCGAGACGTGCTCCATGCCAATTGACTAACTCCATGTTTTCCTCCAATTTTGAAAGTCGTTTAAGGTTCTTAAATTATTTTTTTCCCTTTTTTTTTTAAAAATTCCTCCTTCTTATCCTCAAGGCCTCCTGGTGGAGGGATGGTGATGTGTGTACTATATATATTCCTGAAAGTTCATTCTTTGGGCCTAACAGAAATTAATGACAGATAGATGGATCCAGAATACTCCTGCTGGCCTCAGGTTTAGAGCTATGAAATTCCTGTTCAGATCTGCTCCTGGTCATAGACATGGGTCTATCTCTCCATGTATACTTCCCAGATGAGTTTACCCTCTGCCATCTGAATCCTTTTGACCATCAGTGCCTGGCTGTCATTTTGCTTAGAACTGACATTCCCTTCCTGCAGAGCTGTGACAGGCCAACAACACTCGCCTATGTATGTTGCTTAATCTTGGGCTCCAGGGATTATTTGGTTCTTAACAATAGATTCTCAAGATGTTGTTCATTGTTACCCTGCAGTCTGATAGCTTGAAAGAATGAGATATCTAACACTAAGCTATCATTGGGGAATCACTGACCCACTGAAATTCATCACTAGATTTGAGGCTTAGGAGGGCTTGTGTTGAGGATAAGGCTCTCAGAATGTTGTTTGCTTTACTTTCAAAGTAGCTTTTGAGTCTTATCTTGCCTGCAAGGAACCACAGGGCAGAGCTTGTGTTGAGCTTGTTCATTTCTTTCTTTCTTTCTTTCTTTCTTTCTTTCTTTCTTTCTTTCTTTCTTTCTTTCTTTCTTTCTTTCTTTCTCTCTCTCTCTGTCTCTCTCTCTCTCTCCTTTTCACTTCTTCAGTGAATTTACAAGGCAATTCCTCCTCTATTTCTCTGTTTGTGATAACATCTACTTTTATTATTCTGACTCTCCCTCATGGACTTGCACAGAGACAACCTCTAGTCTGACATGTTACCTGGAACTCAAAGTAGAATTATTTTGAATAGGCAAATGTATTTTAAAACCTCTTTATGTTAAAATGCTCCCAATGTTAATTATTATAGACCATGTTCTTTATTCATAGCTGACATTTACAGTAACTATGCCTTTGCTACTTTTAATAAATTGATGAAATAAGCAAATTTGAGATGTAGAAAAAATTTAAAATTTGCTCCTTGAGATTTCAGACAATTTCAGTGGCTAGTAATAAAATGAGTTTAAACACATAGGAGGTAATAAAGGCTAACTCAAGGCTATGACACTGGAAATAGAGAAGAGAGAATAAATTTGAATCCTGTTTTGGTAAGAAAACATTTGCAGCTTATTTCATCCTTAGGCAGATAATACAAAGTAAGTGCTTAATAATATCTTTAAATTTAAAGTAGGTTTGAACTGCATGTGAGATGAATAGGAGAACATAACTGGAAATGGCTCAGAGTTACTTTTTGGATAACAGCTTGTATGACTGTTACTATTTGAGAAGGAGGGCTAGACAAGTGCTGGACCAAAGAAGAAGATGAAGAGAAACCTGGATTTCAATTGTTACCAAATTGAGAATATAAAGGTTAAAAATGTCTAGGAGCATGTGGGATTATATTTGAAATTTAGAAAAACAATTCTGGAAGATACGTATCATAATCTTTAATAAGTACCATTAATATAGCTGACTGTGAAATTGTGATGGAGACTTTTTGATGAGCTAAAATTGAGGATAAGGTTGAAGTTAGAACCTTTTCTGTGACTGAGATGACATAAGTCATCCATCTATTCTCATGAAGAATTTTTGTCTCTTGTTCTCTTTCTATTTATAAACACTTTTCTGGATTACTTTTTAAATTGAAATGATACAAGGTCTATGTTAAGTAACTTTATTTACTTGATTAAAATGTAAGCATCCAGATTTGTGTACTAAGGTTAATACTTTCTCATTGGCAATAAGTAAGGATTTTGTGACCAGGTGTTTTGAGACTATGTAAATATCTACCTTTTCACTCACTTTTCCTATCAGTTTAATAAGTTCTCCTTTGTTCCTATTTTTGTATTATTTTACTGTTTAATCAAATGGAATATGCTTACAAGTGCTTTTTTTAAATCTCACTTTGTAGGTATTATTACCTTTAATGCATTCTGTAGCCCAGCTAACCTAGAACTCATAATGTAGCCCATGTTGATCCAACTTTCTTTCTTTGGTTTCCCAAGATCTGGGACTATGGGCATAGGTCCCTTCCTTGGCTACTAATGTTTTCTCACACTTTCAGTGTTAGAATCTCTGCACAAAACACCAAAATTTCTGACACTATTGCCTAGCAGTCATTTGAAACAATGTTGTAGTTTCTTTTGGTTTTATTTGGACCATGGTTTTCTTATCCATTTGTGTGTGTGTGTGTGTGTGTGTGTGTGTGTATTTTCCAGTTTTATAGAGACTTTTTTTTGTTGTTGTTCAGAAAAAAAAGCCACAATTTCTTTACCATTTGGCCAGTATTATATGTTTTCTTGTATTTATTGCTTGGGATATATATACTATTGTTAGGCATTTTTCTTGGAGCCTAGTTGTTAATTAATTTCTTGAAATACTATGGTCTTAAGATTTTTTTTCCTTTCCTAGATTAGATCCATACCTTCTTTCTGAGTTTATATTCTGGTTTGTTGAGGGAACAACTTCAGATACCTACTTCGAGTGGCACTTGAAAAGTACGCTTTCTGAGTTTTTGTCTAATTGAAAGTGACTTTATTTTACTTTCCTATTTTAGCCAACGGTGTAATGTTAGGTTAGAAAATCATATTCTTGGTAGTGGTGGAACACATCTTGAATCTCTGTACTTGGGAGGCAGATGCAGGTGGATCTCTGAGTTTGAGGTCAGCCTGGTCTACAGGGTGAGTTCCAGCACAGCCAGGGCTACACAGAGAAACCTTGTCTCACCACCCACCTTCCTCTTCCAAAAGAAAATAATGTTCTCTACAAAACATATGGTGGGAAGTAGTGATATATTCAATATTAAATGAATTTATATGGTATTATATCATTAAACAAAAAGTATTTAAAATTCTAAAAATTATTGATTCATTTTGAATGACAGAAGTTTGTTGATTTTATTTTATTTTTTGAATAAAAAAATATGTTAAATTTTGTCCTTAGTGAATGTGTACATGTTCTTTACTTTCTCTTTCCTGGTTCAGGATTTTTAGAATGTGGCTGGGTATGTGACTACATTCCTGTTCTTGAATATATATGTGTGTGTGTGTGTGTGTGTATATAAAAATTTCAGTATATGTATATTGAAATAAAAATATAATTACATCATTTTTCCCCTCCCCTTTCCTCCTTTCACCCTTCCTGTGCACCCGCTTGCTTTCTCTCAAATTCAGTTTTTGGTCTCTAGTTCTTTTAATAGTTGTTACATATGTATCAATATGTATGCATATTTTAAAATATATAAACACAACTTATTCAATCCATATGATGTTACTTATATGTATGATTCAGGGGCTAAAAGAACATATGGTATTGGAGAATCAATTTGGGAATGTTTCCCTGGGAAAGACTATATATCTCTTTAGTTTCTTGTAGTTCATTGCCTAGAATTGAGTTCCATGAGATTCTCCTCTTCCATCTTAGCATATCTATTGCTGATGACTTTGTTAGGTCTTGTTTAGGCAACCATGCTGATGAGATTTCATGGGTGTAGCTTCTCTGACATTTCTAGGAGACACAATTTCACAGCAAACTCCTCTGGCTCTTAACCATCTTTCTATTGCCTCTTCCGTTATTATCTCTGGTCCTTAAGTGCAAAACTTGTGTTATAGATGTGTTGTTTTTGTGTCCATTTCATACATTTCTGTCCTCATCTTAATTATTTCCTCTCATCTGCTTATTTTGTGTTTGGCTTGTTTTTATGTCATTTCCTCCTCTTCTACCACCACCACCACCCCTCGAGGCCACAATGAGCATTGTAAGTTATTATTATTATTATTTTTTGAAATCTCTTTTGAGTTTTTAATGCTGGTACTTTCTTGGATTTGGGGCATTTTATGTTGTGATTTTCTTGAAAATATTTTTCTATGCTTTCAGCATGAAATTCTTTTATGCTTATGCATTGTCTTTTCATGGTGTCCCATATATCTCAAATATTCCATTGTTCTTTCTTTTCAGGTTATCTTTGTCATTGCTTGAAGGTTTCAATTCCCTTATATTGTCTTTAAGTCTGGATATTCCATTCTCTCCTTGATTGATCTGTTGGTGAGGTTGCTTGTGGAGCTTTTTATTTGACTTACTGAATTTTTCGTTTCCAATATTTCAGGTTTTTTTTTTTTTAGAATTTCTCTTTCTTGAATTCCACCTTCAGTAAGTATTGAGGGCCTATCCTATACTGAGTACCATATTTTATTCAGTTCTTTTTTTTAATTTTCTCTTGGAATTTATTCAAGAATTTGTATGTGGACTCTGAATTCTTTTAATACACTTACATTCATTTCTTTGAATCCATTGTCTGGGTTTTCATCTAATTTGCTGTCATTGGAGAACACTATTTTACATTTAGTTAATTTTGGAGGAGTCATATTGTCTTTGATTTCCATTTGTTTTGTATTTTTGCATTGAGGTTCATTTATCTTGGGTAGGATTAGGTCTTTGTTAGATATTTTTCTTTTTTGTATATGATTCATATATTTCTTTTTTTATTTATTTTTAATTAATTAATTTATTTGTTTATTACAATTTATTAACTTTGTATCCCAGTGTAGCACCCTCCCTTGCCTCCTCTCAGTCCCACCCACACTCTGTCTTCTCCTCCTATACCCCTTCCCTAGTGCCCGATAGGGGAGGACTTACTCTTCTATCTGATCTTAGCCTATCAGATCTCATCAGGTCTGGCTGCATCATCTTCCTCTGTGGCCTGGCAAGGCTGCACCCTCCAGGGGGAGGTGATCAAAGAGCCAGCCACTGAGTTCATGTCATAGACAGCCCCTGCTTCCCTTAATAGGGAACCCACTTGGACACTGAGCAGCCTATGGACTTCATCTGAACAGGGGTTCATGGTCCTCTCCATGCATGGTCCTTGGTTGGCTCTGCAGGCCCACCTGGGCCCAGGGTTTGTTTTTTTTTTTTTTTTTTTTTTTGGCTCTGATAGTTTTCTTGTAGAGTTCCTGTTCCCTTTAGGTCTTTCTGTCTCCCTCTTCTTTTATAAGGTTTCTCTGCCCAAAGTTTGGCTATGAGTCGTATCTCCTTCAATACCCTGCTGGGTAGAGTCTTCCAGAGGCCCCTGTGGAAGGTTCCTGTCCTGGACCCTGAGATTCTACCCCACACCCATAAGACTGGCTAAGATAAAAAAAAAAACACTCAAGTGAGAGCTCTTGCTGGAGAGGTTATGAAGAAAGGGGAACCTTCCTCCATTGCTGGTGGAAATGTATCCTTGTACAACCACTTTGGAAATCAATCTGGTGCTTTCTCAGACAATTAGGAATATTGCTTCCTCAAGATCCAGCTATACCACTCCTAGGCATACGTCCAAAATATGCTCAAGTATACAACAAGGACATTTGCTCTACCATGTTCGTAGCAGCTCTATTCGTAATAGCCAGAATCTAGAAATAACCTAGATGTCCCTCAGTGGAGGAATGGATACAGAAATTGTGGTACATTTACACAATGGAATACTACTCAGCAATTAAAAACAAGGAAATCATAAAATTTGCAGGCAAATGGATGGAACTAGAAAAGATCATCCTGAGTAAGATATCCCAGAAGCAGAAAGACACACATGGTATAAACTCACTTATAAAAGGATATTAAATATATAATATAGGATAAACATACTAAAATCTGTACACCCAAAGAAGCTAAGGAAGAAGGAGGACCCTATGTAAGATGCTCAATCCTCATTCAGAATGGGCAAAGGAGATAGACATTGGAAGAGGGAGAAAACAGGAAACAGGACAGGAGCCTACCACAGAGGGCTTCTGGAAGGCTGTACCCAACAGAGTATCGAAGCAGATGCTGAGACTCATAGCCAAACTTTGGGCAGAGTGCAGGGAATCTTATGAAAGAAGGTTTTCTGCTTTCATAAGCAGGGGGAGAAGAAAGACCTGGAGGGGATAGGAGCTCTACAAGGAGACCAACAAACTAATAACAATAATAATAATAATAATAATAATAATAATAATAATAATAATAATCTGAGCACAGGGATCTTTGTATCTTTTCTGAGACTGATACTCTAACCAAGGACCATACACAGAGATATCCTAGAACCCCTGCACAGATGTAGCCCATGGCAGCTCAGTGTGCAAAGTGGGTACCCTAGTAAGAGGAACAGGGGTTGTCTCTGACATGAACTCAGTGGCTGGCTCTTTGATCACCTCCCACTGAGTAGTGAGCAGCCTTACCAGGCGACAGAGGAAGACAATGCAGCCAGTCCTGATGAGACCTGATAGGCTAGGGTCAGAAGGAAGGGGAGGAGGAAGTGGACTAGGGGAGAGGTATGGGATACAGCTGGGATACAAAGTTAATAAACTGTACTGTAATTAATAAAAAATAAATAAATTATAAAACAAGAAAATTAGGAATAGTGCTACCTCAAGATCCAACACTACCACTCCTGGGCAAAGGTGGCAAACCATACAACAAGGGCATTTGCTCAACCATGTTTGTAGCAGCTTTATTCATAACAGCCAGAATCTGGAAACAACCCAGATGTCCCTCAACGGAAGAATGGATACAGAAACTGTGGTACATCTACACAATGGAATACTACTCAGCAATTTAAAAAAAGGAAATCATGAAATTTGCAGGCAAATGGTAGGAACTAGAAAAGATCATCCTGAGTGAGGTATCCCAGGAGCAGAAAGACACACATAGTATATACTCACTTATAAAAGGATACTAGACAGACATGTAATGTAGGATAAACATACTAAAATCTATAGTTCTAAAGAAGCCAAATAACAAGGAAGACTCTAGGAAGAGGCTGAAACCTCACTCAGAAGGGCAAACAGGATAGACATCAGAAGTAGGAGAAGACAAGGAACAGGATATTTTTCTTAAGTGTTCTTTCATTGGAAGTATTTGCAATGTTATTGAGGGACTGTGTTATTATAGGTTTGAGGTATGTTTGTGTTTAGGGAACCAGGCTTAGTCTCTTTTCATTTTCTGAAAAAAAGAATACTGCCTGAAAAAAAAAAGTCACTATCAAAGAATAGGTTCACTATAAACATGAAATAATGTTCAAATGACAAATCAGCCCTTTAAACTCCAGTCACTTTAGGAAGTAAAGAAACACTGATGTGCGTTAAGAAACACATCAGTAGAAAGAAATAAAAGAGAGATAGACTATTGGTTAGTACTGAATTAACAAAGAAAATGTGGAGCAGAGAAAAGTAAATAAAAGGGTGGAACAAAGCTGGTGTGTGTGTGTGTGTGTGTGTGTGTGTGTGTGTGTGTGCGTGTGTGTCGGAATTTGATTAAAGGTAGAATGAGAAAGAAACAAAAAATATAGTCAGGGCCAGGGTGGTATCACAAGCCTTTAAGCCCAGCACTTGGGAGCAGAGGCAGGTGGATGGATCTCTGTGAGTATGGGAACAGCCTGGTCTACATAGTGAATTCCAGGACTAAGTAGAGAGACTGTATCAAACACACACACACACACACACACACACACACACACACACACACACACTGCAATCAGATAATCTAAATTGTCTGAGGTCTTAGGAGGCTAAGATAAAGAGCCCCCACAAAACAGATATTTATGTTCTTTTGAAAACTTATCAAAGGAATTTGAAATAAGAAAAAAAATATCTTCTTCTAATTCTTTCTTCAGAGATTTGAAATTTTTTTCATACAAGTCTTTGACTTCCTTGGTTAGAGGTACCTTATGTCATTTGTGGCTATTGTGAAGGGTGTTGTTTCCCTAATTTCTTTCTCAGCCCTTTTGTCTTTTGTATACAGGAGGGCTACTGATTTTTTTGAGTTAATTTTGTATCCGGCCACTTTGCTGAAGGTGTTTATCAGCTGTAGGAGTTCCCTGGTAGAGTTTTTAGGGTCACTCACGTATACTATCATATCATCTGCAAATAGTGATAATTTGACTTCTTCCTTTCCAATTTGTATCCCCTTGATCTCCTTCAACTGTCTTATTGCTCTAGCAAGGACTTCCAGAACTATGTTGAAGAGATATGGAGAGAGTGGGCAGCCTTGTCTTGTCCCTGATTTCAGTGGGATTGCTTTAAGTTTCTCTCCGTTCAGTTTGATGTTGGCTATAGGTTTGCTGTATATTGCCTTTACTATGTTTAGATATGTGCCTTGTATCCCTGATCTTTCCAATACTTTAAACATGAATGGATGTTGGACTTTGTCAAATGCTTTTTCAGCATCTAGGGAGATTATCATGTGGTTTTTTTCTTTCAATTTGTTAATATGGTGGATCACATTGATGGATTTCCGTATATTGAACCACCCCTGCATACCTGGGATGAAGCCTACTTGGTCATAGTGGATAATATCTTTGATGTGTTCTTGTATTCGGTTTGCAAGTATTTTGTTGAGTATTTTTGCATCAATGTTCATAAGGGAGATTGGCCTGAAGTTCTCTTTTTTGGTTGGGTCTTTGTGAGGTTTAGGTACCAAGGTGACTGTGGCTTCATAGAATGAGTTTGGTAATGTTGCTTCTGTTTCGATTTTGTGGAATAGTTTGAAGAGAACTGGAGTTAGCTCTCTTTTGAATGTCTGGTAGAATTCTGCGCTGAAACCATCAGGTCCTGGGCTTTTTTTGGATGGGAGACTTTCGATGACTGCTTCTATTTCCTTGGGGGATATAGGACTATTTAATTGATTTACCTGTCTGATTGCATGCGGGTTGATGCCCCAGGTCCCGCCTCTGAGAAAAAGGTATCGGACGGGTCTGATGCTCTTTGGGTGGATGACACCTAAATGAACATTGGTACAAAGTCCCAATTTATTTCTAATATCAGAGATCAGACCTCTACTCTTGCCTGATGCGTCTAAAACAAAAAGGGGGAATTGTAGAGAGCTTTGGGCCATTCTTTCTTGATTTACTTTAAGGGATTTATTAATTTCCTCTTTAAGGACTGCTATCATCTTTATAAAATTGCTTTTAAGGTCATTTTCTTGTGCTTCTGCTGTGTTGGACTATCCAGGGATCCCTGTAGCTCTGGTGGTGCTGTATTTCCCTGGCTGTTGTTAATTGCCTTCTTACGCTGGCTTCCAGGTTTGAAGTAATTATAGGCTTAAGTGCAGGTATCTGAGTTTGTCTTTGTTGGATGGATGCTCTTTCCTTTGATTCCTGTTTCCTCTCTGGCTTTCTAGCTTGAGTGACCTATTGTTCTAGTGACCAGTGAGTCCTCAGGTCCAAAAAGGGTGTCTCCACTGAGTTTTTGACAGCCTGTATGACCTCTAGAATTTTGGGTGTCAGTATTGGCTCTAGGTTTGTGGGAACTGGTGTGGCCTCTTGCAGAGCAGAGGGCTTCTGTCAGAGTTGTAGGCTGGAATATGGACATTGGGCAGGATGCTGTTAAGGGATGCTGTTAAGGAATGCTGAGTGGGTTCTGAGGAAGCTTTGGAAGTCTGCGGGCTGGATCTTATCTGGGCTTCTGGGTATAAGTGTGGCCTCTGGTAGAGCAGGGGTTTTGCCAGAGTTGTAGTGTGGGATCTTCTATTTTCTAACCTTAAGTTAATTTCCATTTCTCTCCCTTGGTCAGTCATTGTGTTTCCTTGCTGTTTCTTCTTTTTTTTTTTAAAAAAAAATATTTATTACAATTTATTCACTTTGTATCCTAGCTGTAGCCCCCTCACTCATCCTCTCCCAATCCTGCCCTCCTTTCCTCTTCTCTTCCCCTGCCCCTCGCCCAGTCCACTGATAGGGGAGGTCCTCCTCCCCTTTCATCTGACCCTAGTTTATCAAGTATCTTCAGGACTGGCTATATTGTCTTCCTCTGTGGCCTGTTGTTTCTTAAATAGTGTAAATATGTTCCTACTCCATTTTCTTTGTACTTAGTTATTTTATCAGTACATCTTTTTTCCTTATTCACCTTATGCAGGCTTCTGTTCACATATCGCTAAATTTTATGTGTGTGTACAGGTGTGCACACAAATGTACATGCATGTGAACACCAGTAGTCAATCTCAGATATTCCTTGGATGCCATACACTTTGGTTTCTGAGACAGAATTCCTCATTGGCTTAGGCAATGTAATTTAGACTAGCTTGCCAGTAAGCCTCAGTGACATACCTTTATGCATTGACCTACAGTGGGATTACAGGTATTTGACAGCAGATCCTGCATATGTACATGTTTTCTGAGACTTACTGTGCATGAGGCACACAGTTCACCAACTGCGCTATCTCTGCAGTCCAAATTGTTCAGTAGAAGATATTTTGAAACACCCTAAACAGTTTGTATATAATCTTTATAATTCTTTTGTGTCCTTTCACAGTGCCCTTTTCTCCCTTTCTTAACATCATGACCTGGTATATTATTTATGTATTTAATTAATTATGTTTTCCTTCCTTTCCCAGTAGAATGTAAGCATTATGACAGAGCCCAGAATTTCTTTGATTCACTACTTATCTCCACCAACTAGCATAGTTTTCACATTCTCATTGATGCTCAGTCAGAAAGAGCCATTAGATATGAGATAATTATAGTACAGTGGTTAGGCATCTAAACTCTGAAGTCAGAAAAATGAGTTTGTTGCTAAATTTTGCTTTTTTTTAGTTTCTTGTAAAGTAAAGCTAATCATATTGCTTATTTCATGGAGGTATTCAGAGTGAATGAGATATATGAAGAAACAATTTTTAGTACACATACCATGTAAAACTTCTGAAATGCTATTTCAGAATCTTTTTATTTTTACAGGTTGTTTTCTTCTTGTTTCTTACTTATCAGGCTTGAATCTATTTTCCCTCAGTAACCTGCAGTTTTTGTTATTGTTTGTGAGAGGCTTTCAACATAATACTGATGACAGATCAGTATGATTTCAGTGTTGTAGTCTTTCTGGGCCAAACCCTAGATTTCTGTCTTACACTTTCTTCTAATTAAAAGTCTTAACAAAACTTGCCTATGTTTTTAAAACACTGTGCTCAGTTTTCTAGCACATAGTTAAAGTGCCTGGTAAAGTAATTTTTACATAGATTTTGGAGTTGTTAATAGTGTATTAAGTTATTCCTCAGTGTTTGCATTTAATAGAGGGACTGTTACCCAAAGGGATAGAAACAATAATAAAAATAATATGAAGTTACTAAGGGATTCTTTTGTTTTGTTTTGTTTTTGATTCCTCAACTCATTTCATGAAGGTTGTGGGTGACTGCCAACCTTTTCTTTAAGTTGTAACATATCTAATTATATCTTATCTATCTTTCTAAGCATATAGTAGTTAAAACAAATTTCTCTAAATAGAATCATAGAAGTTTAGAAATCAAAGGTACTTAAGAGATTATTTGTACCAGGCATATTCAATGTGTTTTTTTTTTTTTTCTTTTTAGAGAAAGAAACCCTTTTCTCATATGAAATGCTATTTGGACACTTAGTACACTGATTAATAAACATAGAGCTGATTCAGGCTGAGCCAGAGAATCTAAGTCATGTAGATCTCCCTTTGTTGTCTGGAACAATCCCTTGAGGTACTACATGGGACCTTTAGAGTTCCCCAGAGTGCTGTTTTAACATGAATAATTTAGACTAACTTTCATTTTCTCAGCAAGGAAATAACTTTAGAGTGTTTGTATTTTATCTGTGTCAAAGAGTCATTGCATTTAGAGTCATCCTCTCATATGCCATAATTAGAAAAATGGGATTAGGTAAGAGCAGAGTTCTTACTTATTTTGTGGAGTTCTTGTTTTTCATGCAGGTTACTTTTCCCATCTTATTTTTCACAAGAAAACTTATCTACTGTATGTGAGACACATTCTGGGTCTGTAACTGATACAGAGACATGTAAAAGAAAAATTTTCACAGAGAAATCAAGTATTTAGTTGAGAGTTAAAATGTTCAGTGGAAACATTGTCCTGAACTTAATTAAAGCTTCAATATTTGAGCTGCAACAGTGTGGCATTAACTTAAAGTAGATGATGTTGATAATAAGCTCTAACTTAGCTCAGAGGAGAATGATGCCATTCCATTTAATAAGCCAAGAAGTGTTAAGATATGACAGCTGAACAGGAGGTGACCAAACAGGCAGAAAATATGTGATGTTGTACAGAACAGAGGAGTTTTTCTTGATTTCAGCAAGTTCTTTTTCCTTCCTCTGTACATACAGCATTGGACATTTTTTATTATTTCTGAGCCTGTAACTTCATATCCAAAAGAAAATGTATCTTAGATAAAACATATAATTAGTATATTACAAACCTCAAGTGCCCATGGTTGTCACCGAGGAAGTTTCCTTTTCCCTTGTGTTAGTGTTTACATCAGGGAGTTTTATAAGAGGTCATTCAGGGACCTAACAGACTTCTATTTTGGCTTCTAGGTCTCCTAAGTTTGGGAGTGCTTTCCATCAATTTACATTGCAGAACATGTAAAGATTTTTAATTGCCCTTCTTAAAACATGAAGAAATTTATTTAGTAGTAAAGTATTACTTAGTAAAAAATGTACTAAGTAGTTTTACTTAGTACAGAAAATACATAAGTTTTAAATTAACATGTATTTTTAACTTCTGTTTTGAGGAGATGATATCTTTTAATTTTGGTAATAAAGATATTTATTTAAAATGACCCTTCTAGGTAAATCCTTTGTTGCTCCTTCTTTTAGCACGGTATTATTGCTACAGAAGATGAAGAATATTTTATTGAGCCTCTAAAGAATACTACAGAGGATTCCAAACATTTTAGTTATGAAAATGGCCATCCTCATGTTATTTACAAAAAGTCTACTCTTCAGCAACGACACATCTATGACCATTCTCATTGTGGGGTTTCAGGTGAGTGTAAACATTTGGAAAGTATTGTGTATTACTGATGTCTCTTTTTCTGGAGAGTAAAATTTTAATGATAAAACTATTTGGGTGGTTAAAGTTATAATGTCCAGAACCATCTTATAGAGTTTTAGGTAGTAATGGTTTGGAAGCTGTTTAAGAAATCCTTAAAATGTGTCTAGGTAAAATTTGACATTTTTTTTCTTTGACGAGAAGAAAAGTGCTTTATTATTTACAATTTGCAAACACAGGCATTCCATAGCACTCTGTGTTGCTAGGTTAGCCTGGCATTTTCATGCTCGTATCAGGAATGCACGCCCTTGGAAGGTTTGGAAGAGCAGTTAGGGAGCACTCATGGGCAGTTTTAGCACTGAACAGGGAACTGCCCATACACAGCAGGGCCAACAAACTTAGGATTCAGTGATCAAGAAGGGTTTCATGGAAGAGGTGATTTTCAGCTGAGACCTGAGGGGGGCTAAAGAGGATGATCAGCTGCTAGAGTGCTCCACAGAGAGGAGTCAGGAGTTATAAGTCCTGAGCAAAAGAGACTGTTGCACTCTATACATTAATAGTTAATGTTATTAGCTGTCAGAATATATATGTGTTGGGGATACACAGAAGAAGTTTGAGGTAATCTAGGGGAGTGATTGTGAGAAATTAAACTAGAGAGACTAGAAGGGACCAACAGAAAGAGCTCAGATAGCATATCACAGAGTTCACTGTCTACTGGAAATCCTCTGACAGATTTTAAGGAACAGGAATTATATAAACCTGTATGTGTTCTAGAAAGACTGTTCTGGAAGCTATACAAGAGTAGAAATGGTAACTTAGGATACATATGAAAATTGGAAAAATGTACAGTACTTAGGCCACCATAGCAGAACAAAAGGAACATGGGCTCCAATGTAGCTTTGGATGTGTTTCCCAACTCCCATTTTGCTTATCTAAGCATATATTTGTTTCTCAAATTTTACTTATTATCATTGTTAAGGTAATTCTTTCTACTCTTGAAGGATATTTCTTTTCTTGAGACAGAGTCTTACTTTATAGCCCTGGCTCTGCTGTAATCTACTTTGTAGACCAGACTGACCTTGAACAAAAAGGTTTTTGGTATTTATTTATTTATTTATTACAATTTAATTCACTTTATATCCCTGCTGCAGCCCCCTCCCTCATCTCCTCCCAGTCCCACCCACCCTTCCTCTTCTCCCCTTATGCCCTTTCTCTAGTCCCCTGATAGGAGAGGACCTTCTCCTCTTCTATCTGGCCCTAGTCTATCAGGTCTCATCAAAGTTAGCTGCATCGTCTTCCTCTGTGGCCTGGTAAGGCTCCACCCTCCAGGGAGAGGGGATCAAAGGGCCAGCCACTGAGTTCATATCAGAGACAGCCCCTGTACCTCTCACTAGGGAACCCACTTGGAATCTAAGCAGCCAATGGGCTTCCTTTGAACCGGGGGTCTAGGTCCTCTCCATGCATGGTCCTTGGTTGGAGTATTGGTCACTGCAGGTCCCCCTGGGCCCAGCTTTTTTGGCTCTGTTGTTCTCCTTGTGGAGTCCCTGTTCCCGCCAGGTCTTTTTTTTTTTTTTTTTTTTTTTTTTTTTTTTTTTTTTATAAGGTTTCCTGCACTCTGCCCAAACTTTGGCTATGAGTCTTAGTATCTCCTTCGATACCCTGGTGGGTAGTCTTTCAGAGATCTTCTGTGGATGGCTCCTGTCCTGTTTCCTATATTCTCCTACTTCCTATGTCTGTCCTGTTTGCCCTTCTGTATAAGGATTAGACATTTCCCCTTGGGTCCTCCTTGTTGGTTAGCTTCTTTTTTTTTCCTTTTTCTTTTTAATATATATATTTTTTAGTTATTACAATGTATTCTCTTTGTATCCTAGCTGTAGCCCCTCCCTCATCTCCTCCCATGCCCCTTCCCCAGTCCACTGATAGTGGAGGATCTCTCCCCCCTCTCTCCATCTGCCCCTAGCTTATCAGGTCTCATCAGTACTGTCTTTAATAGTCTTCCTCTGTGGTCTGATAATGCTGCTTCCCCCTCAGGTGGAGGTGATCAAAGAGCCAGCCACTGAGTTCATGTCACAGACAGCCCCTGTTCACCTTAGTAGGAAGCCCATTTGGAGACTGATCTGCCACGGGCTATATCTGTGCAGGGGTTCTAGGTTATCTCCATGAATGTTTCTTTGTTGGAGACTCAGTCTCAGAAAAGACCCCTAGGTCCAGAAACATCTCATACAAGTAAGTTAACGGCTCACCTGAAAGCCCTACAACAAAAAAGAAGCAGACACACCCAAGAGGAGTAGACAGCTGGAAATAATCAAACTCAGGGCTGAAATCAATAAATTAGAAACAAACAAAACGATTCAAAGAATCAATGAAGCCAAGAGTTGTTTAGCTTCTTTAGGACGAGTTTAGTATGTTTATCCTATATTATATGGCTAATGTCCACTTATAAGTGAGTATATACCATATGTTTCTTTCTGCTTCTGGGTTACCTCTCCCAGTATGATCTTTTCTAGTTCTCAACATTTGCCTGAAATTTTCATGATTTCCTTGTTTTTAATTGCTGAGTACTATTCCATTGTTAAAATGTGCCACAATTTCTGTATCCATTCCTCTGTTGAGGGGCATCTGGGTTGTTTCCAGCTTCTGGCTATTATAAATAAAGCTGCTGGGCAAAAGACATTTGCTGAGCAAATGGTGGATGGTGGAGCATTTTTTGGGTACATGCCTCGGCATAGTATAGCTGGATCTTGAGGCAGCACTACTCCTAATTTTTTGAGAAAGTGCCAGATTGATTTTCAAAGTGGTTGTACAAGGTTGCATTCCCATCAACAATGGAGGAGGGTTCCCCTTTCTCCACACCTCTCTAGCATGTGTTGTCACTTGAGTTCTTGATCTTAGCCATTCTGATGGGTGTGAGGTGAAATCTCAGGGTCATTTTAATTTGCATTTCCCGAATGATTAAGGATGTGGAGCATTTCTTTAAGTGTTTCTCTGCCATTTGATATTCCTCTATTGAGAATTCTCTGTTTAACTCTGTACCTCATTTTTTAATTGGATTACTTGATTTGTTGCTTTTTAACTTCTTGAGTTCTTTATATGTTCTGAATATTAGCCTTCTGTGAGATATAGGGTTGGTGAAGATATTTTCCCAGTCTGTAGGCTGTCATTTTGTTCTGATGACAGTGTGCTTTGCTTTACAGAAGCGTTTCAATTTCATGAGTTCCCATTTATTAATTGGTCACTGCAGGTCCCCCTGGGCCCAGCTTTTTTGGCTCTGTTGATCTTAGAGCCTGTGCTGTTGGTGTTCTGTTCAGGAAGTTGTCTCCTGTGCCAATACATTTTTTAACAGATGTTTTTCTTTATGTTTTTGGATTGCCTAGTTAGTTAGTGAATGCATCAGCCTTTGGTTTCCATCCATATGCATTACAGAGTCATTTTCTTCTTTCATAGGTGTTTAAGTGGTCTTTGTAGTTCTTTGCTTATTCTGCATACTTTCTTTTTGAGTAAGATTAAAAAATCTCCCAGACTTGTTTATGTAAAGTTTTGGTCAAGAGTTGGTACTAGAAAAAGGCTGTTTCATGTAAATACATTTAAAAGACTTCAAACCATGAAACACAGTTCCTTAGTTTATTCTGGTCTTTATATTGAGTAATAAAACTAAATAGAGATATCTTTTATATCTAACAAAATTCAGGTTGCAATTGTACCTCTATAGACAGTCTTTTGAAACTAGATTTCAAATATTTATTTTGAAGTAATTTTCTTTTGTTTTCCCATGATATGACATATTTTTCTTTATTATTATAAAGGAAATAACTGTTTTATCCTATTCTGAAACATACCTCTCAGCTTTTGATACTTATATTATTTTCCATTTGTCTTTGTGGTTGTGAGCCTTCATTTTAATCACTGAGCTATCTCTGCAGTCCACATTAAGAGCCTATTGTACTAATTCAGTCACAGTTTTATCTTCCAGTGGTTATGGCATGAGTCAAACACTTTCAAACTTATTTCTATTGCTATGAAAATCTTTCCTTTGTAAGAGCTAGGTATGGTGGTACATGCCTTTAATGGTAGCACTTGGGAGGCAAAGGCAGGTGGATCTCTTATGAGTTGGAATCCAGCCTTGTCTACATAGTGAGTTCCAGACAGCCAGGACTACATTGAGAGATACTGTTTCAAAAACAAAACAGTAACAAAATTCTGTCTTTGGAGCTGTAAGATTTACCTTATTTTTACCAATTCTCCTCTAGTTTACTGAGGCTATTTCCTAAACATTTCTCCTCATTTCCCTGACACTAGTACAATTGTTTCTCTTCATCTCTTACCTAAACTATTGTCTTGATATTCTAACTGGGTTTCCTATTTGCAGGTTTAATCTTTCTGTTTTCAGTCAAATCTGTCTCCTAAAAATGTGTCTGAGGTAAGGTTACTATAGTTGTGAAGAGACAGCATGAGCTTAGCAACTCTTAAATAGGAAGACATTTAAGTGGTGCTGGCTTGCAGTTTAGATATTTAGATATTCCCACCATGGCGGGAAGTATGGCAGTGTGCTGGTAAACATGGTGCTGGAGAGGTAGCTGAGATTTCCTCATCTGGATCAGCAGGCAGCAAAACTGAGCATTTGAAACCTCAAATGCTCACTTCCATCGACTCACTTCCCCCAATTATGTCACACCTACTCCAGTAAAACTGTGCTTCCTAATTGTGCTATTCCCTGGTGACCAACTATTCAAATCTATGAGCCTGTGGGGGCCATTTTTATTCAAACCTCCACAATATGGCTATATCTCACTTTCAGATACTTTACTGGCTTCCATTGAAGGTAAATATTATAGTAGAATTCTACGTTTCATTAATGGCACTAGATTTTACTTAGATCTTACTAAGTAAAAAACACTTTGTGTCTAGTAAGCTTGGGAAATATTTCACTAAGAACTAGATTGCAACATTTCATTATCATAGGACAAACGGGAGATGGAAATTTACAGACATACATCCTCAGCTAGCTTGCTGTGAATTATGTCAGAATATACAGTATAAAACTCTATGGTTCTGGGCGTTTTTTTTTTTTTTATTTTTTTTTCTTTTTTTTATTTTATTTTATTTTTTTTATCAGTTACATTTTATTAACTCTGTATCCCAGCCGTGTCCCGATCCCTCATTCCCTCCCAGTCCCTCCCTCCCTCCCTCCCTCATCTCCACCGTGCCCCTTTCCAAGTCCACTGATGGGGGGGACCTCCTCCCCATTCATCTGATCCTGTTTTATCAGGTATCTTCAGGACTGGCTGCAAAGCCCTCCTCTGTGGCCTAACAGGACTGCTCCTCCCTTCGGGGGTGGGGAGACCAAAGAGCCAGTCATCGAGTTCCTGTTAGAAATAGTCCCTGTTCCCCTCACTTTGGGAAACCAATTGGTTACTGAGCTACCACAGGCTACATCTGAGTGGAGGTTCTAGGTTATGTCCATACATGGTCCTTGGTTGAATGTCAGTCTCAGAAAAGACCCTGTGCCCAGATATATTTGGTCCTTGTGGAGCTCCTATCCTTTCCCCATCAGACTAACTCCCCTTCTTTCTTATGATTCCCTGTACTCTGCCAAAGGTTTGGTCATGAGTCTTTGCTTTGAAAACACTGCTAGTTAGAGTCTTTCAGATGCGCTCAGTAGACTCCTGTCATACGTTCGATGCACATCCCATCTGTCTTTCTAAATGAGGATTGATCATCTTACCCCATGTCCGCTCAATTGATTATCTTTTTTAGGTGTATAGATTTCATTATGTTTATCATATCTTATAGGTCTATATAAGTGAGTATATCCCATGTTTGTGGTTCTGGGCGTTTTTATGCCATACTCAGTTCTAAATTATTTATACTTAGTATTCAAATAAGAATTAAAAATTCTTTATAGAAAAGTTTCTGTATATTTTAGAAACTTCTTCAGAGAATCCAGAAAAAAATTGTGAAAAATAAATCACTGTTATTCTTGTACCCAGGAAGTGGGAGTGGGATGTATTTTAGTCCATTGATATAGATAATATTGTTTCTCCATATTTCCATTATATATTCACAGATTTATTAAATAAATATGTATTTTTACCATGTGCAACACTTTTAGGTACCAGGACTGTGGCAGTTATCAAACTCAACAAGTCCTTGTTTCATAGAACTTATTTTCAAAAAGGACAGAGCCAATGAACTAAACAGTAAATAGACAAATAAATGACACATATGAAAGTTTAGCAGGCCAATATAACCATTGTGAATGGCTGCATATATTCAGACATTTATTTAGGAATGATCAAAAGGCTGAAATATTGTTTTAGATATCAATAAAATCCATTTGTTAGTTTTAGGGAGAAAAGTTATGTTATATGTTTATGGAACACATTTTTTTTAAACATTCTACAATGTATAAAATATTAAATTGAGCAAGGAATAATATTAAGAATAACTAACCTTTACTATGAAACAAAAAACAATTTTTGTATTCCATTTTTTTTGGCTAGACATTCATTAGTTACAAATCATTGAGTTTAGCATTATGGAAGTATTTAAAAATGTATAAAATATAGAAAGAGGGTTCTAATGAGCAATTATGTTAAATTGATTGAAGAACAAAGTAGAATATTACCTATTCTTTCTATATGCATATATATGGTAGTAAATATATAATTTTATATGCTATGTAATATCTTTATTGGTCATTTATAAATAAAAAGATGCAGTTTTCATATTTAAAGTGAAAGAACCAGAGTTGTTACAGGACATACCGAAACCTCAGAACAAAGGAGATTGTTTTGCCCCAGAGGTACAAAGACAGAGGATAGAAGACAAGACAGAGGGGAGAAAAAGGACAGGGGAGAGGTGGAAGAGATATTTTCCTCAGAGGGACAAAGGACTGCCTCTCAATAGAGAGGAGACACACATGGCCCTTAGGGAAATAGCAGTTTATAAAGGTACAAGGGGAAACCCCATAATTAGGTAAGCCAAAAAGAGGGCTTTTGATTGATAGATTTCAATACTTTGACAGATGGATCTTGGTAGTCAGCTTCAGGAGGAGGAAGTGGCCAATAAGGGAATAGTCCTTAGTGGACAATCTACTTACTTCCTTATTGCCTTGGTTCTTCGTATATTCATTCTTTGTGGTTGTAGGTAGCGTTAGTATTTTGGTTTTGTGATTTATTTTATTTTATGTGCATTAGTACAAAGGTGTTAGATACCGTGGAACTGGAGTTACAGAAAGTTGTGAGCTGCCATGAGGGTCCTGGGAATTGAATCCAGGTCCGTTGAAAGAACAGACAGTGCCCTTAACTGTTGAGCCATCTCTCCAGCCCCAATAGCTTTGTTTTTTACTGGACTGCTGGTGGGAACCTACAACTCTTCCTCTTGTAGGAGCTTTTGAGTTAAAAAACATGGTTGCATGCTTTCTTCAAGCCAGCAAGGAAGAATCTAGAGTTAGCAGATGCTACAGTATTGTATATCATGTATTTGTATATATGTAATCACTTGTATTCTAAGTTGTTGTCCTACTCATACTCACAAAAGAGTATAAGGCAGGGTCATTGTGGCAATTTATGGGTTTGTTTGCTATAACTGGACATGAATGAACACTGATTTGGAATAGACTATTAAAAGAATTGGTGTGTTTCTGTCTCCCTTGACCTTTAGAAATGAGAGAATTATTTAATTTAAATGAAGTTATGTGAGATTTCAAAGTATTTAACTGTTTCTTCTCATGATCATTTCCATTTCTTCTTACTTTGTAAAATTTCTTCGTTCTACCAATGCAAGGTTTAAAAGGGGAAAATAGGGAAGGGTATGAGGGAGGGGGGCTACAGCTGGGATACAAAGTGAATAAATTATAATACATAAAACATAAATTAAAAAAGGGCACAATAGAGGAATATCAAATGGCAGAGAAACACGTAAAGAAATGCTCAACCTCATTAGCCATCAGGGAAATGCAAATCAAAACAACCCTAAGATTTCACCTTATACCCATCAGAATGGCTAAGATCAAAAACTCAAGAGACAACACATGCTGGACAGGTTGTGGAGAAAGGGGAACCCTACTGTACTGCTGGTGGGAATGTAAACTTGTACAATCGCTTTGGAAATCAATCTGGCACTTTCTCAGACAACCAGGAATAGCGCTTCCTCAAGATCCAGGTATACCACTCCTAGGCATATATCCAAAAGAGGCTCAAGTACACAATAAGGACATTTGCTCAACCATGTTTGTAGCAGCTCTATTTGTAATTGCCAGAAGCTGGAAACGGCCCAGATGCCCCTCAGTGGAGTAATGGATGCACAAATTGTGGTATATTTACACAATGGAATATTATTCAGCAATAAAAAACAAGGAAATCATGAAATTTGCAGGTAAATGGTGGGATCTGGAAAAGATCATCCTGAGTGAGCTATCCCAAAAGCAGAAAGATGCACACGGTATATACTCACTCATATAGACATATAATATAGGATAAACCTACTAAAATCTGTACACCTAAAGAAACTAATCAAGAGGGAGGACTCTTGCTAAAATGCTCAATTCCTATCCAGAAAGGCATAGAGGATGGCCATCAGAAGAAGGAGAAAAGAGGGAACAAGTCAGGACTCTGCCACAGAGGACCTCTGAAAAGCTTTGCCCTGCAGACTATCAATGCAGATGCTGAGACTTATGGGCAACCTTTGGGCAGAGTACAGGGAATCTTATGAAAGAAGTGGGAAACAGTAAGATCTGGAGAGGACAGGAACTCCACAAGGAGAGCAACAGAACCAAAAAATCTGAGCACAGGGGTCTTTTCTGAGACTGATACTCCAACCAAGGACTATGCATGGAGATAACCTAAGACCCCTGCACAGATGTAGCCTATGGCAGTTCAGTATCCAAGTGGGTTCCATTGTAATAGGAACAGGGACTGTCTCTGACATGAACTGATTGGCCTGCTCTTTAATTACCTTCCCCTGAGGGGGAAGCAGCATTACCAGGCCACAGAAGAAGACAATGTAGCCACTCCTGATGAGACCTAATTGACTAGGAAAAGAAGACCTCCCCTATCAGTGGACTTGGGGAGGGGCATACATGCAGAGGGTGGAGGAAGGGAGGGATTGGGACGGGAGAAGGGAGGGAACCACTGGGGGGGGTACAAAGTGAATAAAGTGTAATTAATAAAGAATAAAAAAATAAAAAAGCGGGGACAATGGAAAACAATTAAAATATTGCCACTTTCTGTCAATTATATATTAATTTTTTATTAAACATTTCTGGTAATGGAGGTGACAAAAATGTTCACTTCTTCATAAAAACATGAAAGAAACATGTTAAGGTCCTTTGCTTCCTCAAATTTATTAATAAAGGTAAATATAAATGACATGGTGTTTAAATAGCCTCTGGGTAGCCAACCCAGAGGCTATTTAAAGTGGGCTGGCTTTACCCAGGGTCAGATAATTGTTCAAGGTTCCTGAATAAACTGCATTGAAAAAAAAAAAAAAGGAAACT
This sequence comes from Meriones unguiculatus, assembly GCF_030254825.1. Classification (NCBI taxonomy): domain Eukaryota; kingdom Metazoa; phylum Chordata; class Mammalia; order Rodentia; family Muridae; genus Meriones; species Meriones unguiculatus. Next base: position 78,857,256 of record NC_083354.1, read on the forward strand.
GGAAAAACATTGGTCAAAGAAACTAAATATATGTCTTCTTTTTTAAAAATGTTAAATAAAGTTTCTGAAATGTTGGAAAAAAATAAAAAGAAATTCAGTGGTCAAAAAAAAATGACATGGTGTTTACAAAAGACATACAACTAGAAACATTCCTTAGTATTGAACACTCTGATTTTTAAAAAATGAAGGATATACTGCATGATTCATATCAACTAAAACCCCCACCTAAGGCCCAAGGAACAGAAGAGGGAGCAGATAAGAGCAAAGGACGGGAGTGTGCTGCAAGACTTTGTCTCCTAGTAATGTCAGAAGCCACACCCCTAAAGTCTCACCAACATTGACTGTCTAACCATGAGGGGAACACCTTTATTGTCACACCGATAGACATGCAAAAGTAACTGAGTGAGTGGTGGTGCTGGTGGTGTGTGTGTGTGTGTGTGTGTGTGCCCATGTGTGTGTGTTGGGGTGACATCTGCATTGAGCTCAACACAAATACTTACAGCCAACTATGGAATACTGAGAGTGGGAGAAATAGTGTTTCAGGGAAGAGCAAACCAATTGCTTATACGATGGTCAGTTCTGAAAACATACGTATAAGTAACGTTATACATATTGAGCTGGATACATATATATATGTATATAATCCAAAGTTACATATGTACATATACTGACATAGGCGTGTATATGTTAACACAAACATATGCATGTAACAGTAATTAATGAAAAAAGGGGCCATGAATTTGAGAAGGATCAAGAAAGGGTATATGGGAGGCCTTGGAAGGAGGAAAGGAAAGGGAGAAATGAGATAATAATATTATAATCTCAAAAAAGTGTTGCTAACATATCTTTCAGGTCTCATGTTCATACTGTTTACCTTTATTTTATTTTCCTTTTTTAATTTTCCAGGTGTGTGTGTAGGCACTTTTTTTTTTTTTTTGCTTGTGTGTTGGTGCATGTGTGAGTAGCATGCATGTACTTATGGAAACCTCAGGTTGATGTTGGAAATCATCCTCTATTGCTTTTCCACCTATTTATTAAGTCAGGATCTCTAAATTCAACCTACAGATCATTTATATGACTAGCCTTGCTTGGCACCTTGCTCTTGGGATTTGTTGAAATTGCAGGTGAGTTGCTTCACCCACCTGGATTTAAGTGGTTTATGAGGATACATGGTCAAGCATCTTGATAACTTGCTCTTTAACCACTGAGCAACCTCACTTTCAGACTTGAGAAAAGTAATGCTCTGAGTGTTCTGCCAACTTAAATAGTTGTAAACATTAAAATTGTGTGGAAATTAAATTCATAGAACTTTTTAAATTATTTTATTTTTATTAATTACAGTTTATTCACATTGTATCCCAGCTGTATCCCCTTTCCCCATCCCCTCCCAAATCCACCTACCCTCTCTCTTCTCCTATGCTCCTCCCCAAGTCCACTGATAGGGGAGGTCCTCTTCCCCTTCCATCTGACCCTAATCTATCAGGTCTCATCAGGATTGGCTTCATTGTCTTCCTCTGTGGCCTGGTAAGGCTGCTCCCTTCTCAGGTGGAGGTGAACAAAGAGCCAGTCCATGAGTTCATGCCAGAGACAGTCCCTGTTCCTATTACTGGGGAACCTTCTTGGACACTGAGCTGTCATGGGCTACATCTGTGCAGGAGTTTTAGGTTCATGGCCCTTGGTTGGAGTATCATTCTCAGAAAAGACCCCTGTGCCCAGATTGGTTTTGTTGCTCTCCTTGTGGAGCTCCTTTCCCCTACAGGTCTTTCTATCTCCCTCTTCTTTCATAAGATTTCCTGCACTCTGCCCAAAATTTGGCTATGAGTCTCAGCATATGTTTTGATACCCTGCTGGGTAGAGTCTTTCAGAGGCCCTCTGTGGTAAGTTCCTGTCCTGTTCCCTGTTTTCTCCCTCTTCTGATGCCCATCCGTTTGCCTTTCTGAATAAAGATTTAGCATCTTATCCAGGCTCCTCCTTCTTGATTAGATTCCTTAGGTGTCCAGATTTTAGTGTGATTATCCTATATTATATATCTAATATCCTCTTATAAGTGAGTACATACCATGTGTGTCTTTAGCATTTTTAAAAATTGAGAAGAACAGAATTGGTTCTAATTAAGACTTTTTCTTTGTTTGTTTGTTTTTGTTTTTTGTTTTTTTGAGACAGGGTTTTTCTGTGTAGCCGCTCTGTAGACCAGGCTCAAAGATTTGCCTGCCTTTGCCTCCTGAGTTCTGGGATCAAAGGCATGTGCCACTACTGCCCTCTAATTAAGACATTTTAACAAGAGATCTTATGGTTAAGACAGATGCTTTTCTAAATTATGGATAGATACTGCAGCATCATTGTTTTCTGTCGGCATGGCTTTAGTTTGTTAAATCTTAAATGGTTTTGTACAGTACACATTCCAAATATAAATGTAATTTTATGATGTTTTTAATACTAGAATAATATGAAAGACTTATTTAAAATTTTATTAACTAATTTATTTTATAGCTATTTTTTGTGCAAAGTTAAATGTTCATATTGGTTTTTTTCAGATAAGATAACTAAGTTGAAGATTTACAAGTTTTTCTTATATAAACAGTTCTGTACTCTCTTTATGTTGAATATCTTGATCCATTTGAGAGTTTATGAGAAGCCTGTCTACAAGAGGTCTATACAGAAGTGAATATATCTGAATTACTCAATTATTTTTGTTATAGATCTTACAGAAAGTGGCAAACCTTGGTGGCTGAATAAGACATCTGCTTTTCCTTCTTTACTACCGATTAATGACACACATATTCATCGCAGACAGAGAAGATCCGTGAGCACTGAGAGATTTGTGGAGACACTAGTAGTGGCAGACAAAATGATGGTGGGCTACCATGGCCGTAAAGACATTGAACATTATATTTTGAGTGTGATGAATATTGTAAGTTTGATCACTTACATACTGTATTACTAAGTAGCTTATTGTGTTTTAAACTAAGTTAGTGAATTTTTATTAAAATAAATAATAAAATTTTATTTGTAGCCAATGATAAAAAATGAATTTGTATTATTATTTAATTTGTGCTTAGGATTGAATCTAGAACTTGAACATAGAAAATACATACATGCTCTGCTATGGAATTGTACTGTCTTTCTTTTCCCTAGAATAAGAATTTGTCAACCAACTTTTTTTTTTTTTTTTTTGAGACAATGTCTCTCCATACATATGACTCTGGCCATCTCGAATTCCCTATGTGTATTTATGCACTGCCACTTCCAGGTGGTCAATCTACTTTTAAGTTGCATAGAAAATAAAATTTGAAACTCTTATTGTTCATTTTTAATTAACATGAATGTTTAAAAATGAGCTGTTAAGTTTTATTAAGGAACTTGAAACATCAACTCCTACTATAGATTTTTTGATGTAAACATTTCATCTGTAGAAGAAAATATGTCTTATGTAGACTTACATAAAATCCTTTAACCAAAGCATCTTGAAAGTGGAGTCTTAAGTGTTATAGTGCAAGAGAATATCTTTTAAAATACACATCATTAAGTCATAAAATTGCATTGTATCATTTTAGAAATTCAAATATTGCCGAATTATTTTTGTCTTACTTTTTGTCTTTTCTTATTTTCTGGAGGTCAGGTTGCCAAACTTTACCGTGACTCCAGTCTAGGAAACGTTGTGAATATTATAGTGGCTCGCCTAATCGTTCTCACAGAAGATCAGGTAAATATGGATTAGTTTATACATCAGAGCTCTTAGACTTTGCGATTATCAACATGAACAGATATATTTCTTTGTTACTTTTCCTCCCAAGTCCTAGTTAAATATTTTTAGCTCTACACTTTAAGTGAGATACTTTTTAAAATAATAAACATTTCATTTATTATTAGGGTTTTCTCTCCATATATGCATACTTGCTACATGTGTCAGAATTAAGGAGAAGCATTTTGTATGGTTTATCTGATCATAATGGTTTTGGTTGATTTTTGTATGCTGATGATTTCAGAAATGTTCTCTTCATTGTTCAAGTTGGAACTGGAAGGAAAGTGTGTTCAGTAATAACTTAAATGAACCCTAGGAAAGATGTTGTGGAGATAACAATCAGCAAGAGATTATTCCTAAAAAACACTGCTTCTAGTTATAGTCCCACTTTAGTTTTCGCAAGTTTTGACAACTGACCTTAGTAATTTGTTTGGAACATTTCTGGTATGCATGTTGTATTGCAGCCAAACTTGGAGATAAACCATCATGCAGACAAGTCCCTCGATAGCTTCTGTAAATGGCAGAAATCCATTCTCTCCCACCAAAGTGATGGAAACACCATTCCAGAAAATGGGATTGCCCACCACGATAATGCAGTTCTTATTACTAGGTATGGTTTGCTGCAAGTATTTTTCCTTTGATTGTTGTATTTACTTGTTATTGTAACTATATTTGATTCTATTTAATGCCTCATTCAGGTAATGAGTATAGAAAAAGTAAAATGTTAATTTATTTTTTTGTTACTGTTAAAGAGTATAGTTTAATATTAATGTGTCTGCATCACATAAACTAAATAAAAAATAATTAAGGTTTAATTTAGAAATATAATAACTTTACTCCTTATAAGTCCTATTTGTAATGTTTAGTTGAAAGTATAGATACTATTTGTTAATTAAATAAAATCTTGCTTTTAGTAAACAAGATTTCAAAGTATGAGAAATAAGTTGTCACTTTTGGTTGCAAAATATGGTAACTATTTCTGTTTCCTTCCAGTTGTGTTAATTTATGTTAATTTGCTAAAAGAGAGGAGGAGATTGGTTGTCTATTTAATTACATCATTTAAATTAAGCATTTAAATGCGAAGAAACATATCTAGAGTTGGAGAAGATAGCTCAGTTGTTATGAATCTGTAGTGCTCTTGGAAATGACCCAGTTCAGTTCCCAGCACCCACAACTGTCTGTAGCTACAGTTCTGGAGAATCTGATACCTTCTGTGGCTACCGGCACACAAATTGCATACATTCACAAAAATACACGTACTCATAAATTCTTTAAAAATTTCTAAGAAGCAGATTTATGATACTGTTTATAAAGTTTCTCTCTTAAGAAATGTTACTACTCCACAATAAGCCAGTGAATTTATTCACTATTTTCTAGTAGTATTACAAGAACTGTGTGGAGTATATTGTTAAGACTTTTTGCATGTTAGACGTAGGGAAACTTAATTCAAAATAGGTAAATTAATTTTCTAAGATCATTCAACTAATAAATAAAAGAAGACTTAATCCCGGATGATCTTGTCTTCTTTTTACTATCCTATATACCTAATTCCTTTTATTTCTAATGTTTAGAGATAGGGTCTTGCTATGTTACTCAGGCTGACATCTAATACAAAGGGTCCAGCTGTCCTCCTGTCTTAGCCTCCCAAAATAGTTAGGACTGCCAGTGTGTACCACATGCCAAACTTCGTATTACTTTACTTATATCCTTATTATGATTGGGAAGAAACATTATGCTTTATTAATCCCAGTATAATAATTTTGATACTTAATTGTATTTACAAATAAAAGACAAAATAAATTAAAAATAATGAACAGTCAGCAAATGGAAACTTTATACTATGTTGGCTAAGTGAAATAGTTTTGTTATTTTATTTCTTTCCATTTGCATTTAATATATGCATGACCTGTGGTAGGCGTCTAGACTTTTACATCTAAGGAGGGAGTATAAAGAAAATGGCTAAGAATCTCGACACTTGATATGATAATGCAATTTAACTTTTAGAAAAAGTTTGTTAACTGCGTCATAAAGTTTCCAAGTACTTGAAACTAGAAAACCAGAAAATTTTATCATATGCTGAATAAAGCTAGATCTTATGGTTCCTTATGCATGTGCTGGGATAGCTGGCTGATCATCACTATTCCTCATAGTGTAGACCTGAAAGGCTCCCAAACATGCTTTAAGAATTAAAATATACTAGGATTTATGGTAATATAGAAAACTTTCATTCACTAAAGTAGATATCTTTAATGTTAATGAAATCACCACAAGAAAACATCTACTTTATATAGTTATCAAAGTGATCACAGATATTTACCTGGTTTCTGTATTTTTTTTTCATCCCACATATAAGCACAACTACACAATTTGAATGTATCTGTATGGACTTTCACTTTTTTGAAGAAATGACGCAAGTTACATCAAGACTACAGATTTATACGTATTTAAGTAGGAAACATATTTGAACAACTCACCACCTAGTTTTGGCTACAGCATTCAACTCTGAGTTTGTTGATTGTTTCCTAATTCTGTTGAGTTCTTTGCTACATAGACTACTTTGGGTGGCTTTTTGATTTTTGAAATTAACCTTTTCTCTTCCATTTTCTCTGGTGGCCAGTCATACTAGTATTAGAAATGCCCTCAGGATTTAATAGGACAAGGCAGAGTTCAGGTCTCATATCCGTCAGTATTGGCTGAAGTAATAGATGGTACAAGAGTGTCTTTTGGTAGATGTAAAGATGGCTTATTCGGTAAAATGCTTGGTGGGGAATTATTAGAACCTGAGTTCAGATCCTACACTCACATGAAAACCAGATGTACCAGTGTATAATGATGGGGCAGTGGAGACAGAAGGATGCTAGTGTGTCTAGCCAGTCAGTGAGCTCCAGGTTCAGTTAGAGGCCCAATCCCAACACTAAGGTAGAGAAGGCGAGAGAGAGTAGGTAAGGGTGCTTCTGCTCTGACAGAGGGCGGGGGTTTAATTTCTAGCATGGTTCCATATTATGGTTCACATTTGTCTGTAACTCTGGTTCTGGGGATCTGACATCTTCTGGCCTCAGTGGGCACCAGGAATGCACATGGTATATAAAATAAGCAGTCATGCACATAAAGTGCAAATAAATAAATCATTAAAAATATTGTTTTTTATGATTGAGAAATGATTGAGGCAGACATCTGACATTTGCCTCCTGCCTCCCTACTCACATGTACATACATGCACTTCCACACACAAACATGTATATACATACAAATGCCTCTTTGAGGCAATATATGTTTTAAACTACTATTAAAGCCTTAAGGTGATGTTAACCTGTTTAGTTGGGACACAGAATGCCTAATCAAAATGACATGATTACCATTCTTATTATTTAGATAGGTTTTTTTAATGTAGGATTGAGCATTATAAGTGAATGTATACATATATTGAGCATATTTAAATCATGATGCTACTTTTAGTAAAATTCAGAGAATTACATACATGATATCATATTAAGGCTGAAACTCACTTCATGTAAATGATACACTCAGATTTGTGATTCTGTTTATTGGTAATAGCACGGTTTATGTTTGCTTAACATGTTAGCTCCCTAGGGGAAATATATAATGTAATTGTCAAGGATTACGGAAGAAAAATAGGTGATAGTGTTATCTCCATGAGATCAAATTTGTTCCAAGAACTTAAAGAGCTCTGTTAAAAATGATATTATTTTATTTGTTGGCATTTAACCGTACCCTGTAAAGTTATTAGGTCACTGACTAGACAGAAAGAAAACAGGTGTGCTCAACTTTTGACACTGTGACATGATGCTGTTACTGACAAAGTTCTCCCTTGAGAACTGAGCAATTCAGCTTTTAGAAAATCACAAAAATGTCTTACATTGTTTTAGTAAGTGTACAGTTTTGTGTTAGGACAGGCCACATTTTCAGCTATCCTGAGCTACATGTAGCTCACTGGCTCTGAGCTGAATGGTCCAGTAAGTTAATACATATTTGTTTTATCTTGTATCTGTAATACTGAGAAATAGCAACAAAGAACCCATCAAATTATTTACATATTCTATTTTGATATAAATATGTATTTTACATATAAAAATATGTATTTTGGTCTCTTGATAATTGTTCTATTTCTGTGAAGGGACACCATCACCAAGGCAAATCTTATAAAAGAAACCATTTAACTTGGGCTTGCTTAAGGTTTCAGAGGTTTAGTCCTTTAACATAATGGAGGGGAGCATGACATCATGCAGACGAGCACTGGAGCAGTAGCTGAGAGCTATGTCCTGATCTGTAGGCAGAGAAAGCAATAGAGAAAGCAGCACTGGGCCTGGCATGTGCTTTTAAGGCCTTAAAACATACCCACAGCCCATCCCTAATGACACACTTCCTTCAACAAGGTCACACCTACTCCAGCAAGGCCACACCTCCTAATCTTTCTCAAATATTTCCACTTCCTGGTGACTAGTCATTTAGATATATGAGCCTGTGGGGGCCATTCTTACTCAAACAACTAAATATGTATCTGTAGTATTTTATAGTTAGTTATTATTAATAATAATATGTGATGTAGTAAATACCTATTGATGCTTCTTAGACTTATAAAAGCTTAACATGTAGCTTCATGTTATTTCATATAATGATACTCAGTTTCTTCTCTATGATATGCCTGATTGCTTAGCCCCGAATACCAACTGGTTAGTGTAGTCATGTTTAGATGTATGAAAATGTGGCAACATTTTTATATATTCTATTCTATAGGTTATATTTTATGTATGTAATTTTATGTACATGAGTATTTTGCTTGTATTTAAGTCTGTGTACCATATGTATGCCTAGTGCCCATGGATGCCAGAATACAGCAGAGGGTCCATTGGTACTGGAGTTGTGAGCTGCCATATAGGTGCTGGGAATTGAACTCTGGTCCTCTAAAGAAGTAGCCAGCACTTTTAACTGATAAGCTTCCTCTCCAACCCTATAATTATATTTTAAATAAACATTACTTGTAGGATAACAAGAGTATTTTTAATTTTTGTATTTTTTATTTAATTTCTTAGAATTATTAAATTTTATGTGCTATATAACTAAGTCAATAAATATTAAACTTTTTACTAGAAACTCTTGAACTTAAGAGTTCAAGAGTAGAGTAGGACTGTGCCTACATAGTTAACTTGCTAAAGATCATTAATTGTTTTAATTAAAGTTTGTAATTTATATATTATTTTTAAAATTGACCAAATTATATGTATTTACATTTGACAGGTGTATAAGTTATAGAATGTTTAAAGCAGTTGTTAGCTTGACATGCATTATTTTAATACATCATTAATGTTCATATTAACAAACCTCAAGTCAACAGTTAGGAATAAAACCCTGCTATTTGACATATTATTTATTTTTCATTTCCACACAGAGATAGAAAATATAAATCAAAAGCTTAAAGTCAACTTCTGAATTTATGTTGTGGTAAAATCTTTGAGAAATTTATCAATAGTTGGAAATTAAGTAGGAAGCTAGAATATACCACTGTCAATATTGACTGCTGGTACAAATTAATTTCTATGTTTTAATTGGCTTTCCCTTAATGTATTGGAAGTATATATTTTTTGTATTTTAATATATTAACACATTACAGTTTATGTATTTAGAACAAGAATTATTGCTTAAGTTTTTCATGGAAACAATTTTGAGATATAATTTTCCCATTTAAAAGGTAGTGGCTTTTGTGTACTTGTTCACAAGATTATGGTGCCATCACTGTAATTAATTTAAACTACTCTGTTACTTCCAAAGGAAGCCAAGCCCATTTCCCTGACCTCCAGTCCTAGCCTGTACCCACCCTTGGATAACCACTAATCTATCTATACACAAATGTGTATACCTGTCTATACACATTTGCTCATTCTTGACTTTTCATAGAGATAATTAATCAATCATGTACCATGTATTAATATTACATTCCTCTTCTTAGCTCAAGTCCAGTGTACCAAACTTAACAATTCTGTTTTCATTTTCTTCTTCTTTTAAGAAATTTATTATTTATTTATATGTATGTGTGTGGGTCTAAGTGTGTGTACCACTCATGTGCAATTACCTTCAGAAAAAAGAAGGGTTAAATCCGTTGGAACTGGAGTTACAGGTAATTGTAAGCTGCCCAAAGTGGGTGCTGGGAACTGAACCTGGGTACTCTACAAAAGCAGCAAGTGCTATTAACTTATGAGCTATCTCTCTGGCCCTTTTCATTGGGCTATTTTTCAATTAATATACTTTTATTATTTTTCATTAGTGAAAAGCATAGAACTCATATGTACATCTTAAAGTATAGATGCAAAATTGCATACTACTAAGTCAAATAATTTGGTCTTTTAATAAAATTTATTTATCCTCTTAAAGGATCATGAGTGTTTACTTTGGTTCTCTTACATTATAAAGGTATTGAAATTTCTGAAGTAACTCTACTGTTTAAAAGTTTTAAAATAGCTATAAAATGATTTGGATAGAACTTGGCCTATAACTTATGGATTTAAACACATTTAAAAATATCTGTCTGATTAAATACTTGCTTCTTGATGAAATGTGAGGATAGACAGAGGGCAGATTAAAAGTGGCACATTATCGTTTAATTCAAAAGAATTAAAAATTATCTTGTAAATAATAAATATTTTATAACTTACTATCATGTTAGATTTAAGAAAGACATTAATTTTGAATTTAGATTATAGAATAGTTTTTTCTGTGTGTGTTTTGAAGCACGTGTTCTTCTACTGCAATGGTCTCACCATTTTTCCCATCCTCTCCTCTCCTGTGTCTTTTTCTTGTCCCTACCTTATTGGTTCCTTACTCAAAAGTATTTATTTATAATCAGTTTTCTTTCCACTCCAGGGCTATGGAAAACTAGAATGACATTTCTTGTGTAACAGGGTCTTTTAAGAATGAAAGTAGGTGTTATTCACAGTTAGCTCTAGGACACAGATACAAACTCGGACCTGGCAAAACAGGCATTGCCTATGTTCATGAAGTTTCAACTAAAAATGGAAATATGATTTATTGTCTTAAACATTTTAAAAAGTAACTTTAGAACTGATATTTGTTTTATGCTTGTTTCAATGTATAAAACATGTTTATTACATGCTGTCTACTTAATGGCTTTTAAAATGCTTAATATTTAAACCTTACTGCATAAATTAGGTACCGCTATGATTTCTCATTTTTCATCAAGAAGCTGAGAAATAGAAAAGTAAATTGAGCTCCAACAATAGCTAATGAAAGTGAGGTTTAAAAAAAATATGTAATATGCTTCTAAACTTCTTTTAGCAACTTCACAAAATAAGCCAAAATAATTATGTACTTTAATATTATTGACACCTGTAGTAGGTAGAGATTTAAGATGTCCCCAGTGAATCTTCCCTTTGGTATTAATTAAAAAAAATGATTTTATGTATATAGGTGTTTGGTCTAGATGTATATATGTACTTCATACATGCAGAGTCCAGAAGAGGGCATTAGATCCCTTGGAACTGGTGGTACAGACCACATTAGCTATCATGTGGGTGCTGGGAACCTTTTTGGTTTTTTTTTTTTTTTAAGAGAGAAGCAAGTGCTGTTAACCATTGAGCAATCCTTCCAGTCTCTATCTTGGTAGTTTTGACTCTATGTAACCCTTCTCTTTGAGTGTATGTTGGACAGTAAATGTGTAAGTGTAATAATCTTTCCCAGTGGAGATGTTGTAGCTCTGAGAAGGAAGGTTTCCTCTATGGAAGTGTTGCAGCTTTGCTCTGAGAATGGTTTCCCCAGTGCAAGGGTTACCTGAAGGAAAAGGTATGCCGGCAGTTGGGAGCCAAGGAGTACCACAGAGTAACACTGCATAACAAACCTCATACAAGAGATTTATTGGGAGAGACACAAGAGGTCTCTGCTCTGGTGAGAAGCAACAGAGAACTGAGCAGGAGACAGGCTTATTGTGGGGCAGAACTGTCCAAGGTGGCCTTGGATTGAAGGGATTTTTTTTTTTTTGGTCTGCTCTTGAGGCAAACTCAGGGATTAGTAGGATTCTGTGGCCCAATCTTAGTCTATTTATTCTCTAGGACAGGGCCTCGCCACCCTCTGCCTCAAGGGGATTATAGTTCTTATTTTCAGTGTTTTTACATTTGGTCATATTTCTTCAGAACACACACAGAAAAAAACTACTCTCATATAATCTGAATTCAAAACTAATGTTTTTCTTAAACCTAACGTATCCCTAAAAGCTTGATGGTATTACAAATGATATTGCTAAAATTTCATTTTACTTAGTTACTGTTATGTGTTATTTTGATATTCTGTAACTCCGCTACTTATTTGCTAGTTTTAGTAGCCTTGTATTTGTAATAGTACTGTTTGTGCTTTGAGACAGAGTAATAAGGGATCTTGAAATGTGGCCTCACTAGCCTTGAATTCTTCCTATGATGGCCCCCCTGCCTGCCCACCTCCATTACAACCTTGGATTAGTTTTAGTCTTTCTCAGTTAGTAGTTTCTCTTAGTCAGAGTGCAGTCTCTGTGTTACTGACTTTTGGAATGTTGCTATAAAATCTAGCATGTGAGCAGTCTTATGTTGCTCTGAGAGCTGTATATATTCTAGTATTTATATGTAGGATATTTTATTTGTCCACCATATTAGATTTGCTCTTTTTGTCAGTGTTTAAATGTTTCCTGTTTTTATGGATATGTGGCATATGAACGGAAAGATATATTTTTAAACATCTTACTAATTTGAATTTATTCTTGTTTTGTCAAAATTTGCTATATGGAGTTTGAAAATATTTTACTTATTTAGACACAAATTTGTAATTACCTACTCAGTATGCTAAGGACTCTCCTTGTTTGTAGCATTTTTTTTCTATTTTTTAAAAAACATTCATTTATTTATTATGTGTTCAGTACACTGCCTGCATGTACACCTGCACATCAGAAAAGGGCACCAGATCTCATTATAGATGGTTATGATGTGGCTGCTGGAAATTGAACTCAGGACCTTTGGAAGAGCAGCCAGTGCTCTTAACCTCTGAGCCACTCTCCAGCCCCTTTTTTTCCATTTTATAACCTAACTTTCTTTTAAGATATTGTATTTGTTGGATATATTTATATAGGCTTTGATTTATAATACTATTTTAGATATGCTTTTAGAAAGTAGCAGATATTTAGAAGAGTTACTTTATTCCTTTGTACATCAGTCTTTCAGGTGTGTGTTTGTATTGCCTACATTTAGTATGTTTTTATTGTTTGGAGAAGGCTTCTGGCATCTTACTTTCTAAGCTATAGATCCCCTTTAGTTATAATGTGACTTATATATATTTGGGTTTATATCTTCAATTAGCATTTGAACATAACATATATATCCTATTTGCAATTATATCTTTCCAATTTTTCTCCTGGGCTCTTTGATAATAGAGTTGGTATTCTCAATTAGCATACAGTTCTCTTATGTTTTATATAGATATATGTAAGTAATACATATTATATAAATAATAATGTATTATAGTTTTCAAGTTCTTAATTACTTTTTCACCCATAATTAATTTATAATTTACTCACTCACTGAAGTTTTGTAAAATTATATCTAATTTATTTTATACAGTCTTGTTTTTATCAAGTCTTCCTAACCATTTGCAATTTTTCCCCTTGCTTTTAGAACTTCTTGTTTTGTTTTCAAATTTAACATTTTAGGCTAGGAAAGATAATTTTGTCAATAAGGTGCTTGCTGTGTCAGCTTCAGGACCTGAGTTTGATCACTAGAACCCATGTGAAAAAGCTGGGTGCAGTGGGCACACTTCTTTTTTTTTAATTTTTCTTTATTATTATTATTATTTAAATTTATTCACTTTGTATCCCAGCTGTAGTCCCTCCCTCATCTCCTCCCAGTCCCATCCTCCCTCCTTCCCCTCCATGTCCCTCCCCTAGTCCACTAATAGTAGGACCTCTTACAGATAGTAGGACCTCCCCTACTATCTGACCCTAGTCTATCAGGTCTCATCAGGACTGTCTGGATCCTCTTCCTTTGTGGCCTGCCAAGGCTGCTCCCCCCACTGCCAGGAGAAAGTGATCAAGGAGCTGGCCACTGAGGCATGTCAGAAACATCCCTCGCTTCCTTTACTAGGGAGCCCACATGGAGACTGAGCTGCCCATGGCCTACATCTGACCAGGGAGTCTAGGCACTCTCCATGCATGGTCCTTGGTTGATTCATCAGTCTTTGCAGGACCTCCTGAGCCTAGATTTTTTGGCTCTGTTGTTTCCTTGTGGAGCTCCTGTCCCCTTCAGGACTTTCTGTCTCTGTGGGCACACTTCTAAATCCATCATTAGAGACAGAAAAAAGTGCTCACTGAACAGCCAGCCTAGCTATAGAGGAATTAAATTAAAAAAGGAACAAAGTGCTAGGAGATGAGGTCCCAAATACAGTAAAAATTAAATTATTGAGATAGACATAGAAACTGCAGAATAATACAAACAGTATAGTCAGAAAGTCAATATAAAGGCAATGAAACAATTTAATTAAATGTTGTGTTTACTCTTTATTTTTTCCTACAGAATTCAATTGAGGTTTTTATTATGTACCTTTTTCCTCCCTTAATAGGCCATTTCATGACTGTGGATGCTACTTTAATGTTTAGTAGATCTACTGCTATATTTTCAAAATGTATTCTCAGAACTTAATTTTTTAAAATTTATTTATGTGGATGAATGTTTTGCCTGCATATTAGTAAGTGTGAAATATGTGCTCAGGGCCTATGAAGATCAGAAGAGGGGTCCAGATCCCTTAGAACTAGAATTATACATTGTTTGGACCCACTCTGTGGGTGACGGGGACAGAACATAGGTCCTCTGTAAGAATAATAATTCTAGCCCTTCCATATATAACTCTATTCTATTTCTCTTTCCTGAGATTTATCAGTCTTTCTAGTCTCTTAATCTATACCTATCCTCTGTTTCTATACAATGATAGCTTGGTTATCATTGACTTAAGAGCTAATATCTATATACAAGCATATATGTTCATAGCTGTTTTTCTGAGTCTGGTATCGTCATTCAATATGATTTTTCTCTAGTTCCATCAATTTATCTGTGAATTTTATTTTTTAACAAGTAATACTTGATTATCTAAATGTACCACATTTTCTATACCCATTCTGAAGAAACTCCTTTAAAATTTTTTTATTTTATTATTTTTTTACAGTTTATTTACTCTGTATCCCAATTGTAGTTGCTTCCCTCATCTACTCCTGGTTCCACTCTCTCTCCCACTTCCCTCTCTATTCCTCTCTCCTAGTCCACTGATAAGGGAAGTCTTCCTCCCCTGCTATCTGAATCTAGCCCATCAGGTCTCATCAGGACTGCCTGGATCTTCTTCCTCTGTGGCCTTGTAAGGCCAGCCCAAAGTGATCCTACAGCAGGCAAGTTTGTGTCAGAGAGTGCCCCTACTCCCCTTACTAGGGAACCTACATGGAGACTGAGCTGCCTATGGGCTACATCTGAGCAGAGGCTCTAGATTCTCTCCATCCATGGTCCTTGTTGATTCATCAGTCTCTACAGTCCCTCTGGGCCCAGATTTTTGGCTTTGTTGGTCTCCTTGTGGAGCTTTTGTCCCCTTTGGGTCTTTCTACTTCCACCTTTTTCTGTTAAGACTTCCTGCACTCTGTCCAAAGTTTGGCTGTGAGTCTCAGCATCTGCTTCCATCCCCTGCTGGGTGGAGTCTTTCAGAGGACATCTGTGTAGGCTCCTGTCCTGTTCCCTCTCTTCAACCACTTCTGATGTCTATCCTGTTTGCCATTCTGAGTGAAAATTAAGCATTCTCCCTAGGGTCCTCCTTGTTGTTTAGCTTCTTTGGGTCTACAGTTTGTAGTATGGTTATGCTATATTATATGGCTAATATCTTCTTATAAGTGAGTGTATATACCATGCATGTCTTTCTGCTTCTGGGTTACCTCATTCACGATGATCTCCTCTAGTTCCATCCATTTGCCTACAAATTTCATGATTTCCTTGTTTTTAATAGCTGAGTAGTATATTCCATTGTGTAAATGCACCACAATTTCTGTATTAGTTCCTTGATTGAGGGGTATCTAGGTTGTTTCCAGTTCTGGCTATTACAAATAACACTGCTATGAATATAGTTGAGCAAGTGTGCTTGTTGTATGGTGGAGCATCTTTCAGATATATGCCTAAGTGAGGCATAGCTGGGTCTAGAGGTAGAACTATTTCCAATTTTCTGAGAAAGCACCAGATTAATTTCCAAAATGGTTGTACAAGTTTGCACTCCCACCAGCAATGGAGGACAGTTCCACTTTCTCTGCATCCTCTCTAGCATATGTTGTCACTTGAGTTTTTGATCTTAGCCATCCTGATGAGTGTAACATGGAATCTCAGAGTCGTTTTGATTTGCATTTCCTGTATGACTAAGGACATAGAGCATTTCTTTAAGTGTTTCTCCACCATTTGATATTTCTCTGTTGAGAATTCTCTGTTTACTGCTGTACCCCATTTTTAAATTGAATTATTTAGTATGTTGGTGTTTAGTTTCTTGAGTTCTTTATATATTCTGGATATTAGCCCTGTGTTGGATGTAGGGTTGGTGAAGATCTTTTCCCACTATGTAGACTGTCATTTTGTTTTGTTTGTAGTGTACTTTGCTTTACAGAAGATTTTCAGTTTCATGTGGTCTCATTTATTGATTGTTGATCTTAGAACCTGTGCTGTTGGTGTTCTGTTCAGGAAGTTGTCTCCTGTGCCAATGAGTTCAAGGCTCTTTTCCACTTTTTCTTCTAACAGATTTAGTGTGTCTGGTTTTATGTTGAGGTCTTTGATCTACTTGGACTTTAGTTTTATGCAGCTTGGTGCATATGGACCTATTTGCATTTTTTCTTTTTTTCTTTTTGGCAGGTTAAATCAGATCATTTTTTTTTTTTTAAGAATATTGTTTTTTTTTTTTTTTTTTCAATGCAGTTTATTCAGGAACCTTGAACAATCCTCGGACCCTGGGGAAAGCCAGTCCACAGCTTAAATAGCCTCTGGGTAGCCAACCCAGGCGTGCCACGTGGGCAATGCAGATAGGTCCACATACATGGAAGCAAGCCAGATCCTCAGCCTTAGCCAAATGTGGAATTGTTCGTGACAGAGAGCACTCACCATCGGGAAGGTGGAAGGCGGAAACCAGCTCCATCTTTAAGGCATAGCATTCCGCAGCTCTCTACAGTTCCCCCTTTTTGTTTTAGACGCATCAGGCAAGAGTAGAGGTCTGATCTCTGATATTAGAAATAAATTGGGACTTTGTACCGATGTTCATTTAGGTGTCATCCACCCAAAGAGCATCAGACCTGTCTGATACCTTTTTCTCAGAGGCGAGACCTGGGGCATCAA
The DNA here is from genome assembly GCF_030254825.1 of Meriones unguiculatus. Classification (NCBI taxonomy): domain Eukaryota; kingdom Metazoa; phylum Chordata; class Mammalia; order Rodentia; family Muridae; genus Meriones; species Meriones unguiculatus. The sequence continues at coordinate 78,874,380 of NC_083354.1, forward strand.
CCCGCATGCAACCAGACATGCTCTTCTCTGGGTCCAAAGCGGCTGACCCTGAGTGCAGTGCTTAGCCTCGCATTCTGAGCGTAACATTTTAGCTTTTTATGGTATCCAACCATGCTTGGGGAGACACACTCTCTATTTTTTAAAATTCATTTATTTATTATTTATTCAGAATTCTACTTGCATGTGGACCTGCAGGCCGGAAAAGGGCACCAGACCACATTATAGATGGTTATGAGCCACCATGTGGTTGCTGGGAATTGAACTCAGGACCTTTGGAGGAAGAGCCATTGCTCTTAACCTCTGAGCCATCTTTCTAGCCCCAGGCATTGGATCTCTTGAACTAGAGCTACAGATGGTTATGAGCCATGAAATAGATGCTGGAATTTGAGCCCAGATATTCCAGTGCTTTTAAACCACCGAGTCTTCTCTCCCTTCCATGTGCTCTTTATTTAAAACCTACTTACTGCTGCCGCTGTCTGCGCAGATGCAGGGCCATGTACTGGAGAACGAGTAGCCTTTCAGGGGCCACATTGCTCAAGAAAACTAACTCTCCTTCTCTCGGTAGCTATTACTTGTCAGTAGCTCCTCATCTACAGGCGGGACTTCGTGAGTTCCTGTCCCACCCACCCTGGGATTTGTTTGGCTTCATCTTGTGAAGGTGTTCCGTATGCTGTCACAGCCTCTGTGGGGACATGTGCCTCTTCCCTGCCATGTCCATACAGTCAAAACACTGTTTTGAAGCAGTTCTCTGCTATCTCTAGCTCTTACAATCTTCATACTCCGCCTGGGATGATCCCTGAGCTCTAGGAGGAAGGGTGAGTGAGATACAGATGTCCCTTTTACAGTTCAGCACACCACAATAAGGGAATGGACTTTAAGCACTTCTTTTTTTCCACAGAAAAATGAATACGTAAGATAATGCATATCTTAACAATGTTGACTTAGCTATTCTACAGTATATACATTAAAACATTATATACTGTAAATATATGCAACTTAATTTACTAAAGGACAACTAACAATTATCATTAGTTATAAATTCTATCCATATTTATTTAAGTTAATGATTTATGAGTAGTTTGGTATGCAGTACCCAGTATTTAAGAACACTAGTATTTTGCTTAGTCAGTCATGTATAAAGTCTGCAACTTAAACATTTATGCTACATTTCAAATTTTTCACCAGAACTCAAGTTTTTTATTTTTAATTTTTCTGCTATACTATCCCCCTAACCTGCTAACTCTCTCCTTCTCACTTGTGAGGTTGGAATTATAGGCTAGCACTCCTCCTACGACACATTTATGTATTTCTAGGGATATGAATTCCAATCCTCTTGCTGTAACCACAGAACCGTTTCTCCAGCCCTTATTGAGAATATGAGAGAGAGAGAGACAGAGAGAGAGAGAGAGAGAGAGAGAGAGATTGGAGACAGAGAGAGAGAGAGAGAAAGAGAGAGAGAGAGATTGGAGACAGAGAGAGAGAAAGAGAGAGAGAGAGATTGGAGACAGAGACAGAGAGAGAGACAGAGAGACACACACAGAGAGAATATAATTGAAATACAGAAAAACCACTAAATTTTACATGGACAAGTCCCTGTGCCCCTGCTGTGGAGTTGCTTATAAAAAGGGAAGCATGCTTGAACAACAAATTTATAAGGGAAAAGCAAGACTTCTGTATTTTAATCTTGCTAATTTTATGATGCTTATTAGGTAGCCAAGAGGAAATGTCAAGTAGGCAATTTGGCTATACTCTGGTAAGGAGCAATGAAATTTTAAAAATTGGGTAATATAGATATAATTTAAAGCCAATAAAGTAGAAATAAAATGCTTGTCAAGAAATGTTCTGAAGAGTGACTCTGGATTGCTTCAGTGTTTAGCAGTTAGAGAGGAAGAAGCATTAGGTTAGAAAATAGAAAAAAACAGCCAGTGAGAGAGGAACAAGGATGAGAAGGGTATGGTGGGGGACAGAGAGAACAGATGGTCTCAGAGCGTTGTTTCTTTCTTAGGACCAAGATATCTTATGATGAAGACACTTTAAGCCTTGGAAAGTTGGATCTCAACATTTCTCTTACTGAACTTAAATGTGTTGTAGGTAAAAGAAATAAAGATATCTGGTCTGTTTATTCGCACTGTTTGTCCCCCAAAGTGAATTGTTCCAAATAGTTTTAGAGTTTCAGTTTGCTTTCTTGAGATAATTAACTAATTAACTGCATTAATGTCTTGCAATTTTTGTATTTCTTCAACTGAAATAATAATAAAGTTAAATAATAAAACTAAATATTATTAATAAATAATAAAGTTAATTTTAGTTTTGGTTTTTAAGCACTCACTTGCCATGTCAGTGATTAAGCAAGTAGTACTCTGTGCCCTACACTGGGCTAAAATGACAAGTATGTGTCATGAAGCCAGTGAAATGTCTGCATGTGCCCAGCAATATTCAATATTTTCTGATATTCAGCTGTCATAATTACTGTGTGCTATACTGATAGGCCAGCACCCATTAAATATTACAGTTTATTGCTTGTGAAAATGTGACTTGTGTGATTTCTTTGTATCAGCTGGGAAAAATATTTTTGTGTATATTTTCAACATTGCAATAGGGACTAGGGATTTACAGTAGAACTACAGAAGCTTTAAAATATTAACAGCCCATTAAGTACAGGATATGGTCCATGAGGTTTAATGGGAAGTTGTTAAAAGGAGATGGAACTGCTCCAGTGTTTGGGGAGACATGGTTAGTGGCAAAGCACAGGGCAAAGAACTCTTCAAACCACATATATTTGTGTAGAATAAAGGAAGTAGCAATACATATCATCGACCCTGACAAGCAATAGTTGGAGCTTACAAAGAACTCCGTGTGGTGTTTATGTTAACTTTCTTTTTCAAAAGATAGCCAATGTGGTTGGGCTAAGAAATTTCCCCTGTGGATTTGAGGTGCTTGGCATTCATTAAATCAAACCTTAAAAGACTTTGAAATAGCACATACTTTGTTTAGCGTTAAGAAATTATAAGACCCCTGAGATTAGTCCTTAGAATAGCCTTTAGTGATTATCCAGAGTGTAATAAAAATGCAAGCTTTTAAAAGGAAGGTATTTTTAAAATAAAAACTTTAGCACTTTGAAGCATACTATGTATTGTACATATAGTTAGTCAATATGTATACTATTTATTATACACTTTGGAGAATACTATTACTATACATCTCTAAGTTTACTGGACAGTGGTCCACTTGTACTCTGCATTACATGATTGGTCACTATTAGATCTGATATACTGCTTGTGTTCTATGCACATTCTTAAATCTTGGCTATCAGCTCAGGATAGCAGTCAAGTCTTCTTGCACAGAGTAAATTCTTTTCTTCCAGGATCTTCAATCCTGAACTATTTATGTAACTTCTTTGACTCAGTTTTCTTTCTACAAGACTCTGACTGAGACTTCATAGGATTATGTATATGACCAAATGAAACTGTGTACCTGAAAACACTTTATAAATTTTTAAATGACAAACCTAGGCTAAGCAATATTATTATTAGAAAAGATAGGTCAGAAACTGAGTCTCTGAAACATCATAGATGGGTCCAGATATCAAAAAGGTAGCTCTACTTAATGCTGTTCACTCTTTCAGCTAAGTTTTATCACTTATGCTTCATGAGTTTTTTTGCTTTGGGCTTTATATTAGATTGATTTTAAAAATAGATTTGAAAAATGTGAGAGCCCTAGAAACTTGAGTATTATTATTATTATATAATTATAAGAATAACTATAATTATATTATTATTATCAGGCAGATGTTCTCCCACTGAGCTATATCCGCAGCCCTTGACTAAGAATTATGAATTTTATATGTTTGATTCCTTCCTGAGAATTCTCTGTCAGCTCAGACCATGACATTCACTGTCTGCAATGTTGCCACATTTTTTTTTTTTTTTACCTGTTGGTATATAACAACTCACTAAAAAACTGAGTGTCTTAAAACAGTGACCACCATTTTTATTATTGTTCATGAAGTTGAGGAGTACTGTTTGGGTGGTTATGGCTCGGTATCTAGTGTAATTACATCTGTACCCTGACTTGAGGTGGAACAGCAGGGGACTGACTGTAGTAGCTGGGCAATGTCTAGGCATCTTGTCCCCCTACTGTGGTTTCTCTAAGTAGGCTAGTTTAGATTTTCTTTGCATGTTCTGGCCTTAGGCTAGTGTCCTAGAAGAAAGAAGCAGAGCCTGTCTTTCACATAGGACTAGCTTCCTTTGACACCACAGACTGTCAGTCCTCTTGAGGATTAAACACAGACTGTCTTGGGGGAGTCACAGTATATGTGGACCCATGTTTTTCTGACCACTTTTGTGCATGAATAATGGTTAATTCCATTATTATGTATAGCTCTTGCTCCTTGTTAGCCTGACTCGCCTGTAGTGCATGGAGAACTGTTTGCTCTTCCTTTTCTTTTGCAAGTATGTATTTTCATGTTACATACAAATAAGGAAAAAGAAAAGCTGACTAACAGTAACAGAATTGTTTTCCAAATTACTTTTTCTTCATTTTAGAGAAATTATTTGACACATAATGAGGAAGAAAAGTCTCAACTTTCCCTGAGATCCTACTTACTTAATTTCAGAAGTTCAGTTTGGACAATAATTTGTGTTTCTACAGATGATAATGATGTTTATTCTTTTTTCCAATGTGTTAGACTTTTAATAGGGTGATATTAAATGAGATAATTTGAAAATTGTGCAGATCTGCTTAGATAATGAATATGCTAATGTTCTTTGAGATATCATAAGTTTTTGGATAATTAAATTCACATAGGCCTAAATATTGAAATCATGGATAGAAAAATTGTGTAATACATATCCATAAACGAGTTATTATATTTAAGGTGGGAGATGTTTACAGAAGGATTGCTATATTCATATGACATGAATTTCCTACAAATTTTTCAAGCAATCTTACACATTGTTAACTCTCCCTTTGTTTAGTACGTGTAATACTCTAAACTGAGAGAATAATAAAAGACAACATTTGTTTTTAGCAATTATTGTTTGTATCCTCTGGAGAAAGAATAGTTTGATTACTCTTTTTGCCTTTGAGGTTTGAACAAATGTTCAAGGTTGGCTTAAAAGGAATGACTGTAAAATGAGATATATTAAGCACATTTTTAAAATCAGTTTTCAACAGGAAAAAGAAGAGCATTGCCAATTTGAAATGTTGGGAAAATTTGGCAGACTTGGCTGGGCATATTATGAGATTTTAGATAATTTAGAAATAAATATAAAATGTAATATTAAAATATTTCTATTTTATTATGTTCTGAAGGTCCAGAAAGATGCTTTATTGATACATTTAAACTCTTAAATAATTACAGATATTTTTTTTTGTTTTAAATTGTCAGCTTGTTTTATAATATTTGGCTTTTCCATTTTTTAGAACTTGCTGAAAACAACCATAAAATTCTAAGATTGAAAACAACTCTCTGTTTTTTTTTATGTTTCATATTTTTCTGTCTGTGATTTGAACATCTGTTGTGAGTTTTCCTTCTAATTTTATTGTGGGGTCTTCTAAGTGAGAAGCCTTTTCCTGAGGGCTTGATTCTCAGCAGTAGTGAAACTGTGGTCATAACTTTAGTTCTTTCCTGCAGGGAGCCAAGACTGGAGCTTCTGCCCAAGCTTCTGTCTTCTGCTTTTAGCTATGTAATCTTCCAGTTTTCCATGCTTTGCATCTGTCCTGTCACTTCTTTTGAGTTTCTTAATGCTTTTCCTTTCATTTTTTTCTTTGGAACATAGGCCATCTGCCCCCAAGTCTTCGAACTCATAGAAGCATACAGCTTCTAATGTACCATCTTGCCCCAGATTTCTGTTAAGCATTTTGTGTATATTACTTCATATATATTTATAGTAGTTCTTTAATTTATACTTCCATCATATATCACTTCACATTTGAAAAATCTATTGAATAAAGGAGAGTTTTGGACCCTCAAGTTAAAACAAATCATAGAGCTGAGTTTCAAACTTAGGTCTATCTGACTTTAACTTGTAGTCACTGGTATTCAAATATTTACTAGTATTTATTTTGTAATAGACACTAAAACCTCCATGCTGTCTTAGGGGTGGAATTTATACTCTAAGAGGGAAAGATACTGGATTAAACAATGGGACAAATAGGTATTTTTATTAATATTCATTAATATGAATTCTCTAAAGAAAAAATATATTGTAATATAACCTATAATTTTTACCAGAATGTGTATGCCAAAATCTAATCACCAAGATAATGACATTAAGAAGAAGGACATAGGACTAGAGAGATGGCTCAGCATTTGGGAGCGCTGACTGCTCTTCCAGAGGACCTGAGTTCAAATTCCCAGCGTCCATATGGTAGCTCACAACTGTCTGACATTCTCACACAGACATACACGCAGGTAAAATATCAATGCTCATAAAATAAAGGTAAATAAAGTTAAAAAGATATAGTTCCATACTTAATTCATAATAATAATAATCACTGAGGGAGAATAAGATAACTTTTTTTATAAAAGAGGCTAAAGGGAAGTTGATACCCTCTTTTCCCATATGACTATGCTAGTATACAGTAAGGCTGTTGCATCAGTGTAACAGAGTCCACAGCACATCCCAAATATTGGTGCTTTTATTTCACTTCTCAGACTCCATAAATATGAGGGATAGATTTCATTTGTTTCTAAGTTACCCCTGTGATTACATAGTTTGTTATAAACACTCTAAGACTAATATTGCCAGAGACAATGAACAAAAGTACTCAGGTATAGCATGGTCCATAAAAGTCGGTCTTATGAATGACACAGAAGCTAAACCTTTGAAGCATAAGAAATATCTGTAAAGGGCAAAGTGAAGCTTCGTCCAGGCCAAAATATAAACATACCCTAAAGCAAGAGGGAAGTTGTAGGTCTGATATCAGACAATAGCAGTGTGTGTGGAAAATAGACATGAAATGAAGTTGGAAATTGCAAGTGCCAACCTCTCATGTAGAAGGACTCTGAGGATTTGGGTGTATTGTTTTGTTTTAATTTTTTTTTCCCAATCACCATTTTGCAAAGGATTCTGCAAAGAGTGTAGACAAAACTGTCTGTATGCCACGAAAATTATAATTATTGCTAAAAGTATAATGAAATAATCTTTAAACAGTTTTACGTGAAAATAGAGCTTGATGACCCAACATCAAACAAAAATTTCCAAATGAAATTTGACAGTTGTTATTGTTTAAATCTGATCCAGAACTGGTAGCGCTGTTCTGGAAGGTTGTAGACCCCTAAAGAGGTAAGGCATGATGTCAAAAGACTTACCTCTTGGAGGCAAGTCTTTGGGGGAGGTGTCTCATTTCTGCTTCCTGATCTGCTAAAATGTCAGGATCCTCTTGTTCACATTCCCACTGACATGAGCTTTACATTGCCTTCCTCATTGTGACAAATTGGAGCCACCTGCCCAAATAAATCTTTCCTCTATCACATTGTTTCTGGAATGTCTTTCGTCATAGCAAAGTGTACAATAACTAATACAGAAACTTAGTACTGAAAAATGGGGCTGTTGTTATGGTCAAAGCTGATGATGGGGCATGTGTGCTTTTGGAATTAATTTGTAGGACAAACATGGAGTGTGTTAGGGCTGTGAGCTAGACAAGTCCCAGAGTACTGTAAGCAGAGCTTAGTAACCATCTGATGGGAGTTTGGAAAAGCAGAATTTTGCTACAAATGTAAATAGTAAAGCCTGAGCTCTTGAAGAAATAGAAAGAAACAAGGTTCCTGTCATAAATTTGGCTAGAGGCCATGATTGTTACATTTTTTAAAATTAATTTATTTTTTATTATAATTTATTCATATTGTATCCCAGCTGTAGCCCCTTCCCTCATACCCTCCCATTCCCAGTCTTCCTCCCTCTTCTCCCATGCCCCTTCCCCAGTCCACTGATAGGAAAGAGTTTTTTCTTTTTAATTTTTTTATTTATTACAATTTATTCACTTTGTATTCCATCTGTAGCCCCCTCCCTCATTTCTTCCCAATCCCACCATTCCTCCCTCATCTCCTCCCATGCCCCTCCCCCAGGCACTGATAGGGGAGGTCCTCCTCCCCTTCCATCTGACCCTAGCCTATCAGGTCTCATCAGGACTGGCTGCATAGTCTTCCTCTGTGGCCTGGTAAGGCTGCTCCCCGCTCAGGGAAAGGTGGTCAAAGAGCCAGCCACTGAGTTCATGTCAATTAAAAACAAGGAAATCATGAAATTTGCAGACAAATGGTGGGAATTAGAAAAGATCATCCTGAGTGAGCTATCCCAGAAACAGAAAGACACACATGGTATATACTCACTTATAAGTGGATATTAGACTTATAATATAGGACAATCATACTAAACTTTGTACACCTAAAGAAGCTAACCAAGAAGGAAGATACTGGGTAAGATACTCAGCCCTCATTCAGAAAGGCAAATGGGATGGACATCGGAAGAGGAAGAAAACAGGGAACATGTTTGTTATGTTTAAACAAATAATCTGGCTACATTCTTTCAGTTTTCTAAAAATTAGAGTGAGATTGGATCCAAATAAATGGACTAACTTATTTGGTGGAGAAACTCTCAAGACAGGGCAACATCTAGGTTGTGGTAGCTATTCCTGGCAGCATTTAGCTGGACTTTTAGCAAGAATGTAAAGCCATGCACAGAAAGATGTGAATATTTTGTAGTTTGCTAACAAAGGGAACATGAGTGTGTTAAAGGTTATGAAAAAGGTAGATTAGAACCAAGTAGGTTTGGAAGAAGTGGCAGCAGCTGTTAAAGAGATTAATACCATCCATTGTAAAGAACCTTAGGCTTTATACAGGAAGGATAGTAAAGTAAAGGCCTTGCAGTATAGGCCTTTCTGCTTAATGCTCTATGTAGAAATATGCAAGCACATGTGACTGAGTGTACTCTTCAAATAAGATACCTTAAAAAACAGAAGAGAAGGATTTCCTTCTTGGAAAATGACCTTCTAGAGGTAATAGTTTCAGAGGTTCAACAAAACACTCAGAGGCTGCCATAGTTATGGTCTAAAGCAGAGCTTCTCAACCTTCTTAATGCTGCAACTGTTAATACAGTTCCTTATGTTGTAGCGACCCCAACCATAAAATTATTTTTGTTGGTGCTTTCTAACTGTGGTATTGCTACTGCTTTGAACTGTAATGTAAACACTTTTGGAGACAGAGGTTTGTCAAAGAGTTTTCAACCCACAGGTTAAGAAACATTGATCTAAAGGGCCCCAGATATATCTCAACTAGGCCTCATAATCATGTGTCATCTACATGGTTATGGATTTGCAGTCATTAAGATTCCAGAAGTTGTGGGGTTGTGGAACTTGCACCATGTTTCCAAAAAAAGGGTCAGAAACTGTGTAGCAGATTTGAGTTCCATAATGAGAGGCTAGTGTCTGAAGTTGCATATGTGGGACCTGAGTTGCTAAGGATAATGGACCCAGTAATCAGGGTCACCTGTCAAGTAATACTGCGCCTACTGATTTACCCCAGAGAGGGCCCGTGTGTGCTCAAGTTGCCAGAACCATAGGGAAGAAATTGCCAAAGCCTCTTGGATTTCTGATGATGCCATCACATACTATCAAGGTTGAACACAGAGAAACAAGGTTAAAGCTTTGCTCTGTTGGCTTTCAGTCTTTTAACTTAACTTCTATTGCTGTTTTCCTATTCCATTGGAAATGGGAATGTTACTCTCATTGGATTTCTTTTAAATTAATTAATTATTGTTGTTGTTGTTGCTGTTATTTTATTGGAGCTCACAGCTAACCATTTGCTTTGAGTATTAGAAGAATCACTTTTCAAAAGTGTAATTAAAGCTTTTGCATGTGAGATGGCCATACACCTATAGGGTTTAGGGGCAGATTACTATGGTTTGAATCTGAAATGTTTCCTTCCCAGAGGCTAGTGTATTTGAACACTTGATGCCTAGTTGGAGGTGGTGTTTTTGGAGGTTGTAGAGGGAGGAGACAATAGGGCTTGGTTTGTGAGTTACTGGGGGAAAGGCCTTTGAGGGCATAGCCCAGCCCTGCTCTGGATCAGTATTTTGTTTCTTTGGTCTGTTAGGTTGTGAGAAGCTTCCATCACATCATTTATTTTGATTGCCATTAACTCTGCATGCTGTTCTTGGTAAGATGACTGAAACTGAGAATTAGTAAGAATCTTTCTTTCCTTAATTTGTTTCTGTCAGGTATTTGGCCACAGTGAAAAGAAAAGTTACTAATACAAGAGTTGGACTAAAATATAAGCATCCAATTTTAAATGAGTATATTTAGTTTATATTGTTATCTTACTTGTATTTTAAGGTAGTGCTAGGTTCAAATCAAATATCCCTTACAAACAGCATTTAGACTTTTTTGGGGAGGGGTTTTAGTTTTTCGAATAAGGGTTTCTCTGTGTAGCCTTGGCTGTCCTGGATTCTCTTTGTAGACCAGGCTTGCCTGGAACTTACAGAGATCCCTTGTGCCTCTGCTTCTCGCAGTGCTGGCAATTCAGGTGTGTGCCACCACATGCCCAGTGTATTTAGACTTTTTAAATATCTAAAGCAAGGGATGCTATGCTGGCTGGTCTTATGTCAACTTGACATACAAATTAGCGTTATTTGAAAGGAGGGAATCTTCTTGGGAAAATACCTGCATTAGATCCAGCTATAATGCATTCTCTTAGTTATTGATGGGGAGGACCCAGCCAATTGTGCATGTTTCTATCTCTGGGCTGGTGTTCCTGGGTTCTTTAAGAAAACAGACTGAACACAAGCCATGGGAAGCAAGCCAGTGAGCAGTACTCCTCCATTACCTCTGCAGCAGCTCCTACCTCCAACTTCCTAAGTTCCTGCCCCTTTCAATTCCTGTCATGACTCCCTCTAATGGTAAACAATGATATGGAAGTATGGAAGTATAAACCAAATAAAGCCCTTCTGCTCCAACTTGATTTTTTGGTCATGGTATTTCATCAAAGCAACACAAGCCCTAACCAAGACAAGATGCCTAATAAACTCTATTTTAATTTTCAAAAAAACAGTATAAGGATGTTATAAAGTGGTTATCCTTAGCTCTTTGTTTAATGTGTAGATGAAGCATAAGTGCATTTTATTTTTAAGTTGATGGTCCATTTGAAGATATTTTATTTGGTATATTAAAATCCTCCAAAATCTAAAAATACTAGAAATTTGAAATATTCCTGGTTCTAAGCTACTTGGATAGCATGATCTCTAAATGGAGTTTTGAGTGATTGATTATTGTGCTGGGCAATTTTATGTCAATTTGACACAAACTAAATTCATCTGAAAGGAGGGAACCCCAATTAAGAATAGGCTGCCATAAGATTAGAATGTAGGCAAGTCTGTAGAGCATTTTCTTAATTGAAGAATTCTAATGTAACACATAACTCTCTACCCCCCTGTTCTGTCTTGTAAAGAAAAAAAAAACTGGCCTATATCAAAAAGAATTTCTCTATTCTTTTTCTTGGAATTGGTGGCTAGAAAGGAGAGACTCTGTCTTGGTTGTTACTCATTGCCTTTTTGACTCTTGAATTGAATTTTATAATTTATTTTCTTTTTGGCTTTTCCCTGAAACTCATCCAGGACCAACAGTATTTATGGAGCACAGCAGCAGTTCTGTTACTGAATGTAGAGGTTGGGAAGTATCTGGAGTTTGCACTGACCACATAAACAGTAGTCACAGGGATTGACTCAGACTTCAATAATCTTTAGCATAATCTGAACTTTAAAACTATTACTAGTGAGGATATGAGGTCAGAAAGATGATAGTGTTAGGAGCATTGATTCTGGTGACCCCTGACACAGACAAGACTCTTGTCCCTTTTGTATGGATTGTATACCCACAGAATTAAACATCCAGTAGTGGTTTGTGTTTCCTCTTACTCTGTTTCCAGGAGCACTGGAGCTTGCTTTTTTCTGTTCTTGGCTGGCTTCAGATATTATTAGTATATCTTTTTTAGCATTTCTCTTAACTAAATACTGACCAGGCCCAATCCTGTTAACTCCCAAAATTGGGCACATTGAACTTTATGCCTCATTTTGCCTTTGGTGTTTAAAAAGGGAAGTTGTAAAATTTTATTTGATTATGATAGGGTTAAAAGCCAGAGTGAGGAACATCTGTAAAAGTTTGATCATGTAGGCAAGCTCATTTACTGAAAGTAGATGATCATATCAAACCAAACCTTTGGCAGAGTACAAGGAATCATATGAAAGAAGGGGGAGTTAGTATGACCTAGAGAGAACAGGAGCTCCATAAGGACCAAATATATCAGTCACAGGGGTCTTTTATGAGACTATTTCTCCAACCAAGGACCGTGTATGGATATAACCTAGAACCCCTGCTCAGCTGTAGCCCATGGTAGCTCAGTATCTAAGTGGGTACCCTAGTAAGGGGAATAGGGACTATTTCTGACATGAACTCAATGGCTAGTTCTTCGACCTCCCTCCCACCCCGAGGGAGGAGTAGCCTTGCTAGGCCACAGAGGAGGACTTTGCAGCCAGTCCTGATGAGAACCTGATAAGCTAGGGTCAGATGGAAGGGGAGGAGGACCTCCCCTATCAGTGGACTTGGAAAGGGGCAGGGAGGAGATGAGGGAGGGAGTAAAGGAGGGGGCTACAGCTGGGATACAAAGTAAATGGCCTGTGATTAATATAAAAAAATTAAAATTATAAAAAAATAAATAAAGTTCTGAAAAACTTATGGGCAAGGGAAGCAATTATCGGTAAAGACTGGTATGTTCTCTCATGTAAAAGCCTTCATCTTACCATATAGAAAGGACTTAGTAGGTGCTTCCATAGTTCCAAGTTGAACTAACTGCATAAAATATTACCTTCTGCCAAGTATTCTAAAGAGCACCTTAGAACAGGGCCCTATTAGAGGTTCTTGTAATTGTCCCTAATATTATCCGGGTCACATAATTAATAAATGGTAAATCTCCTGAATCTAGTGTTCTTTCTTCCACATCATACTGCTTTTCATGTTTTCAAGATATTCATAATTGCCTTAACCAAGTACACCAAAAGGCAGACTATTATGGTAGAGACTCCAAAAGATTTAGGTTTAGTCACTTTGATCTACAATTATTATATAAAAATAAATCAGTAAGAACTAAATAAAGTACCACTTGTTAATGATAATAGTACCAGTCTGCTGTTTCAGAACCTTAGGGGTAATAGTCACACTGTCATCCTCCCTGATGTCCTCTCAATGTTCCATGTTATATCAGTAACTTAAAAAAAAATTGCTTAGTGAAGAAGTTTTGGCAAATCCTCTGGTTTTTATTTTGGCTGATAATCAGTAAGTCATTTCCCCACACAGAATCTTTTCATCTTAAAAGGCAGAGATCTACTATCATAGCTAGGTTTTTTTTTTTCCTGAGAAAAATAGTGCCATATCAGTCAAAAGCCTTTCACATCCCTTTTTTGAGAAGGCCCTACCTTGCAGCCATATTGAGAATATTTATATAACTTCCAAACACAGAAACATTGGCTTTCTGGATAGATAAACTATATGTCAAAGGTATCAGGACTGGAGGATACCAGATTTCTTATCTTTCTCATGTGAATTTTGAACTTTAATTTTCTAACTTAAAATTTAAAACATATTTTGAAGATATCTTTCATTTGGCTCTCAGAATCTTAGAAATATCCTGGATTAGTCTTAAAATAATTCAGAGGTTCAGCTTTCCATGTTGTAACTATTTGTATTGATACAGAATCTCTTTTGAAACAGTTGATGAATTATTTTTCTTTGAAATTTGAAATCCCAGAGATAGTCTTCTTACCTTGAATATTGTGTTGCTTGACAAGTAGCTTTCCCTGGAGATTATTTTTAATATATAGTTAATTAAATATATTATATAACATGAAAGTCTACTAGCCTCTGGTTCCAAAATTTTTTACATTTAGTCGATTATTCATAAATTCAGTTTAAAGTTGATGAAGAAATCACTAGTAGTAAAATAAACTCAAGTGTTGTCAAGATATTGAAATGTTCATTGACAAACAAAAAATTGGGTTGAAGTCAGTTACCAATAAACTTTGTATCTTATTGAAGAAAACATTATTGGGGGGATGGTATTTCTAAAAACTTCACAGTAATGCTAAATATTTTTTACTTTCTAATGCTAACTTAAAAATTTTCAAAATGGCGTTACCTTCAGCCAGCACATAACTTAGGTGTAACTTTTTTTAGCTCAAAAGAAGGCACTTATTGTTATATTCGTCATTGTTATGGATTAAACAATTTTAGTATATTATATCTTTTTTTTATTAATTACACTTTATTCATTTTGTATCCCCCCATAAGCCCTTCCTCCTCGCCTCCCGATCCCACCCTCCCTCTCCTTTCTGCATGCATGCCCCTCCCCAAGTCCACTGATATGGGAGGTCCCCTTCTCCTTCCTTCTGATTTTAGTCTATCAAATCTCCTCAGGAGTGGCTGCATTGTCATCTTCTGTGGCCTGGTAAGGCTGCTCCCCGCTCAGGGGGAGGTGATCAAAGAGCAGGCCAATCAGATTATGTCAGAGGCAGTCCCTATTCCCATCACTATGTAACCCACTTGGACACTGAACTGCCATGGGCTACATCTGTGCAGGGGTTCTAGGTTGTCTCCATGAATAGTCCTTGGTTGGAATATGAGTCTCTGGGAAGTTCCCTGTGTTCAAATTTTCTTGTTATGTTGCTCTCCTGGTGGAGTTCCTGTCCTCTCCAGCTCTTACTATTTCCCACTTCTTACATAAAATTCCATTCACTCTGCCGGACAGTTGACCATCAGGTCCAGCATCTGCTTTGATAGTCTGCAGGGCAGAGGCTTTCAGAGGCCCTCTGTCAGAGGTTCCTAGGTTGTTTCCTGTTTTCTTCTTCTTCTGATGTCCATCCTCTTTGCCTTTCAGGATGGGGATTGAGCGTTTTACTTAGGGTCCTCTCTCTTGCTTAGTTTCTTTAGATGCACAGATTTTAGTGGGTTTGTCCTATGTTGTATGTCTATATGAGTAAGTATATACCGTGTGTCTCTTTTTGCTTCTGGGACAACTCACTCAGGATGATCCTTTCCAGGTCCCACCATTTACCTGCAAATTTCATGATTTCCTTATGTTATATCTTAATATGGTGATTCTAAAGTACAAAAACAGTAATGCCACCATTCAAAACAATTATTTTGAAATTATATCAGAGATATATTATCACATTTTCTAATAATTTCTCAAAAAACATAGAGGTAGTATTTACAGGAGAATTACATTTTCTTTATGGATTAATATGTATTCGCAGAACTATAGTTACACCTAAGTTATGTGCTGAATGCAACACCTTTACTGACTGCTCTACTAGATTAGACACTGTAGCCAGTTGTGTCAGTCACCCCACTGAAGCAGTGAGCAGTTAGGAAGTGCAAAGAAATGTATGTGATGAAAATTAGCAAGTGATGGGAACTTTTGTCTTGAACACATGGAACACTTTTCTATATCTACTTTCCAATGTTTAAATAATATAACAAATGTCCAGCTATAGAATATGGCTTTAAGCACTCTTTACTTTTCTAACTGTATGCTTGTATATATATATATGTATATATATATATATATTTTTTTTTAAAATGGTCTTAGAAAAGTACCCCTGGATAACTTTTTTAAGATTAATTTTTACTATTTTAATTATGTATAAGTGAGTATGGAAATTTGTTCATATGAATGCAAGTGCCCACAGAGGTCAGAGATTCTTTTTGGAGCTGGGATCACAGGCAGTTGTAAACCACCTGATGTGGGTGCTGGGAATTTAATTCAGGGCCTCAGGAAGAACAATGTGTGCTATTAAGCACTGATTCATGTCTCCAGCCCTTGGTAATTTTTTCTTCTTCTTCTTCTTTTTTTTTTTTAAGGAAAAAGTCATTCTCTGAGTTCTCTCTGGTTAGAACAGCAACAATGAAATTATGCTATTTTAAAGTTAAAGGCTTTTGTGCTCATTGAGAGTATTCCATCTGGCTTCACAGCAGTGGTGTGACAGAATAATTAAGGCACAATAAGATGATTTGGAAGAGGGCTAATAGTCAGTTATTGTGAGCACCAGAACTAGAACTCAAATCTGATAGACTACCATCATGTTCTCAGTCATACAAATTTCATTTGATGACCTGATAATCACTGTGCAATAAAATTAGTAGTTATGTAGATTGCTCTTTCAAAAAAATTTCTATCACAATGATCCTTCATGTATACTAATCATTCCATCCAAGCAACCTTTCCTTCCTCTTCCCACTCCCTTTCCTCCCCAGTGAATTTTAAAATCAACTGGTAATAAAAATTTCTACAAAAGGATGGAGAATTGACACAAGTGATGTGCTGGATTAAGCCACTAATTTGTAGTGCAAGCAGTTTAGTCTTTATTGCGGCATGAATTTGGTGGCACCTCCTCTCTCTCTGGACTTTTTTCCCCACATCAGACAAAAACCACTGAATGGTTTTGTGGAGTTTGGCAAGATGTTGCTTACAGTGGTGTAGAAACGGAAACAAGTTGGAAGTTCTAGATTGTAACTGAGGTGCCTGTTCCATGCAGTGGCATTGCTTCTGAACTTTGAGAATCAGGTTTATGGAGACATAAAACTTTTTTTTAAAGGTGTATGGTATTGGTGGCTGTTGAATGTCTTTAGAATACTAAGACATTTGTCATAGTTGAATATTTACAAAGAGGAATTTTGGAGCAGGATGGATTGTAAATTTACTACAAATTTAGAATCCAAACAAAACCTACTTTATATTTGCATAAAATATTTTAAGCTATTCATTCTGGTCTTTTTTTCTACAGCCTGCAGTTTTTGTGCAAAGGGCTGCCCTCCACCTTTTCACTCCGGAATTCTTATTGAAATGTTTTAAAAAACCTCTAGGCTTATTCTACTTCACTATGAAGGGTCCCCAAAATTCAGTTAAGTTCCCAGGATAGCTCACATTATAGAAAATAAAAATAACATTTGCCAAAAACTAATAACAAAAGCGCATTAGACCAACATAATAAGTTATTAAAAATATGAAGTATTTTATAAGACAATTACTGTATTATGCCTATATTTTTAGCAGCTTACAAGAAGAAGATAACTGTAGAGTTGCTTTGAGTAAGTTTTGAGCAGTTTTATTTCTGATTGCTCATGAAATTGAATACTAAAGAATTATACACATCACAGTATTTGTGGTGGTGAGCTGTCCATGTGTGAGGGAAGAGAGGATGTGAGCTTGGTACAAATTTGATTGTGCTGTTTGTATTCTTCCATTAATCTGCACAATTGTTCTGTCTTTTTATTTCACAATGATTGTAACAAATAGAATTGTTTTTGCTCTCCTGCCCCTTTAATAAGATGCAATTGGTAAATAATTATATATACGTACTATGTACAATGAAATGTAGGTATCTGTATAAACTATGAAATTAACATGTTCATTACCACATATGAACAAACACATTCACACAAAAAATAAATGTAGTTTCCTTTTCAAAATTAAAGAAATGCTTATTGCCACTGATTTTGATATCTTATTTAACATGCTTCTCTTCCTATCCTACTTCATTGTCAGGTTACTATTTTATATTCTTTAAATACTGATGACAGTATTTGAGAGAATGATGAGTTAGAGTTACTATAACATGGGAAAGCAAATAAGCACGTTTGCTATGTTACTTCTTTCTTTATGAAGGATAAGATATTTGACGTGAACCTAATATGTGTCTAGAATTTCACAGAAGAAATTCTAGAAATTCACAGGAGAAGAGTTTTTCATGAACTGTTTGTGGATAGAGGGAAATTCCAAATCTTTTAGATAGTAGTAAATGTATAATGAGCATATTCTGTAGAAGTAGACATATGTTTGGGGGTAATAACTAACTATAGAGAGGTAAGCTGAAACAAGATTACGTGTTGAATCCCAAAGTACACTGTTTCCACTTTTAGAGAGAATTTGATTTTTCAAGTAGGAGAATGGCATCTGCAGAGCTATGTCCGTAAGCTGTGAATGGGCAGTGATGGGAAGATGAGGCTCCCGTGTTCATAGTCCGTACTACTTTCCCAGGACCAGAGCTTAGTTTCAAGCATGCACATTAGGGGGCTTACAACTTTTTGTAACTCTTATTCCAGGAGATCTGATGCCTCTAGTATTCCCAGGCTCCTGAACAGAAGTGTATATTTTTCCTTTCCCATACACATAATAACTAAGTCTTTGAAAACAGAAGTTATACATAAGAGAGACTTAGAGATAAGATGTTCGCCTAATCTCAGCAGGAGGTAACTAATGATGCAAATTAGGGAGTTAATAACTAGTCTTTTAATGAAAAGGACAAATATTCCAAGGAATATTAATCCTCCTGTAAAACAAAAGAAACAGAGAAGAGACTAGATACTCTGAAATATTCAAAGCTCAGTCAATAAACTATACCCCAGTGCTGTAACAAGGTGGCAAGTGTTTTTCTGGCTATAATTAAGCCTTTGCTGATTTAATTTCTTCTAGTATCTTAAAATAAGTTAAATCAAGTTTGTTCATGTTTTTCCCATGGTAAGCTCTTAGGAAATATTTGTTGAAAAAATTGTTTAAATTTTTTATTTAGAACCATGAAATTATCTTTTAGTAAATGGCTCTATGAATCAAACTTACCCAATTATATGCTTATAAAGTGCATTAAATCTACTAAATTCATCATCTCATGTCAGAAACTTAAAAATAATTTTATTTTTATTAATGGCTCTTAGGGAGTGGAAGTTGAGGATTGAAATTTAGAATTGCTATGGAATTATTTGGGATTGAAAACATCAAAAAATGGTTTGTGGAAGTGTGAATGATGTGATCTTTTTAGAGGTTCTCAGTTTTATTAACTTTAAACCCTGTACTGTAGACATCTTGTTAGACACAGGGCTACAACAGTAGGCAAAACAAACTACTCTCTAATATTAAAGAATTTGTAATAATGGGAAAGATGTGCACATGAAATCACCTGTTTAAATGGAGGCCACAAAGTTAATGAGGAACTAGGTGAATGTTTGTTAGGAGAATTCATCTATTTAGGAAAGATAGTTTGGAGAAAGCCTATTGACCAAGATTCTCAATGCTTAGTAGGAAGGAAATATTAACAGACAAATGTACAAATATATAATGCTATTCCTTGTGATTATATTCCTTGCGAAAGATTTTGAAGCCATCTGTGACTTAAATAGTGGTGACATCTTTAAACAAATTTTACTACATCTTCATAGTAGGATATTAAAAACCCATTGAAACCTTGACATTGTTAGTGATACATGAAAACACTTAAAAATAAGTTAATACCTAAACTTCTGAGGGCAAATAATGTAACAGCCTGTATTTCTTGATTTATAAAAATATAGTAACAATGTATTAATTTTAAATGACTGTTATAATGCCATTCATAAATGAAATAAGGAAAATAAGTAAATAAGTAAACTAGGAAAAGGAAGAATACAATTAGAATAGTAATGAAGAAATAAATGAGAAATGTAATAATTCATTCAGTTAAAGATATTGGTCATTACTAAAACATTTTGAATTTGGCCTTTATAAGTCATATAATATCACATTCTTGTCATCAATATTTTGCAATATGTGGGACAATCATAAGGCAAAGACATTCTTGGCTAAAGGAAGCACTCTTCTACAATGGCTGAAAAACTGATGTGAATAGATAAGAGTTATTTTGCAGACTAATAGTAATTCTTGAATTCATGCCATAAACTGAACCAAATAGCATCTGAGATATTATAGGAATTAGCAATTGAAAGTATTTAACATATCTTTGAGAAATATTCTATGACGTGATTGCATTGTTATAATAAATGGCTATATATTAGGTAGTGAATACATAGTTGGTCTTATAACACATGCCTTTGAAAGTATCAGTATGTTACAATATTCAGTGAAATGAATATTATTTACATGAAGAGGTCATTATACTGAAAATATAACTTGTAATTTGTATTATATAAACTGAAACAGATTAACTCTTAAAGTCATTACAATCTCATTATTTTATTATAAAGACTGCTATGTTCAAGAGATGGCAGAAGGAGGATTATGAGCTGCATAGGGAGAGTGTCTCAAAAAAGTGAAAAACAAGCAAGAGAAACCCACATGGGGTCAAAATATTTTCTTTCTTTGTAAGTAAGACCACTTTTCTAATGCTGCTTCCTTTGTACATGTATAGAAAACAGGAAAGAGTTACACCACCAATTCGACTTTCACCATGGCAGAAGACAAATATTTTTTCTTCTAGCCATCTAAAGTTCATGGCTGAAGCTCCTATAACAGATGACATTAACAACAGAAAAACACAAATTCCATTAAGCTCAATTTTATATAACAGAAAAGCCTATGTTAGAATATGAAGACTTGCAAAACAGTTAAGGGCAGGTGAGATAACTCTGCTGATAAAACACCTGCTGTGCAAGCATAAGGAACTGAATTTGGATCCTATTCTTCAATAAGCCAGGTCCAGCAGTGTGGCACAGTGAGGAAGTGGAGATAATTATAAGCAGATCCCTGGTCCGTAAGTCAGCCTGCCTGAACTGAGGAGGTACTGGGTTAGTAAGATACTGTGTTTCAAAAAATTCAGGTGGATTGAGGAAGACGACTGACCTTGAACCTTAGCCTCTACATGTGCACTAGAGAACACACACACACACACACACACACACACACACACACACACACACAGAGGGTGCTAGAGTTGAACGCATTAGTGTAGGTTTGTTAAAAACTAAACAGTTCTGGAGCAAAGTGATGTGGAAAAGGGAGCGTTGGTATTTTTATTGAATTTATTTATTCATTTTACATCACGATCATAGCCCCCTCACTCCTTTCCTCCCAGTCCCATCCTCCCGCTGTTTCCCCCTCCCCTTCCCTCTTCCCTTATCCTCAGAGAAATGGAGGTTCCTCCCCATTATATCAATCGCTTCATGACTAAGCACATCCTCTCCCACTGAGGCCAGACAAGGTAGCCCGTTAGGGGAAAGTGATAGAAAAGCAGGAGCAGCGTACTCCATGGCAGAGACAGCTCTATTCCGCTTGCAAGAGGACCCACATGAAGATCAAGCTACTCAGCTACATATGTGTAAGGGGCCTAGGTCCAGTCCATGCGTGCTTTTGGTTGGTGCTTAAGTCTCTGTAAGCCCCTGTGTGCCTAGGTTAATTGACTCTGTTGGTTTTCTTGAGGAGTTCTTGTCCCCTCCAGGTCCTTTTATCCTTATCCCCACACTTCGAAAAAGACTCCTGGGACTCTGCCTAATGAATGGCTCTGGGGCATTGTTTTTTTAATGATGAAAAACTGGGAAAACTTACAGAGGTCTGTTCATTTCTTCTGTGTGGACCTTTGTCTTCAGAAATAAGGATATTCCTTTCTCCTGGAATGCAGGCATGTATCTCATGTATCTCATGAACTGCTTTAGTGTAAGCCCTGAATAGCATCACTAGATTTTACAGCTTGTTGGAGGGGAGCAGGACTGAGGGAAAGAAAGCGATCTTGCTTTTGCTGATTTTGTAGATTTCTTTGGCATTCAAAAATCCTTACAAATGTCAACACCATATTTCACAGCACCCTTCCCTCCAGTTCTTATATTCTTTCTGCCTCTTCTTTTGTTGTGTTCTCTGAGCTTTGGTGGCAGTGATGGAGATGTCCCATTTAGGGCTGAACCTCATTCTCTTTTCCTAAGCACTTTGACCAGGTACAAGTCTCTCCATTGACTGCTATGCACTGCAAAAGGCAGCTTCTTTGACTGAGATTGAGAGCAACCCAGGCATATAGGTGTAAACATCAGATTTTTACAATATAGGTGTTTTACCATTGTAAGGCAGTGCTGTATTTCACAAACCTTAAAATGCAACATAGTCAGATGTTTTGGTCATTTTCTTCTGATATTCATGAGCTGACAAAAGTGATTTTGAAAATTGATAGTCAAAAACATTCACAGCCTAAATATACCAATGTAATATTCACAGATATTCAACCATATTTTTATTTTATTTTTAAAATTTTGCTCAGTCGGCCCAATATCATTATGTATTAGAAGGAAGATGGCAAAAAATGAATTCCTTACCCAAATGCATTATTTAGCCAAAACTAGAACCTTGATTTCCTATAGACCCTAGGCTTTATAAGGTATCTTAGGGTTTGCATTGCTGTGATGAAACACCATAACCAAAAAGCAAGTTGGGAGGGAAGGGTTTATTTGGCTCACACTTACACATTGTAGTCTATCATTGAAGGAAGCCAGGACAGGAACTCAAGCAGGGCAGGAACCCAGAAGCAGTAGCTGATGCAGAGGCCTTGGAGAGGTGCTGCTTACTGGATTGCTCTTCATGGCTTGTTCAGCCTACTTTCTATAGAACCCAGGACTACTGTCCGAGGGATGCACCACCCACAATAGGCTGGACCTTCACCCATCAATCACCAATTAAGAAAATACACTACAGGCTTGCCTACACCTGGATGTTATAGTGACATTTTGCTGAGTTTCCCTCCTCTCAGATGACTTCAGCTTGTGTCAGGTTGACACAAACTATCCAGCACATACTGATTCCCTAACGATCATGGTCATTAATTCTTTGTGTGTTTTCTCATGTGTGTTTGCCTGTGTGCTCATGCATATTTGTGTGCTGATGCTTCCATGTGGAGGCCAGAGAACACCCTCAGGCCCTATCTACCTTATCATTGAGGCAGGGTCTTTTACTGGCCTGAAGCTCATCAAGTAGACTAGACTGGCTGGCCAGCAAGGCCCAGGAATTTGTTTATTCTCACCTCCCCAGTGCTACTTTGTTATGGGAATCAAATACAGGTCCTTGTGCTTACCAGGCAAGCCCTTTACCAATGGAACCACCTTCCTAGCCTGTTTCTTAATTCTGTATCATCTACCTTATGCTGGTTAGTTTTTGTCCACTTGACACAAGCCCCAGTCACTTGGAAAGAGAAGTTCTCAAGTGAGGACTCCCTCTATCAGCCTGTAGGCATGTCTGTGGGTCATTTTCTTGATCAATAACTGGGAAAGCCCAGTTCAGTGTGGCAGTAACACCTTAGGCAGGTGGTCCTCTCGGTTGTACAAGAGCAAGCCAATAACTGTCTTTCTTCCATGGTCTTTACTCCAACTCCTGTCTGGCACCCCTCAGTGATGGACTGGGTCAGATAAGTGTTAGCCAGATATACCTTTTATTCCCCAAGTTTCTCTTGGTAAACAAATGCGACATGCCCTTAAAACATTGTTATTCTTTTGGAAAAAGAAAACAAAAGAAGTTGCATAGTGATATGGTCTTAGTTTCCTATCCGAATTCAGAATTTAGAGCAAAGTTTCTTTTGTGTGTTTGATTAAGTGTTCATGCACTAGCATATGTGTATGTACAGGTGCACGTACGTACGTGTGTGTTCAAATTGCATTTAAACCATTATACTCCTTTTTTTGGATTTCCATGTACTTCTTGGCTTACTTTTAGACTTTGATTTAAGCCTAAATTTAGGGCTCCTGCTGCGTCATGTCAGTTAGGATTTATATTGATTTGTGTAAGGCATCTTGAGAGTGAAAAGTACACTTGTTTCTCTACTCTGTTATTTTTGCAGGTCCTACTAAAGCAAGATAACTCCCAAATTTTATATATGTGTGCTCATACATACATATGTGAACACATATGGGCATGTACATGTGTGTGAGTGCATGCATGTGTCTTTTGCCCAGTGTCAGAAACCGAATGAGGCAAATTTGAACTTGAATATTTTGACAATGTCCATTAAAGTATATAAGCAATCTATAACATTGATAATGTCTGGTGATTTAAAGTTATAAGTATGTTGTATATGAAATTTAAAATGCACATTTATACATCATTTAAATTTTTGTTAACTGACCTCCTAAATGAATTCAATATAATACATAACTCTGCTCATTTAATTATGAAAAATATTTACTATATAATCTAATTGCACAAGTCAGTTAACATTGCCAACCCTTTTCTAATAGTATAACTTGTTTGTCAGTAACATGTTTTTCATTTTAACATGTTAATATGTTCTATGAAAACATTCTATCTCTGAACTCCAATTGTGAGATATATAGATTAACTTGTAGCAGGAAGACATTCATAAAGGTATAGAGCCTTTCCCGAATGAAATGAAGATTTTTTTTTTCCATCTAGTTTTCCTTACTTAGCTCTTTTTGCTTTTCCTAGCATCAATTCTTTCTGGAATTGCCCCTTTGTTTTATCTTCTGGAGACATTTATAGTCACTGCACTATAATGAGATTTGGGATAATTGATAGAATTATGCTTTCTTCATTTAAAATAGAAACAGTAATTGTGAAAGAATAAAGACAAAGAAAAGCTGATGGATTGCAGTACAAGTACATTCTTAGGCAGATCAGTTTTAGGAAAGGTGTGAATGAGAATAAATTTCATTTTTTCCCAAAATAAATTTCACCTATGAAATCACTTTGTTTAAATTAACTTGAATATTTATAGGATGAATTATGTCTATGTAAAATAATACATAACATGGTAATGATAAGATAAATTGATCGTAATACCTGGAATGTACTTTGTGGCATTTTTCCCCGTTTTTCTTGAAAGAGGGAAAGTTGATTTTTTTTCCATGTAATATATATCCTGATAACAGTTGAAACCTCACTCAGAATGACAAACAGGATAAACATCAGAAGTAGGAAAAGATAAGGAACCTCTGAAAGACTCTATCAGGATAGTGAAGGGGATACTGAGACTCAGCCAAAGTTTGGGCAGAGTGCAGGAAATCTTATGGAAGAAGAGGGAGATAGAAAGATCTGGAGGAGACAGGAACTCCACAAGGAGACAAAAAGAGTCAAAAAACCTGGGTCCAGGGGGGGGGGGCCTTTATTCCAACCAAGCACCGTGCATGGAGAGGACATAGACCCCCTGCTCAGAGAAAGCCCATTGGCTGCTCAGTCTCCAAGTGTGGTCCCTAGTAAGGGGAGCAGGGGCTGTCTCTGACATGAACTCAGTGTCTGGCTCTTTGATCACCTCCCCCTGAGGGGGGAGCAGCCTTACCAGGCCACAGAGGAAGGTGATTCAACCAGCCCTGATGAGACCTGATAGGCTAGGGTCAGATAGGAGGGGAGGAGGATCTCCCTATTAGTGGGTTAGTGGAGGGCATAGGGGGAGAAGAGGGAGGAGATGGAGGGGACTACAGCCATGATACAAAATGAGTAAATTATAATAAATAAATAAATAAATTAATTAATTAAAAAAAAGAAATACTTGATCACAGAAAGAAATGAGATACCAAAATGTTTGGTTAACATGTATATGTGATATGATAGTGGAAGCAGGAGGAGGATTTAAGCAATATCAATAAGCTTTCTCATTATACATGATGTCCATTATCATTATTTTTTATTTATTTTAATTTATACAATATGAACAAGCATGACATTTTTCTAGAGTTTATGAAAGATGTAAATAGATATTGTGAATCACTCTTCATATGAAACTTCAACTTCAAAGATATACTTTGACATAATTCCTCATAGGCTTAAAATTACTCTTAATGAAGAATATATACCACTCTTCTGTATGGAAAAAAGATTCCTTTTTTTGTGCATGTGATTAGAAATATCCTATCTATGTAAAGACAAGTGTGATAAAAAATTGCCACTCAAAAACAAAACCAAAAAACAGTTTTCCCTCCTACTTCTACTAGTCACTCCTTGCCTCTTCCATCCAGATCCACTGCCTTCCTCTCTCTCAATAGAAAACAGACAGGATTCAAGGGATGTTAAGGCAGTATTGATATGTTTATTTTATTTTATTATTATCCCTTAGAATAATATAATAATATAAAATATAATTTAAAATATGAAAAGTGCTTTAATATTTTTTGTATTGAGTCATGATGCAGTCTAGTAATAAAGTCTAACATTAAAAAACTTTCTATCCATCAATTCATTTATCAATTTGTTAAGTCACTTAAAATTTTTGTATTTTCACCAAGCTAAATTCTAGTGTACAACCAAAAAAAATATGTAATATTGATTTAATTCCCATTGATATATTACACTGTCTTTTTGTTTTGTTTTGAGACAAGTACCTATGTTGGAGCTGAAAGGAACATCAGGTAGTACTCAAAGACATAGTCTGTGCCTTTAACAAGAAAATACTTCAGCAGGGTACAAGAGATAATTATTAATAATAAACCCACTCAGTGAGTAGAAGCAGTAGCAGTTCAATAGAACTTTCTCCTTTCTTTCTTCTTGGAAGATGTCCTACTGACTTGCAGGCCGAGCAGAGTATGTGCAGTCTGCCTTTCCCATGTAAGTGCTGGCCATGCGACACTCTACCTGGCTGCTCATAATTGTACCAATTTTGATCTCAACAAAGAGTTCCAGAAAAAAAATTGCAATGAATATAAGCATGTTCTACAAACTATCTCTTTTTTCTCCTCCACAGATACGATATCTGCACTTATAAAAATAAGCCCTGTGGAACATTGGGTAAGTTTGTCTTTGCTTTTTGATGACAAGATAGTTAGATTGTCTTTTGAGGCAATGATATTACTCTTGATTATTATTAATTTGGTTATTTTTCTTTCTGCTACATGGGTAACTAACCCTAAATTTTTTCAACATGACCTTTCTTGCATTTACTAATTTACTAGAAACAAAATTTTTCCCATCATAATGAATACATTTAATTTTTTAGTAGCTTCATATTCGCTGGCAAATTTCAAGAGTGAAAACAACATAAATTATGATTTAAAAATTAGTACTATTTATAAATCAATGTTAACATTCATTTTTATATTTTCTGTCTAATTTATTTTATAAACAACAACAACAAACTTGGGTGTCTGAGATCAAGTGAAACTTTTCAACATCCAGACAGTGAAGGAAAGAAAAGAAAACAAACAAATTGAGATAGTTACAAAGGAAATATAAAGAATAGTACTTCTTTTGATATGATTGTTTTGGAAAAACTTTATCTCGCATGAATTCAGATATTATTAAAAAATGTGCAGTCTGCTTTTCCCATATAGTGCTGGCCATGCAACACCAAACAATTCCATCAAACAGTATAGCCAGAAATGGAAAAAGGAGATTTGATTTCTTTTTTGTTCTCTAAACATCTTTTGCTTTTTAAAAACCATCTCAGTTAAGTACCTTGGATTTCAAAAAATATATATTTTTTATGAAGCATTATTTGATATTGGTTGAAAGTTAAATGCAAATACAAAATGAATTAATATGGCAGCTTTCCATTAGGACAAATAACCGTGAAAATAATGTTATTTTAAGGTACCCTGCATTGTCTTCCTCTGTGGCCTGGTAAGGCTGCTCCGTCCTCAGGGGGAGGTGATCAAAGAGCAGGCCAGTCAGTTCATGTCAGAGACAGTCCCTGTTCCCAATTGTAATATAACTTTAATAATTCATTTCTACAGTCAATAAATTAATTGCTAAATACATATGAACACAGAATCAATCAATTTATTACTACTATACAAATTTTATTTTAGTTAGAGTAATTTATTACCTATTTTAGCACCTTTTGTGTTGATGTTTATGGTAAGATTTTGTTGTTGTTGTTTTTGTTTGTTGAAGCAGGATTTCTCTGTGTAGTTTTGGCTGTCCTAGACTTGCTTCATAAATCAGGCTGGCCTCAAGCTCACAGAGGTCCTCCTGCCTTTGCCTCCCAAGTGCTGGGATCACAGTTGTGTGCTACTGTGTCTGGAGAGATTTCTTTTTTATAATCTCTTGGTTAATAACTCTGATGGCTATTTGGATTATAAGGGTATTTAGGGTTAAGGTTGGAAATTGACCATCAAATTGAGGAACACTACTACACATAGGAAATTTAAAAGCAGCAGTTGATAGGAAAGTAGAAAATGGTGGGAATTAATGAACATATACTAGAGTTTATTCTTATATTAATTAAGATTTTTATTTTATTTTTTAAAATATTTTTTATTTTAATTTTTATTAATTACACTATTCACTTTGTAGCCCCTTAGTATTTTTTAAAAAAATCAATACTCTCCAAATACATTCTTTATAAAGTTGTTCTTTAGCAAGGTTAATATTTTTATTTCAGATATCAAGTAAATATGTGCTTATAACTATAGTGGGGTGTCAGTGACAATCCTTAATTCAAAATAGAGTAACTCAAATTAGAGAGTAATTTGTCATAGATCACATACCAAAAGAAAAACCATTCCCATGCCCAATAAAAGAAGAAAACAAAGCAAACACACAACAACAAAACGACCCGTTGCAGTGCCGCCGTTACTAGAAAAACAAAGGGCTAGTCCATGGAAGCCTAAGGATTGTTAGCAGGTCGGCAGTGCTTGGTGACGCACTCCTGTGACCCCAGCACTGGGAGGCAGAGGCAGGCGAATCTTTGTGAGTTCCAGGCCAGCCTGGTCTACAGTGTGAGTCAAGGACAGCCAAGGCTACACAGAGAAACTCCATCTCGGTAAAAACAAAAATCAAAACAAACAAAAAAGAAATGTTAACTTGTCAATAATTCTAGTAGTAATCCCTTAAAAATGACTCCGAGCCGAAACAGTATTCATTGTTGTTTTGTTCTTCCCATATGATCTCCTGAACACAAAGGCTGAGAACCAAGAAAATACTGTTTGTATTCTGCATAATGAGTGCCTGTGTGCGTGTGCATGTCTATGTGTTCTTTCGTGGAAATTAGAAGTAACAGAACATATTTTTGGTTAGCCAAGGCATGAATTCTTTTTTGCCTTAAGTGGTCCTCGTTTTAAATTGTCTTCTTTTTGGTTTTTAATAGCTTTAAGTGGAGTGGAAGGTCAGCACAATAGTGTTATGAGTGCTTGTAACAACTCTCAGTCAGAAATCAACCCCCTTCTAACTTCACCAATCCCTGATAAAACACTACACAAAGCAGTATCAGCATACCCAACAGTCACTCCAACTTTGTTAAAGGGTGGCTGTTATTTTAATATTCATATCAGAAAGAAGAGAGAAACACAATTTCCAGAGCTAGTTTAGTAGAAAGTATGGATTGAATAGTGTAGACTGTCCTCAAGTAGTGCCACTGGGCAGCTGTACCCACCACAGAACTCTGCTGTTGCCCTCAGTAAACACCCACTGAGCTGAACTGCTGTAAGTTTGGTTGGAAACAGTTCTAGCATTGCAATGACATGATATCAGAAAACATAAAATATCCTTATTTTCCCTTCAACTTCTTTAAATGACCGTTTTCTGTATGTATTATTTGGCATCTGCTTCCTTATAATAGGTGGCATTTTTTAATTTCTTACAAAATTCTGTTTTCTAAGTGCTGACTTAAACTTCTATAATAACCCACAGAGCATGGTATTCATTTGGAAGTAAATACTAAAGCTTCCAAGGGGAAATACCTCCAGTAATGTAACATTTCACTAGAAATCAGCGAATTAACACCATGGTATTGCTTTATTAATAAGAACTCTAAAGCACTGAAGGGGGTTGAGAGAAGAAAAAAAAACATTGAATGTACGAACTTCCTCCATTTATATATATATGTGTGTGTGTGTGTGTGTGTGTGTGTGTGTGTGTGTGTGTGTGTGTTTGTGTGGTTATATATGTATATATATATGTATATATATCTGCTATCAGGACTTATTTCAGAAGATCAAAAAAGTGCAGAAGTCTCACATCTTTCAAAGTTTTTTTCTTGTTTTGAATCATCCATTTTGTTTTTATAAAAATGTCATTTATAAAAACCATTTGGGATTACCTCTTTTTGTTAACTAAAAAGTTGCTTGTATATTTTTATGAACCCACTAAACTTAAACAGATCTCTTTAGAAAAATAATGTGGATATATTTTGCTTTCTACAGTCTGAAGAATATTAAAATAGAAATGGTTTCTTGAATTCCCTTTTCTGGCTCAAGTTACTAGGTGGTCCCAAGTTACCAGAAGTAAAATTTATAAATCTAACCCCTAGTCTAGACATTTTCCAGCACTGACTGCAGTTCAAAAATATTAATGTCTAGCCGGCAAAGTGAAACTCCCCCCAGTGATTTTGCAAACGACTAGAAAGTTAACCTTTTGCCAACTGCTCCTTCTGTGCGTGGAGGTTATAAAAAAGAATCCAGGCATTTAGAAGTATGAGCTCTTAAAGGCTGAAACACCTTGGCTTGACCCTTTGTGTCTCTTTCTGTTTATTCAGGCTTAGCCTCTGTGGCTGGAATGTGTGAGCCTGAAAGGAGCTGCAGCATTAATGAAGACATTGGCCTGGGTTCAGCATTTACCATTGCACATGAGATTGGACACAAGTGAGTGCATTTAAGAAAATCAAAATAAACTGTAGAACTCAACTCTTTGAGCCACTTGTAACTACTGTGTGGAAATTCTGTACTCAATTCTTTTTTACAGCCTTTTTGACAGGTTTCTATAGAGAATGTTATCATTTGGGGTACTGGGATAAATCATAAGAACTGGAGACTTGTTAAATAGGCAAGCATATCACACTTGAATATTGTTACAGGCATTTAAAACAGTAAGCTTTAGATGTCTTCTCCACACTTAGTTTCTTATAAAATTCAATTGTGTGGGTAACCTCTCCTTTCCTCAAGGGATAATTTATGCATTTGTCTAATGGTTGTTTGTGTTGGGGCGGGGGAGGGTTCTTGTTTTGTTTTATATTTGTTACAAAGCCTTGTTCTGTAGCCCAGGCTCACTTTAATCTAGACAGGCTGGCCTGGAACTCACAGTGATTCTCCTGCCTTAGCCTTCTGAGTGTTGGAGTGACAAGAATGAACCACCATTTCTGGCTACATACATTTGTTTAAATTTGTTGACACTCTTTCCTTAAAATGCATGTTTGGTTTCATACTTTATGAAGCTGGTTGCTTTCTCCTCTAGGCATAACATTTATGTAGCCATTGCTATGTAACTTGTATTGTCTGGTGTACTCACATCCCATTGAAAAAGATACTGTGTAAGTGTAAGAGTTCATCTTTGTTTTTTAAGTTTTTAATATTTATTTCAAATAAATTAATGCCAATATTTAAAATTATACTTTTCTCCTAACCCCCAAATGACAATAAACCAATTATTTCAAAAAACAGACAAAAGTAAACGTTAAATAAAGTCCATTGGTGTGAAAACTGAGATTTGACAATATTTTCCTGTTTTTTTTAGACATTTATGTTCTTAAGACTGGAAGATGACTTAGTGTTTAATGTGATTTTAACTAATACTCTCACTAACAAAGGAGCCTCTGTTTCCTGATAGGTGGGCTCTTAAGACAAATCCTACTTTCTTCTAAGACAGAAGTTACTAACACTTAACAAATGGCTAGTTATATCTACGACTTTTAAAATTGAAAGATAAGTAGCTTTAGTTGAGATAACAGTCGGTGGGATCACAGCATTTGTATGATTTTAGTTAATGATATGGTGAAGTGAACAAAAAGTAAAAGAACAAATAAAATCAATATTTATGCTTCAGACATAATTCCTGAGGAAAATTCATAGTTCAGTATTTTTCCTTCCTTCCTTCTTTCCTTCCTTCCTTCCTTCCTTCCTTCCTTCCTTCCTTCTTTCCTTCCTCCTTTCCTCCCTTTCCTTCTCACTTCCTTCCTTTTGCTCTTTTTCTCTTAAAAGAAGCTCTAATTAAATTTGGATCATTTTGTTGTCTTTTTTTTTTTTAATTGGAGTTCATTTGGGTATGAATGCACGTCATCAACAAGCTTTAACCCTGACTAAATTCAGACAGAAAGGCCACTGCTGTACTTAAAATGAGGCCTTAAAACATTGGCATTCCAGTTTTTATTGCAACACACAGCAGGGAAGAAAGGGGAAATCTCTTAACCAGTTGGTTTATCTTACTCACTCAAAAATCTGGCTCACTAATGGCTTGTAATCCTATAAAACCATACCAATTTTGTTAGTTTGTTTTGCTTGGTTTAGTTTTGTTGAGACGGGGTCTCACAGTGCAGGCTTGGCTGGCCTGGGACTCACAGAGATCTGCCTGCCTCTGCCTCCCGACTAAAAGTGTATGCAACCATACTTGGTTTCATACCAGATTTAATAGGCTCTGCTAGAGTCAGTTATATTGAAGGACTCAGATAGATACCATATAATGACTATGATGAATAATGTGTTATGAAAACATTGTTATCTCATGTAGTCACCAGTTAGCCTATGTTAGTATCTTGTTATTTTTTGTATTTATTTTGCTTTTGTTTTTTAGTTTCTTCTCCTCCTCCTTTTTAAATGTATCTTAGTGTTTTACCCTCATGTATGTATGTGCATTAAGTGTGTGTCTGGTGTTCTCAAATGTCAGAAGAAGGCATTGAATCCCCTGGAACTGTAGTTACAGGTATTTATGGACCACAATGTGGGTGCTGGAAACTGAACTCTAGTCCTCTGCAAGAACAAGTGCTCTTTTTATGAACCTTTTTTAAATTAAATAACTTGTGTAGAAAAAAAAAGTTCTTTCTTTAAACCATTTGTTAGGAAAAAAAAACAACAACACATTTGTTAGCATTTTCATTACCTCTCAAGCCTTCTAAATTTTATTTGTTTGTTTGGCCTGTATATCAGTCCTTTGAAAGAGTTCTCAAATTAAGGGTTTATACTTTACATAGAATAATTGTGAATAGATAGACTATTCATCTCAAGCTCTTACCTTGGAGTAACATTATTTCATAGTTAATTCTTGTTTGAAATTATGCCTAACTGTCTCTGACTCTGTTGCCTGTTTTTGGGACCCTTTTCCTAATTGACTAGCCTCAATAGGACATGTGCCTAGTCCTACTGCAACTTGATATGCCAAGGCAGGTTGATATCCATGGAAGAAGAGGAGGAAGGGACAAAGGCTTGGGGATGTGAGAGGGAGGGAATGCGGGGAAAGGAGGGAGGGGAAGATGTAATTGGGATATAAAGTAAATAAATTAATTACTGGAAAAAAAAGTTTCTGGCTCATGCCAGATCTGCCCCCTCACCCAAATTCAGTTCTCATTCCTAGTTCTTTCTCCTTCAGTCCTCACCAAACTTGATCCCTCCTGTTGCCCTACCCACCCCTTCTCCCACTCAGTTTCCTCCCTCCATTCACCTCTGGTCTATTTTATTTCCCTTTCTGAGGGAGAGTCAAGCAACCTCCCTTGGGCCCTCCTTGCTACTTAGCTTCTTTGGGTCTGTGGATTGTAGCATGGTTAATCTGTACTTCATGGCTAATATCATATATCCACTCACTTAGAGTGCATACCATGTTTGTCTTTCTGCATCTGGGTTACCTTTTCTTTTCATCTGTTTACCTGCAAATTTCATGATATCCTTGTTTTTAATAGCTAAATAGTATTCCATTTTGTAAATGTACCACATTTCTTCATCCATTCCTCAGTTGAAGACATCCAGGTTGTTTCCAGTTCCTGGCTATTATGAATAAAAGTGCTGTGAACATAATTGAGCAGGTATCCTTGTGGAATGGTGGAGCCTCTTTTGGGTACATGCCCAGGAGTGGTATTAGCTTGGTCTTGAGATAGAACTATTCTCAATTATCTGAGAAAATGCCAGATTAGTTTCTAAAGTGTTGTGCATTCTCACCAGCAATGGAGGAAGGTTCTCCTTTCTCCACATCCTTTCCAGCCTGTGTTGTCACTTGAGTTTTTGATCTTAGCCATTCTGATGGGTGTAAGATGGAATCTCTGGAATCTTATAGTTGTTTTGATTTGTATTTCCCTGAAGACTAAGGAAGTTGAGCATTTATTTAAGTGTTTCTCTATATTAGCTATTCCTATGTTGAGAATTCTCTGTTTAACTCTGTATACCATTTTTAATTGGGTTATTTGGTTTGTTGGTGTCTAATTTCAGGAGTTCTTATATGTTTTGGATATTAGCCCTCTGCTGGATGTAGCCCTCTACTAGTCCATTGATAGGGGAAGTCCTCTTTCCTACTGTTTGACCCCTGCCTATCAGGTCCCATCAGGATCTATCTGGATCCTCTTCCTCTGTGGGATGGCTAGGTCACCCAACTAGGGAGAAGTAATCAAGGAGCAGGCAACTGAGTTCATGTCAGAGACTGTCTTTTCTCCCCTTACAATCCACTTGGAGACTGAGCTGACAATGGGCTACATCTAGGCAAGGGCTCTATCTCCTCTCTATGCATGATCTTTGTTTGATACATCAGCCTCTGTAGTAATCCCTGGGCCCAGCTTTTTTTGGCTTTGTTGGTGTCCTTGTGGGGCTTCTGTCCCCATCAATTCTTTCTATCTCCCTCTTCTTTCATTAGACTCCCTGTGCTCTGTCCAAAGTTTGGCTGTGAGTCTCTACATTTGCTTCCATCCTCTGCTGCATGAAGTCTTTTAGAGGACATGTGTGGTAGATTCCCATCCTGTTCTTTCTTTTCTACCACTTCCAGTGTCTATCTTGTTTTCTTTCTGAATGAGAATTAAGCATCTTCCCTAGGGTCCTCCTTGTTGTTTAGCTTCTTTAGGTCTGTAGATTTTAGTATGTTTATCCTATATTATATGGCTCATATCCACTTATAAATTACTATAACCATACATGTCTTCCTGCTTCTGGGTTATCTTACTCAGGATTATCTTTTCTAATTCTGTCCATTTTCCCAAGTTTATAGGTTTTCTGTTATTTCTGTTGTTGAAGCCCAACTTTAATCCATGGTAGTCTGATAAGATACATGGGATTATTTCAATCTTCTTGTGTCTGTTGAGTCTTTGTGACTGAGTATATGGTCAATTTTAGAGAAGATTTCACAGGGTGCTGAAAAGGTATATTTTTCATGTTTGGGTAAAATGTTCTATAGATATCTGTTAGGTCCATTTAAGTCATAACATTCATTAGTTTAATTATTTTTCTGTTTAGTTTCTGTCTGTACGACCTGTCCTTTGGTGGGGGTGAAGTATTGAGATATCCCACTATTAATGTGTGGGATTCAATGTGTGATTTAAGCTTTAGTTATGTTTCTTTTATGAATGTGGGTGCCCTGGAATTTGGGGCATAGATATTCAGAATTGAGACATCATCTTAGTGTATTTTTCCATTGAGTATGAAGTGATTTTCCCCATCTCTTGATTACTTTTGGTTAATAATAATAATAAAAACTCCAAAGTTTATTTTATTTATAAGACATTAGAATGGCTACTGCAGCTTGTTTCTTGGGGCCATTTGCTTGGAAAACCTTTTCCCCAACCCTTTACTCTGAGGTAATGTCTATCTGTCACTGAGGTGTGTTTCTTGTATGCAGTAGAGTGATGGGTCCTGTTTTTCAATCCATTGTTTTAGTCTTTGTCTTTTTAATTGGGGGAATTGAATCCATTTTCATTGAGAGATATTAATGGCAAATGACTGTCAATTTCTGTTTTTTTTTTTTTTTTTAGTGTTGGTGGTGGTAGTTTGTATGTGCGTGTGTGTGTGTGTTTCCTTTCTTTTGATATTACTGGTGTAGGGTTATTTCCTGAGGGATGTAAATAGCCTCCTTGATGGGAGGTTTCCTTCTTGTATCTTCTGTAGGGCTGGATTTGTGGATAGATATTGTTTAAATATCATCTTATCATAAACATCTTGTTTTCTCCATCTATGATGATGAAAGTTTTGCTGCTTATTGTAGTCTGGGATGACATCTCTGGTCTCTTATGGTTTGTAAGACATCTGGCCAGGCCCTTCTGGCTTTTAGAGTCTCTGTTGAGAAGTCAGGTGTAAGGTGTAATTCTGTAGGTCTGCCTTTTATATTATGTGGCCTTTTTCTGTTGCAGCTTTGAATATTCTTTATTTCTTCGGTACATTTAGCACTTTGATCATTATGTGGCGGGAGGATTTTCTTTTCTGGTCTAAGCTATTAGTGTTCTGTAAGCTTATAGTATGTTTATAGGCATCTCTTACCTTAGGATGGGGAAATTTTCTTCTGTGATCTTGTTGAAAATATTTTCTGGGCCTTGGAAATGGGAATTTTTACTTTCTTCTATTTCTGTTATTCTTGGGTTTGGTCTTTTCATAGTGTCCAAAGTTCTTGGATGTTTCCTGTCAGGAACTTTTAGATTTGACATTTTCTTTGACCAATGTATCAATTTTTACAATTGTATCTTCTACACCGGATATTCTCTCCTCCATCTCTTGTAATTTGTTGGTGATGCTTTCATCTGTAATTCCTGTTTTCTTCCCTAACATTTCCATTTCTGTAAGTCTCAGCATCTGCTTTGATCCCTTGTTGGGTGGATTTTTTTCAGAGGACCCTCTATAGGAGGCTCCCATCCTGTTTCCTCTCTTCCACTGCTTCTGGTGTCTTTCCTGTTTGCCCTTATGAATGTGATTTAAGCATCCTCTCTAGGGTCCTCTTTAGTGTTTAGCTTCTTCAGGTCTGTAGATTATTATCTTATACTATGCAGCTAATATCCACTTATAAGTGAGTGTATACCGTGCCTGTCTTTCTGCTTCTGGGTTATCTCACTGAAAATGATCTTTTCTAGCCATTTGTCTGCAAATTTCATGATTTCCTTGTTTTTAATTGCTGGGTAGTATTCCATTGTGTAAATGTACCACAATTTTTCCATTAGTATTCCATTGTGTAAATGTGTCCATTTCTCCATTGAGGGACATTTAGGTTGTTTCCAGATTCTGGCTATTACAAATAAAGCTATGAACATAGTTGAGCAAATATCTTTATTGAATGGTGGGCCAACTTTTGGGTATATGCCCAGAAGTGTTATAGCTGGATCTTGAGGTAGAGCTATTCCCAATTTTCTGAGAAAGCGCCAGATTGATTTCCAAAATGATTGTACAAGTTTACATTCCCACCAGCAATGAAGGAGGGTTCCACTTTCTCCACATCCTCTCCAGCATGTGTTGTCAGTTGAATTTTTTATCTTAGCCATTCTGATGGGTGTAAGATGGAATCTCAGAGTTGTTTTGATTTGCATTACCATGAGGACTAAGGATGTTGAGCATTTCTTTCAGTGTTTTTCTGCCATTGGATATTCGTCTGTTAAGAATTCTCTGCTTAGCTTTGTATATTGGATTTTTGGTTGGTTAGTGTCTAATTTCTTGAGATTGTTATATATTTTAGAAATTAGACCTCTCTTGGATTTGCGCTCGGTGAAATCTTTTCCCGGTCTGTAGGCTGTCATTTCATTCTGTTGACAGTGTCCTTTGCTTACAGAAGCTTTTCAATTTCAGGAGGTCTCATTTATTAATTTTAGATCTTAGAGTCCAAGCTGCTGGTGTTCTGTTCAGGAAATTGTCTCATGTACCAATGAGTTTGAGGCTCTTTCCCACTTTTTCTTCCAACAGATGTAGTGTGTCTACTTTTATGTTGAAATCTTTGATCCAGTTCGAGTTTAATTTTGTGCCCAGTTATAGATATGGGTCTATTTGCATTTTTCTATATGTGGACTTCCGGTTAGACCAGCACCATTTGTTGAAGATGCTTTTTTCCATTTTATGGTTTGGGCACAGTGCCGGGAGTCTTACGGAATAAGAGAGGGGTGTTGAATAGAGGGGCATGGAGGGGTAGGAGCCCCACAAGGAGACCAACAAAGCTAAAAGATCTGAACCCAGAGGGTGCTGCAAAGACTGATGCACCAACGGAGGACCATGCACAAAAAGGACCTAAACCCCCTGCTCAGATGTGGCTCAGTCTCCATGTGGATCTCTGAGTGAGGGGAACAGGGGCCGCCTCTGTCATGAACTTAGTTGACTGCTCTCTGATCACTTGTCCCCGGTGATGCAGCCTTGCCAGGCCACAGAGGAAGAAGATCCAGGCACTCCTGATGAGTCTTAACAAGCTATATAGGCAGAAGGCAATAGTGGAGAACTCCCCCTTTTACTGGGCTAGGGGAAAGGGTTGGGGGAGAGAAAAGGAGGGTGGGACTGGGGGGAGTTGAAGGAGTGGGTTTCAATTGGGATATATAATGAATAAATTGTGAAGAAAAATTAAAATTAAAAAATTCCATTTCCAAGATTCCCTCAGTTTCTGTTCTTTTTTTTTTCTTTTTAAAACAAGACTCTACCTAGCAGTGTATCAGAGCAGATGCTGAGACTCATAACCAAACCTTGGGCAAAGTGCAGGGAATCATATTTAAGAAGGGGGAGCTAGTAAGACCTGGAAAGGATGGGAGCACTAGAAGGACCAAATATATTTGGGCACAGGGGTCTTTTCTGAAACTGATCCTCCATCCAAGGACCATGCATTGATATAACCTAGAACCCCTGCTCAGACGTAGTCCATGGCAGCTCAGCATCTGAGTGGGTTTTCCTAGTAAGGGGAACAGGGACTGTCTCTGATATGAACTCAGTGGCAGGCTTTTTGGCCTCCCTCCCACCCGCCCCACCCCCTGAGGGAGGAACAGCCTTGCTAGGCCACAGAGGAGGACATTGCAGCCAGTCCTGATGAGACTTGATAAATTAGGGTCAGATGGAAGGGGAGGAGGGCCTCCCCTATCAGTGGACTTTGAGAGGGGCAGGGAGGAGATGAGGGAGGGAGAGTGAGATTGGGTGGGAAAGAGGGAGGGGGCTATAGCTGGGATACAAAGTAAATAACCTAATATATAAAAAATAAAAAGTATGTAAAAAAAGAATAATATGTATGTATGTATCTGTCTGTCTATTTATTTTTATGTATATGGGTGCTCTATCTGCATGGATAACTATATTCCAGAAGAGGGATGATTACATTATAGATGGTTTTGAGCCACCATGTGGATGGTGGGAGTTGAACTCAGGACCTCTGGAAGAACAGGCAGTGTTTTTAGCCTCTGAACCATCTCTAGCCCCAGTTTGTATTTTCTTTATTGCTTCTATTTTCAGGTCTTGAATGGTATCAGTAATTTTCTTCACCTGTTTGCTTCTATTTTCCTTTAGTTATTTAAGGGATTTATTAATTTCTTTTTAAAAGGTCTCTATCATCTTTATAAGATTGGATTTGAAGTAATCTTGTGTTTTGGCTGTGTTAGGATATCCAGGGCTTGTTGTAGTGGTAGCCAGGTTCTGCTGGTGCCATATTGCCCTGGCTCTTGTTGATTGTGTTCTTTCCTTGGCCTTTACTATCTGGTTGTTCCTGGTGTGGGCTGGCCACTGCATGAATCCTGGATGTTTCTTGGCAAGGCAGGTAGATCCATAGTCTGGATGATGAAGTTCTGTCAGGTGATAGAATTCAGCTCTCTTCTGCTGGCTGTGCCCCTGTGGGACCTGGTGGCAGGGGATGTGGGGGGGTCTAACCTGGATGTTCCTGAAGCCTGCAGGCCTCCTCTGGAAGGCAGGCTAAGGCCTGGCCCACTTAAGCTCGGGGGGCAGAGTGCAGTTCCCCAATGCTGGCTGTGCCCCAGAGGGACCCCACATATCATCATTGTAATGTGTGTATCGGATTATTATTTGGTTAGGAAAATCTGTTTCATGAAGAGCCTTTACTCACTTTAAAGACCTTAGTGGTTAGCTTTCAGTACTTCAACAGATGTACTGTGGCACAATTCATATTATTATTAAAATACAGAAATCCATTCTGGAGAGGTAGCTTAGCGTAAGAGAAATTGACTAGCATGTAAAGGCTTTTGGTCCAATTTTGATCGCTAGCGCTTTGTAAAAGTTATCAAACCAAACAACATAAATGAGAGCACTTCTTCATGATATGAAATGGCCACTGTTAAGAATGCATCAAATATGTTCACCTTGAATGTACTATGCCCTTTGCCTTTCAGCTAAAAGTATGTGTCACTACGTGATTTTTATCATTTAATGTAACAAGTTTTAAGTGATATGATGATGCATGTAGATTCCTTACAGTAAGAATCTTTGATCATTAGTTATTAGGAAGAGTTTCTTCTAAATGACTAGAATGTATGAATAATTCTACTTTTCAAAATTTGATTATAAGGTGTTTTATGTCCAATTTGTATTTTCAAAGAGACATCCATTTTTAAATGTCTCTGAGATAATGTTTTTATTTGGCTAGGTCTTAGGTAATGATTCTCCCCCCTCTCTCTGTTTGCATGCATGTGTATCTGTGTGTGTGTTCACACATGTGCATGAGCATATGCATGCATGTTCATGTACCAATGTATGTTGAGGCCCAAACAAACTTGGATGTCCTTCCTTAGGTATTGCCTACTTTCATTTGGAGTCAGAGTCTCTTCTGTCCATGTATGCTAGGCTGGCTGGCTTGTAAGTTTCAGGTATCTACTTACAGAAGCTGGGATTGCAAGTGTGTGACAAATGTAGATCTATAGAGATTGACCTTTGCTTCTCATGTTTGTGTAACAAGCTGTTAAGCCATTTTCCCAGCTTAATCCTCACCCTCCTTTAAAATATATTTTAATACTTTTGTGAAAAATTAGAAATTAGTTTTCTTGTCAAATGGAATAATAGACTTTATTCTATGCTATGTTGAGTTTTAATGTAAGTTATAAACAAAAAGCATTTAATAAAACATCAAAGGAAGGCATATCTTTTGAAAGATTGTTACAATTACTTGAATGCTTTTCTTGTATTTTAGAAGTTGAAAAAATGATGTCAAAGAAGGCTGGCAAGAATTCAGTCGGATATGCCCTTTATTACAAAATGTCCCCAATGTGTCTAATTGTACAAACAAAAGTAATATT
Organism: Meriones unguiculatus; assembly: GCF_030254825.1. Taxonomy (NCBI): domain Eukaryota; kingdom Metazoa; phylum Chordata; class Mammalia; order Rodentia; family Muridae; genus Meriones; species Meriones unguiculatus. Next base: position 78,914,966 of record NC_083354.1, read on the forward strand.
AAAGGAGGTCAAAAAAGTATTCCTTGTTTTAGGGACGCATATCAAAATATTTTCAATTAAAGTGACAGGATGTCTTAGGTTTGACTTTAAAAGTAAGGCTAAAATATAAAGTAAGAATAACAGTATCTTTGATTTTATAACACTGATTGTTGTATTGGCAATTCATCACACTGTTCTCTTTACTGTTGTATGTAGCAAACTTTTTCATACAGAAAGAACAAGCCCTGCGATAATGATTTTTAGGTGTAACTTTACTCATTGCAATTGAATTGATTTTAACTTTATTTTTACACTTTACTTTTATTAATTTCCCTGAAAAAATAAATGATTTTGCAGGTAGATAACATAATGGTAATAGACCAACAATTTCAGATGCCATGAACCAAATTAGCAACAGTTTATGTACAGGAATATGGAAAATTATAATGGGAAAAGCTGCAGTGTTGCCCCTACTTTCCCTGTCTTTGCAGTGTTACCTTTAACCACATATGCATTATTCCAGCACACCTGACTTCTCTCGAATGGACATAATAATCGCTGAAGAGTAAATATAAGTACATTACAGTGCTTTCTTTGACTTTTAGAGATATAGGGCTCAGCTTAGATCTTACACTAAATGGCAACATTGCTTTGTGCAAATTTGGAAAGATTTTTAGATACTAAATTCTGCTAGGTACCACCTTCACTAAGTATCTTCCTATATAAAATGGCTATCTTCTGCTTCTGGTTATTTTTTTTACATTAAAAAATTAATTTCTTTTTTTATTAATTACTGTTTATTCGCCTTGTATCCCAGCTGTAGCCCCCTTCCTCATACCTTCTTGATCCCATCCCCCTCCCTCATCTCCTCCCATGCCCCTCTTCAAGTCCACTGATAGGGGAGCTCCTCCTCCCCTTCCATCTGAACCTAGCCTATGAGATCTCATCAAGACTAGCTGCATTGTCTTCTTCAGTGGCCTGGTAAGGCTGCTGTTCCCTCCTCAGGGGGAGGTGATCAAAGAGCAGGCCACTGAGTTCATGTCAGAGACAGTCCCTGTTCCCATTACTAGGTAACCTACTTGGAGACTGAGCTACCATAGGTTCCATCTGTGCAGGGGTTCTAGGGTTTTAGGTTATATCTATGAATGGTCCTTGGTTGGAGTATCAGTCTCAGAAAAGACCCCTGTGCCCAGATTTTTTTCATTTTATTTTATTATTATTTTTGTTTGTTTGTTTTTGGTTCTGTTGCTCTCCTTGTGGAGCTCCTGTCTCCTCCAGGTCTTTCTAAATGCCACTTCTTTCTTAAGATTTCCTGCACTCTGCCCAAAGTTAGGCTGTGAGTCTCAGCATATGTTTTGATACCCTGCTGGGTAGAGTCTTTCAGAGGTACTCTGTGGTAGGCTCCTGTCCTGTTGCCTGTTTTCTCCCTCTTCCAATGTCTACCCTGTTTGCCTTTCTGAATGGAGACTGATCATCTTACCCAGGGTTCTTCTTCTTGCTTAGCTTCTAGGTGTACAGATTTTATATGTCTAATATCCACTTATAAGTGAGTATATACCATGTGTGTCTTTCTGCTTCTGGGATACCTCACTCAGGATGATCTTTTCTAGTTCCATCCATTTGCCTGCAAATTTCATGATGTCCTTGTTTTTAATTGCTGAGTAGTATTTCATTGTGTAATTGTACCACAAATTCTGTATTCATTCCTCTGTTGAGTTGTTGGGATGTATCCAGATTCTGGCTATTATAAATAAAGCTGCTACAAACATGGTTGAACAAATGTTCTTGTTGTATACTTTAGCATATTTTAGATATATGCTCTTTTAACATTTTGAAAAATTATTTGTATTAATTATACTTTATTCACTTTGAATCCTAGCTGGAGCCCCCTCCCTCATTTCCTCCCAATCCCACCATTCTTCCCTCATCTCCTCCCATGCCCCTCTTCAAGTCCACTGATAGGGGAGCTCCTCCTCCCCTTCCATCTGAACCTAGCCTATGAGATCTCATCAAGACTAGCTGCATTGTCTTCTTCTGTGGCCTGGTAAGGCTGTTCCCTCCTCAGGGGGAGGTGATCAAAGAGCAGGCCACTGAGTTCATGTCAGAGACAGTCCCTGTTCCCCTTACTAGGTAACCCACTTGGAGATTGAGCTGCCATGGGCTACATCTGTGCAGGGGTTCTAGGTTATATCCATTAATGGTCCCTTGTTGGAATATCACTCTCAGAAAAGACCCCTGTGCCCAGATTTTTTGTTTGTGTTGCTCTCCTTGTAGACCTCCTATCCCCTTCAAATCTTTCTATCTACTCCTTCTTTCATAAGATTCCCTGCATTCTGCTGAAAGTTTGGCTATGAGTCTCAGCATCTGCTTTGATAACACTGCTTGGTAGAGTCTTACAGAGGCCCTCTGTGGTAGGCCCCCGTCCTATTGTCTGTTTTCTCTCTCTTCCAATGTCTGTTCCATTTGCCTTTCTGAGTGATGATTGATCACCTTAGCCGAGTTTCTCCTTCTTGCTCAGCTTCTTTAGGTGTACAGATTTCAGTATGTCTATCCTATAGTATATGTCTAATATTCACTTAAAGTGAGTGTGTACCATGTGTGTCTTTCTGCCTCTGGGCTACTTCACTCAGGATGGTCTTTTCTAGTTCCCACCATTTGCTTGCAAATTTCATGATTTCCTTGTTTTTAATTGCTGAGTAGCATTCCATTGTGTAAAAGTACCACAATTTCTATATTCGTTCCTCCATTGATGGACATCTGGGTTGTTTCCAGGTCTCTGGCTATTATGAATAAAGCTGCTATGAACGTGGTTGAGCAAATGTCCTTGTTGTGTACTTGAGCATCTTTTGGATATATGCATAGGAGTGGAATAGCCAGATCTTGAGGAAGCGCAATTCCTAATTGTCTGAGAAAGCGCCAGATTGATTTCCAAAGTGGTTGTACATGTTTACATTTCCACCAGCAATGGAGGAGGGTTCCCCTTTCTCCACAACCTCTCCAGCATGTATTGTCACTTGAGTTTTTTTTATCTTAGTCATTCTGATGAGTGTAAGGTGAAATCTCAGGGTTGTTTTCATTTGCATTTTCCTGATGACTAAGGATATTGAGCATTTCTTTAAATGTTTCTTTGCCATTCGATATTCCTCTATTGAGAATTCCCTGTTTAGCCCTGTACCCCATTTTTTAAGTGGATTACTTGATTTGTTGCTGTTCAACTTTCTGAGTTTTTTTTTTTAATATTTTCTGGATATTATCTCATATATTAGTCAGATATAGGGTTGGTGAAGATCCATTCCCAATCTGTAGACTGTCCTTTTGTTCTGACGACAGTGTCCTTTGCTCTACAGAAGCTTTTCATTTTCATGATATCACAGTTATTTATTGTTGGTTTTAGAGTCTGTGCTGTTAGTGTTCTGTTCAGGAAGTTGTGTCCTGTGCCAATGAGTTCAATGAGTTCACTTTTTCTTCTAACAGCTTTAGTGTGTCTGGTTTTATGTTGAAGTCTTTGATCCACTTGGACTTTAGTTTTGTGCAGGGTGATAAATATGGATCTATTTGCATTTTTCTACATGTAGACATCCAGTTAGACAAGCACCATTTGTTGAAGATGCTGTCTTTTTTCCATTGTATTTGTAAAAACGTCAAGTATCCTTAGGTATCTGGGTTTATTTCTGGGTCTTCTATTAGATTCCATTGATCCACCATTCTGTTTCTAATCTAGTACTATGAAGTTTTTATTAGTATTGCTCTGTAGTACAGCTTGAGATTAGGTATGGAGATTCCTCCATACGATCTGTTGTTGTATAGGATCATTTTGGAAATTCTTGGTTTTTTGTTTTTCAATATGAAGTTGAGAATTGTTCTTTCAATTTCTGTAAAGAATTGCGTTGGTTTTTTGTTTGGAATTGCACTGAATCTGTAGATTGCTTTTGGCAGGATGGCCATTTTCAGTATGTTTATCCTATCAATCCATGAGCACAAGAGATCTTTCCATCTTCTGATATCTTCTTCAGTTTCTTTAGAGACTTGAAGTTTTTTCAAACAGGTCTTTCACTTGCTTGGTTAGAGTCACCCCAAGGTACCTTATGTTATTTTTGGCTATTATGAAGGGTGTAGTTTTCCTAATTTCTTTCTCAGCCATTTTGTCTTTCGTATACAAGAAGGCTACTGTTTTTTTTGTGTGTGTTAATTTGTATCCAGCTACTCTGCTGAAGGTGTTTATCAGCTGAAGGAGTTCTCTGGTTGAATTTTTAGGATAACTAATGTATACTATCATGTCATATGCAATTAGTGATACTTTGCCCTCTACCTTTCTGGTTTATATTCCCTTGATCTCCTTTAGTTGTCTTATTGCTCTAGCTAGGACTTCAAGTACTATGTTGAAGAGGTATGGGGAAAGTGGGCAGCCTTGCCTTGTCCCTGATTTCAGTGGGATTGATTTTAGGTTCTCTCTGTTTAGTTTGATGTTGTCTATAGGCTTGCTGTATATTGTCTTTATTATGTTTAGGTATGTGGTTTGCATCCCTGATCTCTCCAAGACTTTAAACATGAATAGGTGTTGGATTTTGTCAAATGCTTTTTTGGCACCTAAAGAGATGATCATGTGGTTTTCTCCTTTAGTTTGTTTATATTGTGCATTACATTGATGGATTTCTGTATATTGAACCACCCATGCATGCCTGGGATAAAGCCCACTTGGTCATGGTGGATGATATCTTTTATATGTTCTTGGATTTGATTTGCAAGTATTTTATTGAGTATTTTACCATCAATGTTCATAAGAGAGATACATCTGAAGTTCTCTTTTTTGGTTGGGCCTTTGTGTGGTTCAAGGCAACTGTGGCTTTAGAGAATGAGCTTGGTAATGTTCTTTCTGTTTCAATTTCGTGGAATATTTTGAAGAGAATTGGAGTTAACTCTTCTTTGAAGGTCTGGTAGAATTCTGCACTGAAACCATCTGGCCCAGGACTTTTTTGGCAAGGGAGACTTTTCATGCCTGCTTATATTTCCTTGGGGGATATAGGACTATTCAATCTATTTACCTGATCTTGATTTAATTTTGGTAAATTGAATCTATCAAGAATACTTGTTCATTTTGTTTAGATTTTCAAATTTTGTGGCATATAGGCTTTTGTAGTAAGACCTAATGATTGTTTAGATTTTACCACATATATTGTTTTATCCCCATTTTTGTTTCTGATTTTGCTGATTTGTATAGTTTCTCTCTGCCTTTTAATTAGTTTGGCTAAGGGTTTGTCTATCTTGTTGATTTTCTCAAAGAACCAGTTCTTGGTCTCCTTGATTCTTTGAATTGTTTTCTAATTCATTGATTTCAGCTCTGAGTTTGATTACTTCCAATCATCTACTCCTCTTGGGAGTGTCTGCTTCTTTTTTTCCTAGGGCTTTTAGGTGTGCTGTTAAGTTGCTTGTATGAGATGTCTCCAACTTCTTTGTGGAGGCACTTAGTGCTATGAAATTTCCTTTTAGCACTGCTTTCATTGTATCTCATAAGTTTGGGTATGTTGTGCCTTCATTTTCATTGAATATTAGGAAGTCTCTAATTCCCTGACTAAGCTGTCATTGAGTAGAAAACTGTTTACTTTCCATTTGTATGTAGGCTTTTTTGTTATTTCTGTTGTTGTTGACATCTAGTTTTAGTCCATGGTGGTCTGATAGGATATTAGGGATTATTTTAATTTTCTTGTAGCTGTTAAAGATTGCTTTGTGCCCGAGTATATGGTTAATTTTTGAGAAGGTTCCATAAGGTGCTGAAAAGAAGTTATACTCTTTTGAATTTGGGTGAAAAGTTCTATAGACAGCTATTAGGTCCATTTTTAAAAATAATTTATTTATTGTTATGTACATTAGAATGAAAGTGTCAGATCACTTGGGATTGGTGTAACAGACAGTTGTGAGCTGCCATGTGGGTGCTGGGAATTGAACCCAGGTCCTCTGGAAGAACAGAGAGTGCTCTTAACCACTGAGCTATCTCTCCAGCCCGTATTAGGTCCATTTGATTAAGGACCTCTATAAGTCCCTAATTTAGCTTCTGTGTAGATGATCTGTCCCCTGGTGAAATTGGAATGTTAAAGTCTCCCACTATTAAGGTGTTGGGATTGATGTGTGATTTAAGTTTTAATAATGTTTCATTAACAAATATAGGTGATCTTGTATTTGGGGTATAGATGTTTAGAATTGTGATGTCCTCCTGGTGTATTTTTCCTTTGGTGAGAATGAAGTGCCCTTCCTCATCTTTTTGGATTAATTTTGGTTGAAAGTTTATTTTATTAGATATTAGGATAGATATTCCAGCTTGTTTTCTTTGCCCATTTGCTTGATAACATTTTTCCAGCCCTTTACTCTGAGGTAGTGTTTATCTTTGTTTCAGAGGTGTGTTTCTTGGATGCAGCAGAATGTTGGATCCTGTTTCCACAATCATTCTCTTAGTCTGTGTCTTTTTATTGGAGAGTTGAGTTCGTTGATGTTGATAGAGAATAGTAACCAATGAATGTTAGTTCCTTTTATTGCAGAGTTGGTGTTATTGTGTTTTAATGCTTGTTTTCCTATAATTTTTTTGTTGTTATCTATATATTGTGTTTTTTTGCGTGTAGTTTTCATTGGATTGGAGTTTTCCTTCTAGTATCTTCTGTGTGGATGGGTTCCTGTGTAAATATTGTTTAAGTTTAGTTTTGTCATGGAATATTTTGTTTTCTCCATCTATGTTGATTGAAAACTTTGCTGGGTATAGTAGTCTGGGTTGGCATCTGTGGTTCCTTAGAGTCTGCATGACATCTGCCCAGGCTCTTCTGGCTTTCACAGTTTCTGTTGAGAAGTCTGGTGTGATTCTGATAGGCCTACCTTTACATGTTACTTGGCCTTTTTGCTTTGCTGCTCTTAATATTTTTTCTTTCCTCTGTAGATTTTGTGTTTTGTGTTTTGACTATTATGTTACATGAGGAGTTTCTTTTCTGGTCTAGTCTATTTGGTATTCTGTAGGCCTCTTGTGTGTTATAGACATCTCTTTCTTTAGGTTGGGAAATTTTTCTTCTATGATTTTCTTGACAATATTTTCTGCACCTTGGAGCTTAGAATCTTCTTTTTTGTCTATTCCTATTATTGTTAGATTTCATCTTTTCAAGGCATTCTTTTTTTTTTTTGATGTTTCTTATATCCTTTTATTTATTTATTTTTGTTTTTTTTCCTTTGTTTAGAAGCCTCTTTTTTTCTTTCTTCTTTTTTAATATAATTTTTATTTTTTTAATATTAGTTACAGTTTGTTAACTCTGTATCCCTTCTGTATCCCGCTCCCTCCCTCCCTCCCTCCCAATCCCTCCCTCCCATTCTCATCTCCTCCCTGCCCCTTTCCAAGTCCACTGATAGGGGAGAACCTCCTCCCCTTCCATGTGGCCCTAGCTTATCAGGTCTCATCAGGACTGGCTGCAAAGTCCTCCTCTGTGGCCTAGCAACACTGCTCTTCCCGGAGCGGGGGGGTCAGTGTCAAAGAGCCCGCCATTGAGTTCATGTCAGAAACTGTCCTTGTTCCCCTTATTAGGGTATCCACTTGGATACTGAGCTAACAAGGGCTACATCTGAGCAGAGGCTCTAGGTTGTATCCATACATGGTCCTTGTTTGTAGAAACAGTCTCATAAAGATCCCTGTGCCCAGATATATTTGGTCCTTGTGGAACTCCTGTCCTCTCCAGGTCATGTTAACCTCCCCCCCCCCTTTTTTTTTTTATTCCCTACACTCTGCTGAAGGTTTGGTTATGAGTCTTAATATCTGCTTTGATACATTTCTAGGTAGAGCCTTTCAGAGGCCCTCTGTGGTAGGCTCCTGTCCTGTTACTTGTTTTCTCCTACATCCAATGTCCATCCCATTTGTCTTTCTAAGTGAGGATTGATCATCATACCCTGGGTCTTCTTTCTTGTTTGTCTTCTTTAAGTGTATAGATTTCAGTATGTTTATCCTATCTTTAGGTCTATATAAGTGAGTATATACCATGTGTGTCTTTCTGCATTTGGGATACCTCACTCAGGATGATCGTTTCTAGGTTCCACCATTTGCCTGCAAATTTTATGATTTCCTCGTTTTTAATTGCTGAGTAGTATTCCATTGTGTAAAAGTACCACAATTTCTGTATCCATTCCTCAACTGAGGGCCATCTGGGTTTTCATGGCATTCTTGATTTCTTGGATGTTTTATGTTTGGAACTTTTCTGATTTTACTTTTTCTTTGAGAGATGTATCAATTTCTGCAAGTGTATCTTCAGCACCTGAGATTATCTCTTCCATCTGTTGGTAATGCTTACCTTTGTGGTTCCTGATCTTTTGCCTAAGTTCTCCAGCTCCAGGGTTTTGTCTGTTTGTGTGTTTTTTTTTTAATTGATTCTAATTCTGTTTTCATGTCTTGCACTATTTTCCTTCATTTGTTTGAATGTGGGTTCCTATCTTTCCATGATGGCCTCTATTTATTTTTGTTTGTTTCTTCTCTATATGCCACTAATTGTTCCTCTACATGTGTCTCTCTTTGTTTGGCTGTATTTGCCTGTATTTCTTTGAGAGCTTTGTTCATTTCCTCTCTGTCTTTACTCGTGCCTCTACTGGTTCCTCTATTTGTTTGGCTATATTTGCCTATATTTCTTTGAAAGCTTTGTTTGTTTCCTCTTTATGTGCCTCTAATATCTGGATAAGCCTAGACCTGAGATCATTTTCCTGTGTTTCCAATGAATTAGCATTTTCATTGATTTTTTGGAGTTGTTGATGAAGCTATGATGTCCTGATTTTTGTTGGATGTGCTCTTATGTCTTTCTCTGGCCATCTCTTTATCTGTAACCTTTGCTGTTTGTTCCTGGAGCCTGTACTTCAGACTGGGTTCGTCTTTCTCTGGTGTCTGCAGTATTCTTTAGGAAGATGAGAGAGGTCTACCAGTTTGAGTGTCAACGTTAATGTGGCTTCAATTGAAAACATTAGAAAAATAATCTATATATAAACCATTTGAGGAGAGCATGTATATCTATGTCTTGACACACATGATAGCCTTTCTCTTAGTTGTACAAATATAATCTAATAAATAGTCTTTATTATTATATAATCTGTCTCGGTCAGTCACCCACTACCAGGTCTCTGATTAGTGATGCCATATATTTTGATTCAAACTCTTCTCTTTCCTCTTTTGTTATCTATATTTTCAGTTGATCGTTCACTCTTTTTTTTGTTCGTTTTGAGATGGTAGCTTAATTACAACATTTCTTCTTTCCCTTTCCTCCCTAAAAATTTTCTCATATGCTCCTCCTCACTCTCCTTCAACTTAATGCCTTTTTTTTTTCTTAACTTTTAGAACTTTTCCCCTTAACATGTACTTTTCTTAAATACATACATATGTGTACTTTTATACATATATATTCTTAAATATAGCTTATTCAATCCATAGAGTGTTACTTGTATGTTACTTTTCATGGCTGACTATTTGGTGATGAACAACCAATTTGTGTGATTTTCTCTGGGGAGGACCATCTCTCCTGCTCACAGCTTTACCCAGTTGCCTGTAGTTCTTTGTGCACTGATGAGGCCTTCTGAGCTCTTCCCTGTGTAGTTTGACTTATCATGGAAACATCATTCACTTTTAAGGGAGGCACACAGAGTCCCCAATTCCTTCTCTCATGGCTGGCATTTAATCAGCAGCTAATCTGTCACTCATGCAAACTTTTTTTTTCACTTGCGACTTACTGAGTCTTAAATTTGGAGATTTTTTGAGTTAGAGTCGATGTATTGTGGATACTGTGATGATAAAAAATCCTACCTTTGAGGAACACATCTTTGTATTAATTTTTCTCTTCTTTCTGACTGTTGGTCAGCTATTTTAAATACATATTTCTCTTAACGCACTTCCATTCAAACACCAACACAGCAAATAGGGGTATCTAGAACTCATGGTATGTGTTTACAATAAAAATAAGAATACAATATTTTAAAAATCTAGACATAAAATAGAATTAGAATTTACAAAACTTTTTGATAATACTAATTATATTTGGACCTTTTTCAATAAATTTAAATTTCTATAGAGAAAATTTAAATACATTCCATTTTACTTAATTGTTGGTTCTGAAAATGTTACCATATGCTATTTAGTATTTTGGAGACACTAATTTAGTTTGGGAACTTTCTTAAATAGGATTGTGAAGGCCATTCATGAAAACAATAGGAATTCATATAATTACTTATAGGGTCTTTTGTTACATGGTCATGAAGTGATCCAACAATTGGTTTCAAATATTTAAACATAAATAAGTTTACAAAGTCAATTTGGCCATCTTTTATAATTGATCTGAGAGAAAAAAATCAGTTTCTAAGTTGTAGAATAAACTGCTCTCTATATGTGTCCCTGTTAGATGCTTGCTTCCTTTAAAAATGTTCCTATCTATCTACCTACCTATGTGTGTTTTTGTGCATGTGTGTGTAGAGTGGATGCTAGTGCATGTGACGACTACTCCGATCCCAAGGTAATAGGTGCATGTTCACACCCAACTTTTCATATGAGTTCTGAAGATTTGAATTCAGGTTGTCATGGTTGCCCAACAATTATTTTTATTCACTGAACCATTTTTCCAGCTTTATTTTGGGGTCATCATTTTAAAAGTTTTCCTTTGCTCATGTTTATTGTTTAAATACTGTAGTCTTACAATAGATAAATTCAAGTTTGTTACTCCTTAAAAATCTTGATGATGTGTTAACATGCAATTTTCATGACTCCTGAATGATTACTGTGCACTAAATGAAGGCATCTTCTCATGTAATGTAAGATACAGAACTTCAGCTGAGTTTAATAAGAGGGAATGACTGTTAGGGACAAGTCATTTAGGGAGTGTCATGCCTCAAATAAGTGATTAAGGCTCCAAACTTGGGACAGCTGATAAAATGGAGCTGAAAAACTAATTTATTTTCCTCATCTCTCAAAGGCTAGTTGTAGTTCTTAGTATCTTGACACCTGTGGGGCAAATGATAGTTGTGCGGTTAAAGGCCCATGCTGCCAAGCCTGATAGGTTTGATCCTGAGGGCCCACAGAGCGAATTACCACACATTGTCCTCTGACCTCCACATGTGCCTCCCCATAAATAAATGGAAGAGACAAACAAACAAACAAATAGATAAATAAAATTGCACATAAGAATGTTGCTTGTGGGCTCGTGAGGTGGCCAGTGGACAAAGTGCTTTCTGTACAAAAAATAATCTTAGTTTGAATCTTCAGAACCCACACCAAAGCTGGACCCAGTGTTTAAGTATCTGTAATTCCAGTGGAGATTATGGGGAAATAGGAGGACAAGATAGAAAAATTCCCAGAAGCTCGAGGGACACCTACCTTTATATATGGTGTGGAAAAACAACAAAGAGATTTTGTTTTAAACAGGGTTGAACATGAGGACCAACATCAAAGGTTTTCCTTTAACTCTAAACTCATAATATGACACACACATAAGGCACCTACACACTTGAATGCATACTCATTTGCACACAAAGAAAAATAATATTTAAAAATTAAAGAATAAGTATTTTGACTATGGAGGAGAAATTTGGATTAGCAACCACTTTTAAATTTATAATTTCCTACAGAAAGTATATTACTAAGTTTTAAATTAATCCAAAAAAGCAAACCTCATTGTATTAATTTTACTTTCATTTTTAAGCTACATCACAAGCCACTGTCTATATTTCTTTGGCCTTGACATTGTAGTTTTGCATAGTACAAGGCATGTGCTATGCAAGTTTTGTAGTACAAGGCATGAAAATCAGAGGTTTGTAGAAGAATCAGGAATATAGCAATAGTCTAATAAAGTCACTATGTTTTCGTATCACAAACATATCCTATTTGCTTTTAACTAGGTTTGTATGGTTTCCAACATTTTCTTCTGTCTAATCAACAGAGGTCTGTTTAAGTCAAACTTTGATAACCAATTAAGCACATTATTAAGGTATACGTAATAAGACATTTGTGAGCTAGTTTATCATAGGAATGTAGGTAAAAGCTACTGAAAGCTTGGCAGGTAGAGGAATTTGTGCAAGCCTGGAGCCCATGAAAAGGTTCAAGGAGAAAACCAGCCTTACAAGGTTGTCTTCTCACTTTTATACATGCATGTGCTATGGCTTCTTCATGTCTATACATCTCATGCACACATACACTAACCATAAGTAAAATTAAAATAGAACTTATATGAAGATTCATTTAAGAAATTGTTCATGTAGGAGTTCTGTAGATAGCTATGACTTTTTGTCTCAGAACATGGAATATAGTGCTGATAATGGATATTGAGTTCTTCTGGCACAGAAATAATGAATTGAGACTGTCATATGAACAAGACAGACAAAGTTTCTTGATAAAAACTTTATTTTGAACCAGCCTACTGAAGCCAAAGGGAGTGAGCACTGACCAGACATAACCAGGCAACTTTTATTAATTTCCTCAGCAAACCAAAGTTTTGTAATTGTCAGTTAGTCATGCACGCACAATTTCTAAAGATGCTTTTCTTGTGTGCAAACATTGTACTTGTACTTGTTGGGTGAAAGGGGTCACTAACATGATTCAGAAACTTCTGAGTTGTATCTGCCATTGTCATCTTTCATGAATGTCCACGCACAATTTCCAAAGATGCTCTTCTTGTGTGCAAACATTGACCTTGTACTTGTTGGGTGAAAGGGATCACTAACATAATTCAGAAACTTCTGAGTTGTATCTGCCATTGTCATCTTCCATGAATGTCCTAACCCTATGATAGGTTGAGGGACTAGAAGTGCTGGAGTTCCTAAAAAGTGAAAGGATGGCAGAGAAGATAATCATGCCAGTAAGTGAATAGGCCATACAGTTAACTAGCCTTCTATTATTATCTTGGACATTTTTTTCTTTCTTTTTCTCTTTTTTTCTTTTTTTCTTTTCTTTCTTTATTTCTCTTTGTTTTTTTTTTCTTTGTGTATCTGTGTGTAACAAATCTTTCCTTAAATTTTCAACATATCCACATGAAGAGCTGAATAGGATGACACAAAGCTAGAGACAGCAAAATGAGTAGCATGGTGTAAACACAGCAGGGACAAGCCTGCTAATCCTATTTTAGTCATCTATCAAATAGCTATGTGTTTCAGCTAATAAACAATGCTTTATGAACAGACATGAGCTTGGTGGAGAATTCTGTTGGAGGATAGAGAGTGGGAGTGGGCTCCAGGGAGGTTGGTAAGGATTGTCAGTACATAGTGTATTTATGTGAAATTATAAGACAAATAATTGAAAAATGGGTATGCTCGTAATTCCTTTGGTAGAGAGAAGTGGGAGGAGCTTGTGTGTAAGGCCAGCTAGAGCTAAACACACAGAGAGAGCCTGTTTCAAGAAACACAAAACAAATACCAATATTTGTTAGCAAAAGTAGCTGTCAAGTTTTTGTAAAGTAACCCAGTAAACTGTTAGAGTCCACAGTCAGAGGTGTTATCAAAGTTAGGTGAAACTAACAGTATATTGCTCTACCGTGTGACCTCTAAAGTTAGTGATTTTCTAAGGTACTGAAGAGCAAGTGAAACTAGAAGGATTTTAAAAGGGTTTTCTTTGGTTACCTTTCCTTACTTGTGTTGTTATTTATGTAATTATCTTAGGCCCAAGTTGTTCTATCTTGTTTAATCTGAAGCAGCTCCTCTAATGCAAGCATTTTAGTTGGTGGCCTAATGTGGAGTTTTGTGGGTAGCAGGCCAAGGACCTGGAGTTTATATGTCCCTGGTCTCCTTGTGGTGGTTCCTACTATGTTATACCATTTTAATGGAGGCTGGGTTAACTCTCCAGACAGTAACACATATTCAAGGCCATGTGGAATCCCTCCTGCAAAAGAAGTTTAGTACTGGTCAGGGTGTCAGAGTTACATCAACCAAATTCTCTTCTGATGCTGACACCCAGTGTTTCCATTTGTCTTTTTCCTTGGCAGCCATGCTTGTGTTCTCCAAAGCAGTGTAGTATTGAACTATGACTGTTTGAAAGGTATTTCTTTCTTTTGTAAGATGAAGTAAATATGTCATTAAAAAGTAGAAGCTTGAATTTTTATTTATAGAAAAGTTTATATAAGGCAGTTAAGGCGCAGTATTGATTGCCTTAAAGCTACCTGTGCCTACCTATGTGACACAGGTAGATATAAGACTCCAGCTAAAAGGAAGTCAATTTAACTCTATCACATGTGAAAATAATCAGTCAGGTTACACAGTCAGCCTTACACAGAAGGAATATTACATTTCCTTGAATTTTACATTTAAAGTATTTGTAGTCCATTGTGTTGATCCAACTGTGTCTAGTTTAACTTGAAACTCTGCTTTCATATTCCTAAAAGATCATGATGAATGATGTATTGATGTCAAATTCAAATGATAAATGTTAAGTGTTTGAGGAAGGCTATTTGTTGCACTTGAGGACTCAATACTCTCATATATTCTGTTTATGTTACATCCTGTACATGAATTACCAGCTCCTTCCTTTTATCCCCATATGTACGCATATACTTTCAGTTAACTCATTCATAATGTCCTTATGATGACCATCCCATCTTCTTTCTAAGCAGATCTTTAATCTCAGATGTAAATCACCTGCCTCCATTGTCAAGAGAGCAAGTGTTAATATTTACACGTATTGACTACCTTGTATTTCCCTGTTCTGAACTACCTGTCCAAGCTTTCTTATAACAAGTCTCCTTATCTGTTTTTTTTTAATGGCTCAGTTTAGTTCTTTTTAAATTTTTTCATTATTATTATTATTTATTACAATTTATTCACTTTGTAGTGCCCTTCCTCATCTCCTCCCGGTCCCAGTCCCACCCCCTTGTCCTTCCCTTAGTCCACTAATAGGGGAGGTCCTCCTCCCCTACTATCTGACCCTAGCCTATCAGGTCTCATTAGGACTGTCTGGTTCCTCTTTCACCTTGGCCTGGTAAGGCCACCTCACCAGGGGGAGGTGATCAAAGAGCCAGCCACTGAATCCATGTCAGCGACAGCCCCTGCTCCCCTTTCTAGGGAACCCACATGGAGACTGAGCTGCCCATGGGCTACATCTGAGCAGGAGTCTAGGTCCTCTCCATGCATGGTCCTTGGTTGATTCATCAGTCTCTGCAGGAACCCCTGAATCCAGATTTTTTGGCTCTTTTGGTCTCCTTGTAGAGCTCCTGTCTCCTCCAGGTCTTTCTATATCACCCTTCTTCTATATGATTCTCTGCACTCTGCCGAAATTTTTTTTTTTCAATGCAGTTTATTCAGGAACATTGAACAATCCTCGGACCCCGGGGAAAGCCAGCCCACAGCTTAAATAGCCTCTGGGTAGCCAACCCAGGCGTGCCACGGGGGCAATGCAGATAGGTCCACATACATGGAAGCAAGCCAGATCCTCGGCCTTAGCCAAATGTGGAGTTGTTCGTGACAGAGAGCACTCACCATCGGGAAGGTGGAAGGCGGAAACCAGCTCCATCTTTAAGGCATAGCATTCCGCAGCTCTCTACAGTTCCCCCTTTTTGTTTTAGACGCATCAGGCAAGAGTAGAGGTCTGATCTCTGATATTAGAAATAAATTGGGACTTTGTACAGATGTTCATTTAGGTGTCGTCCACCCAAAGAGCTCAGGCCTTTACAGCCATTGAAGCAGGACATTCTCCCCAAGCATGGTTGGCTACCATAAAAAGCTAAAATGTTACGCTCAGGATGCGAGGCTAAGCACTGCACTCAGGGTCAGCCGCTTTGGACCCAGAGAAGAGCATGTCTGATTGCATGCGGGTTGATGCCCCAGGTCCCGCCTCTGCCGAAAATTTAGCTCTGTCTCAGCATCTGCCTCGATACCCTGATGGGTACTCTGGAAACAACTTAGATGTCCCTCAACTGAAGAATGGATATAGAAATTGTGGTAATTTACACAATGGAATACTGCTTAGCAATTAAAAACAAGGAAATCATCAAATTTGCAGGCAAATGGATGGAACTAGAAAAGATCATCCTCTGTGAGGTATCCCAGAAGCAAAAAAACACATATGGTATTTACTCACTTGTAAGTGGGTATTAGCTATGTATTGTAGGATAAACATATTAAAATCTATAGTCCTAAAAAAGCTAACTAACAAGGAGGACCCTAGGGAAGATGCTAATGGGAAAACAGGATAGACATTGGAAATAGGAGAAGACGGGGAATAGGACAGGAGCCCACCACAGGGATCTCTGAAAGACTCCTTCTCTATTTTGTGCTTAAGTTAATTTTCCATGGTGGCACATTTATTAGAATGTAATACTGGAGATATAAATTATTTTTAATTAATATTCAATCTAATAATCTGGCTGCTTATCTAAAGAAGGTATTCTTATACAGTGAATATATCCTCAGACTTTTTTTAAAAAAATTAAAGTGTATTTTGAGTTCACTAGGGCTATAGGGCAGAAAAAAATGGCAAAGAAAGGAAAGCTTTGAAAAATGGAGGCAAAGAAAAGCCACAATGCTTAAATATGTCAGGGTCTTCAAAACACACTGGGATATAAGTTATGTATTGCATTCCCTTTATTCAGTGTTCATAAAAAAAGAGGGCTTCTGTGATTGACCTATACCCCAATGAATTAATGTCTTTTTCTGCAATTCCCTTGTGGATTGAAAACAGTAGAATGAATATTTCTAACGTGTATATGTGGACTTAAGTAAAAAATTAACATGATCTTTAATGGGTCATTCATTTTGCTAAATTTCAGTTTTCTCATCTATGAAGTACAGATTAACATACATGCCTTTTTCTGTTCAAGGAGCAATTGAATCATGTGATATTGATAACGTGAGAACATGTTATAAATTCAAAGAGATTTAGAAATATATTATATCATTGCATTATTCTTTTGTCTCTTTAACATTAATCCTACATTATTTTAGAAGACTAGTCTATCTTGATCAAAGCAAACTATTGATGTAACTAATAAATGACCCTATATGGAAATAAAAGCTTTGTAATGGGCTTATTGTTTTATTTTACTTATTTCTTTCTTTCATGTCTCTTCTGTTTCCTCCTCATTAAAACAGTTTTGGTATGAACCATGATGGAATTGGAAATTCATGTGGGACAAAAGGCCATGAAGCAGCAAAACTTATGGCAGCTCATATTACTGCAAATACCAATCCCTTTTCCTGGTCTGCCTGCAGCAGAGACTATATCACCAGCTTTCTAGAGTAAGTAATCTCTGGAGAGTGATGATAAATTGCTCTAGAAGTAACTCTTTGCTGGAAGCCTAATGTGCAGTGCTTTGGATTTTGTATGAGTAGTTTTTATAGGGGCTGCGGACACTAAGGCTGCTCCCACTTGCTTTCATAAATCACTGTGGCACATTTTCCAGGTTTTATACAAAGAGGGAATAAACTAGAAGTGGAATGAGAATATAAGTTTGATTGATGTAATGAGTGATTAGAATTTTTCAGTAAATTGGAGGGCATTTTCAGAAAGAATTTACATTTAATTTTTATATAATTTAATAGCGAATAAGCTGAACTTTAATTCAGTAATTCAATATCATGTTATTGGTTAAAAAACTGAAATCTTTAGGACTATCAAAGTATGTAATAGTAATAAATAAACGCAACAACCAAATTAGACAGCCAGAAAGGGAGCATTTTGAGGAAGAATTTTAGCAGTCCATCTTTTCCACAGTTGGGGAGATTCTCTATGGTTCTTCAGTGTAAATTCCAAGAATATGCTTTTATACATGTTATAAATATGAGTGAACACAATATAACTATGTTTAGAAAAAGAGAATTATTTTTCTCATGTCACTCCTGTATGCACTCATTGGATTTTAGGACCCAGTAGACTTGAATGTTGCTTTCTGTGTGACTGAGGAATATTAGTTTTTCTTTTCAATTTTAAAGGTTTTGAGTTTGTAAATGAGTTTAAATCATAATACTTATATTATTAGAGGTTTTGTATATAATAATGTTCAATGCTATAATATGTAAATAAATGGATATTCAATAAAATTATAGACATTACTATTCTAAGTAACATCAAGGTTGCAATAGTTTATTCCTTTACCATTACTTTAGCTATTTTGTGATAGTTTTTCTCTTGGGGAGATGAAATTAAATGCAAAACAGGCGTGCACAAAGGGCATTAGAGCAATGATCATTCTTTTTAGAAACTTATAAAAGTTTTAAATTAAGACAGCTAATACAGGCTAAAATTATGACTTAATTTTTTTTTTTGCTAGTAATAGTCAGGTCATATAATCTGAAAACTTACAATTATGTAGAAAACAAAGTGTAATTACCCAGCACAGATCTTGATTCAAAAATCAAAAGATGAATGTTGAAAATAGATTTTAAAAAATTTATCAATACAATCATTCAATTTGGAATTCATTTCAAAATGTTGTCCTGAATAACTATATTATGGACTAACAATTTTTAATCTTAGAAAGAAAAAAATTATAATATTATATTTACCTAGTGCCAGATTGGGTAACGTGCTATAAAAAGACAATAAAGAAATTATTTGATATCCTTTCTAATTTTTAAAAAATAATTTATTTAATTTTATGTGCACTAGTGTGAAGGTATTAGATCCCTTGGAATTGGTGTTACAGACAGTTGTGAGTTGCCATGTGGGTGCTGGGAATTGAACCCAGGTCCTTTGGACGAGCAGACAGTGCTCTTAGCCACTGAGCCATCTCTCCAGCCCCTCTTTTCTAATTTTTAATACAAAGCACTGACAATATAATTTTAAGGCATTTTGCATGGACATTTTTACATAAGTTGTAAACACTATTGAAGTTCTTCTCTTTATGGAAACCCGACCAGATCTAAAAATCTCTCTCTTGTCTTGGCATTTGTTTTCAGATTAAAATCTTAATCTTTATCACCATAATGACAAATTGTGTCACATGTTAAGTATTTGTGTTTTCAATGGCAGTCCTTCTCTTGATTTTTAAAAGTACAATTTCTTCCCTTCTGTATTCTGTTTGTATCCCGTTGGCAGTTATGCAGTTCATTAGCTACTAGCAGCTCTGTATGCAAATACAAGGAACAGAGCCCAATATTTTTGTGTCTTAGACATGTAATACATTTAGTGTGTCCTTTTATGTACAAAAATACATACAGAAGTGTAGATATATGGACTACTTTTGAACTTCTACTGGGTCTTGTGTAGTTGGAACTGTATTATGCCTGTTAGGATACCATAAAGGGACTTTCTAGACTGCTAGTAAAATACAATGCAATGACAACTGGTTTGGTGAGAGATGTAGAACTGTTAATAGTTGTATTATAGCAGTCCATTGAATTAAAGCAATTAATCCAAAGTTATTATTTAATCTTCATTGCTGTCCTGTATTTGTTTATATAAGCAAATGAGTACTGACAGGATTTTACTGGGTTTATTTATCCTCTTTTTTTTATAAAAACTGTTCTTTTGTATATCCTCATAGAAATGCCTGAAGTTAAAACTACTAGAAAGTGATTAAATGTTAAAATAAGGTAGAAAGAAAAGAAGGAAGGAGGAAAGAAAGGATAGAGGAAGGGAGGGAGGAAAGAAGGAAAGGAAGGAAGAAAGGAAGAAGGAAAGAAAGAAAAAGAGAAAGAGAAAGGAAAGAAAGGAAAGAAAAACAGTTCTTTTTCCTCCTCTAAAAATTAACTAAATCTTATTATAATTTGTGCCAGCAATAAAGGATGTTAAATACAAGCCTCATTAAAAAGATGAGTTCACTGGAGCACAAAGATAAAATAGTACTTTAAAGAAATTTTGTTCTATTTTCTCTGCCATGAGCTTAATTGCTTTACTGGCTATGAGTAATGTATCTTTATCTGTATCTATATTTAAATCCAGAAACATTTTGCATTTTTATCAGTGATTGACTTTACATCTATGTTTTATAGATGGATCAAGATGGTTCATAGCACTTTATGTTAGATTTTCTTTCCAAGAAAAACAAAACTCAAAAGAAGTCATTGCTAAGGAACTGCCACCCAGTCAACAAAGTGTATACCTTCCTCTTCTTAGAGACTGTATAGTACAAGGATGATGGGGGACCTAATAATGAGCTTTCTGTGATTTATAGAGATCCATAATTCATTGTTTAACTGGAAAGACAAAAACAAAGACATGACCTTAAATGCCACTAGAATACAATCTCTCATGTCATTCTGCAACACAAGGTGCTATTGATCAATCAGGAGATGGTGTTTACCAACTCCCAATATTTTTTTTCAGATTTCTTAAACTCGGTGATTCAATAAGTGGTTCATGAATCGCCCAGAAGCCGTCCTGATTAAATAATAAAGAACCCATTTCCGTTAAAATGGACGTGTTATGCCAGCTTCTGATGTTTTCCGAAGACGGCTTTGCAGGTAGTGTCTTTCCTATCTGCCTGCGGGACTCACTTATTTACTTATTTAGGAAAAAAAAAAATGAACCTAGTATGAAGGCCTAACTCATTGACTATGGACTAGTTTACCAGGCTGTGAAAAGCAGGTAGCTGTAACTTAGGCCAGGTTCCTGTTCATTCCAATCACTTAGGAGTAGGTCAGAGCAATTTCATAGCCTTTCTAAAAGAGAGCTTCGTGAGTCACCTTTTACCCTACTTACAGGGTAAAATTGCTTGACCTCCCTTGTGGCTGTAGCACAGTTGCTGCCATTTCAAGTTTTATACAGAATCTATTTCACAAAAGGGTGGAAGCTGATTGAATGCACTAAGTGGCATTGTTAAGGCTGAAGGGGAACTAGGAAGAGGGGTGAGAGAAGTGATTATGATGGACAAGAGGACCAAAGCACTCACATTTGTTCTCTAGAAATTGCTTTTGAAGGTTAACATCACTTTATTAAATGGAAAACATCTTCTTAGGAGGCCTCCATCCCCCAAAATTGTAGTATCCAAGAAATAACCTGAAAAACAGGTTTCTCTGTCAGCATATATGACACACTTTGAGACCCTTGCTCTAACCATGGGTATCTGTAACAAGCTGTAAATATATGTGGAGTGGGTGTAGAGTAAGCCATTAACAGCGCAAGATTTATGTATTTGAAACCTCAGGTTAATTATATTCAAACATCCATGTTGTACAGTGAATGACAGGAAAAAGAGGTTTGACTTTAGAGCATATACTTAAGTTTGCACTTACCTGCTAATGTCATTACACTGTTATGTTTAGTTGAAACATTGTTAGTTTCATAAAAAATGATAAGTCTACTTATGAGAAGGTAGTAGATAAAAAACATTTGACTTGATCTAAATGATATCAACACAGTCCATGCTTATATATGTATCAGCATACCTTTGTGGAAAAGAAAACAGGTGGCATTAAATTATAATTCTGTTGTTCGGCACTGTAAGGTACATTATGCTTAAGTCGCTGTCCTTTCAGGATTGCCCACCGCATAGACTGACTCTCTATTCTTTATACTGTGCTCTGTAAGGATAAACTTTAAAATCTCAGTTAGTAATACATCCTCATGCATTCAGGAAGCAAAGCCAGGAGGACATATTTTATAAAGTCCTATACATTTTAATGGGGACTGAAATTTGGTTCCTTTTTTTGCTTTCAGGGTTGACTTTGGGACTCTGAATAAAGGCTCACTAAATTAGAAGTTGGTACATAAAATGACTTTCCCATCATAATGCAAAGAGATTTGGAAATATAAATATACTTCGATTCACTATGAATTTTTCATAATCAATGAAGGTGTATATTCTGAAAGGTATATTTTGCCTTGTCTTAGAAGTTTAAATACAAATACAGATTATGAATTTAATAATTTTTTTATATTTCTAAGATATTAACTAGGATTGGGATTTTTGTTGAGAAATATGAACTGTTAGAAAACTAATTACCGATTTACTCCTATGCATATAGCATTACATTGGACAAATATATTTCAATACTGAGATCGAGTTATAGCCTCTCATGGATGAAGACTAATAGTTCTGTATATTTAGTTTATTACTTGAGTGAAGTTCATATTTTCTGAATGGCAAATATTTATGTGACCTCCCCCCTTCAAGGCAAAAACTATTTATCTTAATATGTGCTATTAATGAAAAAATTCCAGAAACTGTATATGGATTTATCACTACTTTTATTATTTTGATACTAGCATGGATTATACTAGGCTTAGCATAGCAAGACTTATTGTATCTCAATTAACTAGATTGTAGGTTAATCCTGAATTTTCCATAGCTTCTGTTTTGTTATAAGAATATTATAAAGTGTAAGACTATGTAATTTTTTTATAAAAAGAAATAAGAAATATCAGATATAGTTTTATATGAACTGATAAGTTATGTGGCCCAGACTTAAATGAAGTATCAAAGAATAGTAAAGTAGATAGACTGTAAAAGATGTCTTTCACAGCTAAAATACTGAGCAAAAGAATAAAATCTCCAAGGAAAACTTGTAGAATGGCTCCTTTTAAAAAGGAGTCCCCAGATAGGCAGATGAATAGCGAAGAAGTGCAGTTATTGAGAGGAGTACGGTGCACTGGGCTTGGTAGCACACTCCTAGAAGCCCAGGCTCAGCTGGCTGAGACAGGACACCAAGGCTACACTAGTGTACGTAAAGAGACCTATTCACAAACAAACAGGATAAATGTGAAAAATTATTATTGTAAATTATATTTTGGGGAGGTAGGAGATCAGCAAGAGGGGACAGGGCAATGGACTGTAGCAGAGGAAATTGAGTAGAAGCAAAATGTGATGATGTATGAAGACACTGCAGGTATCTTTAATTTGAATAATAACGTAAGAATAATGTTAAAAATTCTTAGTGTGCAGTTGGGACATGGCTTAGTACAGTGATTCTCAACCTGGGGATTGCAACCCCCTTGGCGGGGTGCGGGTGGCTATGCAATCCTTTCGCAGGGGTCGCATATCAGATATTTATGCTGTGATTCATAACAGTAGCAAAATTACCATTAGAAAGTAGCAGCACAATAATTTATCATGGGGGATCACCACAACATGTGGAACTGTAAAGGGCTGCAGGAGTAGGAGGGCTGAGAACCACTGGCTTGGTGGGTAACGTGTCTGTTGTACAAGCATGAGGACCTACATTTGGGTTCTGGAACCCATGCGAAGGTCAGGCACAGTGAAGTATATCTGTAGGCAAAGAATGTGTATGTGGAAGGATCAGGCCTAGCTGAATTCTGGGGTTTGCTGGCTAGCCAGTCTAGCAAAAACAGCCAGCACAGGTTCAGCAACAGTAAGATGGAGATAATTGAGGAAGACATCTGATGCTAACTTCTGGCTTCCACACAAATGCAAGGGTGAGTGCACCCTTACACACATCTGCACACATGCATATACCATGGTGGGGGGTAGAGGGAGAAGCTACTGACATAATATCAGACACCAGACATTACCTCACGAACATTTAAAAATCAGAAGAGAAGTTACTCATAGGAAAAATTTATTAGACTTGAGTACTCAGAAATTCTTCAGTTAAACACATGTGGGCACACCCCTGTACACACACACACACACACACACACGGGATACAGAGAAAGAAAACTCTTCAGATCCGTGTTCTTTGCTTTCTGTGTCTGTATTTGTGCTATTTCAGAATGGGAGTTCATATTGTTCTTCTTAAGAGTCACTTAATAATAATTATGTTGTATAGATTTTACTTACTTGAAAGTAGCAAAATGGCTACTTTTGTGGTGGACAGATTTTACTAACATAATACAACAAAACATTTGCAGTGTTTAGCCTCATTAAGAATTAAAATACAAAAATTGTCCCATTCCTCAAATACGTTCACCAGAGTTTTGCTGTGTCCCCACATGTGGCTGTTAGGACAGTGCTCTGCATACACACAGTGAGAGAATGGAGGATGGACAGTCCTATCGGTTGCACAGATGCGTCCTTTACCTGAGGTGATGTCACTGATAGGCCTTGCTGCTGTGTACAGATAGAGCTGGCACATTTCAAAAGACCTTTGTTGATATGGTCTTCTTAAACACAGGCTCATTTTTAATATGTACATTTGGCTTTCTTTTATGTTTTATCTCATTAACTGTTTTAATATTCTGTAAAATGCACTGGATGAGGAGAACTGGTCCTGTCTAGCTATTTAATTAAATATTTATTAATACAAAAGAAATAGGTGCTTCCAGAGAAATGAAATAAGAATAATAAGCTTTGGAGACCAACTTTCTCAAGAGTTCTGGCCATAGGTCCCAATCAGGCCTGGCACCGTTGGCTCTGAAGGCACTTGCTGTGCTCATCTGATCTAATTTTTTAAAAAAGATTATGAACCATTGACTAGAAGATTATTGTACCTCAAAACAAGAGCATTAAATGAAATAAGTATTTTTGCCACTTCCTAACGTAAGCCAATTTTACCATTAGGAAAGTATTGCTTCCTCTATGAGCTATCTTTAAATTGTCCTCTTGAGTGTCATATAGTTCTACCTCTGAAGTTTTGAGTTTAAATTTGTATATTTCTGAAAGTCACTATATATAATATTTGCAATGGGTTCTGTACTGGTACCAATTAGGTAATTATTTCTTATAATTTTTGTATGCTACTGATAAATATTTAAAACTTACAAGGTCTTTTATATAAATGATTCAGTTTATATTTTTCTGTTGATTTACAGTAGGATTTACTTATTTTATAACATACTCAATTCTTTTCATATTAGAATTTTATTGTAAATAAAGATGGAGCTTATATTTTGGAAAAAAATAAAATTAATCCTCAAATTCAGTCATCCCACAAATATTCTATATTATCAAAATAGTCATTTTTTTTTTTGCTTTCATACTACTAAATATGCTTCCCTTGTCATTAACTTCAATATGTATTTGAAATTACTTGTAGGATCTTACTTGACTGAAGTAATATCATAATATCAAAAGTGCTATTTTAATTCATCCAATTTAACAATAAATGTGCTTGCTGAGGTACCTGAAAGTATCTAAACTTAAAGGAAACAAGTGTTGGGTATTGCAAGCCTTGAGGAGTGATGATTAAAATGGCAAAGCCCTTCTGTGTCACTGTAGTGTTACTGTCCCATTATTGTTTTCTTTGAAAATTAATGAAGAGGAGCATACAGCAGAGAAGACAGTCTTGTGTCCCTTTGGTCTGGGTCACTTTAAGAAGAGTGCATTTCAGGTTGTAAACATACTAATGTGCTGCTGGGTAAATATACATTTTATGTAACAAGTTAACATTCTCATTTTAAGAAAATGAAAATCTCGCAGGTGAATTTGAAACTCAGTGTTTTATATTATTCTTCTCTGTTTGTAAATGAAAATTTGTGCTGTCCTAAATAACAGTTGAGGAACTTCAACTTGTGAAGTTATTTTCCTTTGGCAAAGTGAATGGAAAAGATTTGGGGAAAAAAAGCAAAAGTGTTGGCACAATGGACAGGAATGTTGGAAAAAATTTTTAAGTGTTGGCATAGGAATTCTTTAAAAATTCTAACTCACATGTGAAATGAAAGTAAAAAAGCATCTGTCCTATTTTATGCGCACTGAATAAATAAAAATGAACAATTATATTTAGCAAAGACGAAAGCTTTTTAAACTAAGGTATTCTGTCTGGCTTTTGGCAACCTTTATGTTATTTGTTCCACTGAATTAAAATATTATGTTTTAGTGAAGGCATACTTTGTAAAGCAGAAATTATGCAGAAAGGAGAACATTCCCTTTTTCTAGTTCTGATGACCCTAGATGAAATATGAAATCTTTGAAAGACTAAACATTTCTAGTGTGTGTGAGCGAGAACTTTGGACCTTAGCCTCACCTGTCATTCAGCCCATTAACTAGTGACATGTCTTACCATAGCACCTTGTGTTCTGTCTAAGGTGAAGTATATAAATTAAGTCTTCAAGAGTACAACTATAATTATTTTTGTTTAATTTTCCACAATTCATGTTTTTTATTCTACTACCAGATGTGGTTATATTTTCAATGAAAACAAACAAGAAACTTAGAGCAATATGAAATTCTGTTTTGATTCCGTCTGAACTAGTTTAAATCAGTGTTTTAAAGGCCAACATGACATTTTCAGATTGTTGTTTGAGATGCTTCCATTGTGTTTTCGGGTGGAGAAAAATAATTTGGAGCTCTTATTCAGGTGTCTATTTTGCTGTATGATTGCTAGAAGAATGTGTTGTTTTCATTTGTCAAATTATTCAAACAAAGATCTAAACCTATGGTTTCATAATTGTGAATGAAATAGTCTACAGAGTAGCTAATTCCTTTTGATCCTTTATGTTGTACAGTTCAGGCCGTGGCACTTGCCTTGATAATGAGCCTCCCAAGCGTGACTTTCTTTACCCAGCTGTGGCCCCAGGTCAGGTGTATGATGCTGACGAGCAATGTCGTTTCCAGTATGGAGCAACATCCCGCCAATGCAAATACGGGGTAAGAGGTCTTAATCCTTACGTTCAGCCATTTATCAACATTCTCTGATGATACATGTCCAGGGGGAATAATGATGAACTTAGTTTGCCTTTGAAGTGTTATTAATTTATATAATGTTTTAACACTGATTTTTCTGATATCATATGCATAATATCTATTTTAAATATTTGAATAATACTAAATTAACATGATTCACATTTTTGTTAAGTAAGCAAACAGAATTTTAGTAAATTATCATGCATTTATTTATTTATTTTTAATCTTGAGCTCATGATGTGTTTTAAAAAATATTTTAGTTTTAAGAGACCTCTCTACTGCCTTTTCTTGGCACTCATAACTGTGCTAAAGGGCATTTTTCACTGGCTTCTTGCCTTTACTTTAATTCATTCTAGCTAGAACCGAGTCATCCCAAGTTTCTTCACCCACTGCACACTTTCCAACACAACAACCAAGAAGGAACAAGGTAACATTAGCCCAAATAACAAGAAAAAAAGGAAATAGCCATGGGAAAAATTGTAGGTGTCATGTTTTTCTTTTCATGTTTGCTTTAAAAAGTTACAGTACCATATTAGAAATTATTAAGAAGTTCTTCTTAAAATTCATAAATATTTTGGTATTTAATGCAGGAATGTGTGTAATGAAAAAATTAGGATTCTAAAATGTCAATCTGTGTGCCAAAAACTATTTAGGCTTAAAAAACAAATCTAAAGGCTTGGTTCTTAGTATGGTATGAACAGATAATCTGAGTTCCTAAAAAAGGATAGCAGTACAGGAATTAATTTTACCATAGGTATTATTAGACTATCTACTCACTGTACTTTACCTGTTACTCCTCATGGGCATGGTACAATAGGAGACAGTTAAAACAGTTTTTTCTGGATGACAAATGTATTTTTATTCTTGATAGACCTTGACAGTACTTTCAAGATTGTGTGTGATTATTTGGGTATGGTAAGCTCCATGAAAAATTTTGATTTTTCCTGTTTCTTTCTTAAGTCTTAGTTTTGAATGGATCTAATTTCTGTTATTCTTTTTTTTTAAAGATTTTATTTATTATTTATTTTATGTATGAGTGTTCTACGTGAACATCTGCATGCCAGAAGAGGGCATCAGACCCCAGTATAGGTGGCTAGGAGCCACCATGTGGTTGCTGGGAATTGAACTCAGAACCTCTGGAAGAGCAGACAGTGCTCCTAACCGCTGAGCCATCTCTCCAGCCCAATTTCTGTTATTCTTAAGTTGTTTTTTTTTTTTTCTAAGAAAAAAATCACTCAAGCATTAATCAGTCATTACTCAGTGATCAACTCTCAGTGTGTCTCATTTTTCTGTTAGCTAGTGAGATAGTTTACATTTTACTTTGAATTTTGAAACCCTGTTTGAACTCCATCCATAAGCGTCTATGGTAGATAACTTATACTACTATTACTACTACTTATGGAATTTGTGGATACTACTACTACTAAATTTATGTGATTTGTGGATCTTTTTGATGAACAAATTAATTTAAAAATTGATATACCTTTCCTTACTTAATCTGGAAATCTCACTCATTCCAGGCTGATAGAAATAAGTTTCATACTAATTTTAAAACTGTATTTTCTGCTTTTTGATTCTGTGTTATACTTATGTATACTTCTGTAACCAAAATAAAGTAAAACCAGAATGCTTGGTGAAGACATTAGCATTTATAAACATAGTTTCTTATATTTTGTCATACACCCTTTTTACTTCATTTTGCAGCAAAATGCTGGTTTCTGTACTTCATATACTATATGTATTTCTTACTTTCTTTTTTTATTCTATTATAAATTTCCAGTTAGGATTCTTTATCTCTTGTAGATTCTTTAAAATTTCTCCTACCTCTTGAACTTGTATCTAAAAATTTATGTTCATATAATTGTTATGCCAATTTACACTGATATTTTTATTTATAAAGATTTTTAAATTAAATTTTTATTTTTTTACATTAATTACGTTTTATTCGCTTTGTATCCCAGTTGTAACCACCTCCTTCATTCCCTCCCAATCCTACACTCCCTCCCTCTTCTCCTCCCATACCCCTTTCCAAGTCACTGATAGAGGAGGTCCTCCTCTCCTTCCGTCTGACCCTAGCTTATCAGGTCTCATCAGGACTAACTGCAAAGTCTTCCTCTGTGGCCTGGCAAGGCTACTCTTCCCTCACTGATTTTTTTTTAAATTTTTATTAAATTACAGTTTATTCATTTTGTATCCCCTGTGTACCTCCCTCCCCATCCCCCTCCCAATCCTACCTTTCTCTTCCCCACCCATGTCCCTCTCCCAGTCTACTGATAAGGGAGGTCCTCCTCCACTTCTCTCTGATCCTAGTCTATAAGGTCTCATCAGGAGTGGCTGCATTGTCTTCTTCTGTGGCCTGGCAAGGCTGTTCCCCGCTCAAGGGAAGGTGATCAAAGAGCAGGCCAATCAGTTCCTGTCAGAGACAGTCCCTGTCCCCATTACTATGGAGGCCACTTGGATACTGAACTGCCATAGGCTACCTCTTTGCAGAGGTTCCAGGCCATCTGCATGAGTCGTCCTTGGCTGGAGTATCAGTTTCAGAAAGGAGTATCAGTTTCAGAAAAGACCCCTGTGCCCAGACTTTCTGGATCTGTCGCTGTCCTTGTGGAGCTCCTGTCCTCCCCAGGTCTTACTTACTTACTTACTTACTTACTCCCACTTCTTTCATAAGATTCCCTACCCTACCCTCTGCCCAAAATTTGACTATGAGTCTCAGCATCTGCCTCGATACCCTACAGGGTAGAACCTTTCAGAGGCCCTCTATGGTAAGCTCATGTCCTGTTCCCTGTTTTCTCCCTCTTCTAATGTCCATCCTCTTTGCCTTTCTGAATGGGCATTGAGCATTTTCGCTAGAGTCCTCCTTCCTGGTTAGCTTCTTTAGGTGTACAGATTTTAGTATGTTTATCCTATACTCTATGTCTGATATCCACTGATGAGTGAGTACATACCCTGTGTGTCTTTCTGCTTCTGGGATACCTCACTCAGGATGATCTTTTCTAGTTCCCACCATTTACCTGCAAATTTCATGATTTCCTTGCTTTTTTATCACTGAGTAATATTGTATTGTATAGATGTACCACAATTTCTGTATCCATTCCTCAAATGAGTGGAAACTGAAAAGCTTCTGTAAAGCAAAGGACACTGTTATCAAAACAAAATAACAACCTACAGACTGGGAAAGGATCTTCACCAACCCTATATCTGACAGAGGGTTAATATCTAGTATATATAAAGAACTCAAGAAGTTAAGAAGCAACAAATCAAGTAATCCAATTTAAAAAAAATGGGGTACAGAGCTAAACAGAATTCTCTATAGAGGAAAATCGAATGGCAGAGAAACACTTAAAGAAATGTTCAACATCCTTAGTCATCAGGGAAATGCAAATCAAAACGACCCTGCGATTTCACCTTACACCCATCAGAATGGCTAAGATGAATAACTCAAGTGACAACACATGCTGGAGAGGATGTGGAGAAAGGGGAACCCTCTTCTACTGCTGGTAGGAATGTAAACTTGTACAACCACTCTGGAAAGCAATCTGGTGCTTTTTCAGACAATGAGGAATAGCGCTTCCTCAAGATCCAGATATAGACTCCAAGGCATATGTCCAAAAGATGCTCAAGTATACAACAAGGACATCTGCTCAACCATGTTTGTAGCAGCTTTATTTGTAATAGCCAGAAGCTGGAAACAACCCAGATGTTCCTCACTGATTTTTAACAATTCTTTTTTAAGCTTTTTAAAAATTTATTTTTTATTAATTACAGTTTATTCACTTTGTATCCCAGCTGTAGTCTCCTTCCTCATCCCCTCCCAATCCCACCCTCACTCCCTCTTTTCATCCCATTCCCCCCTCCCCAAGTCCACTGATAGGGGAGGTCCTCCTCCCCTTCTATCTGCCTCTGACTTATCAGCCCTCATCAGGACTGGCTACATTTCTTCCTCTGTGTCCTGGTAAGGCTGCCCTCACTCAATTCTTAGTACTACTCTGGAAATCACTTGACTCCTTGAAGTGTCCTCCATGAGGTTGCTGAAGGGTAGCTAGTGTAGCATGCTAAGGTGATGTGTGACCAGGAGAACATTTGTCTTGAAATGATTCCTATTTTGATTCAGGGAAGATTTTAAACAGTTATAGAATGAATCATAACTGTTACAGTGATAGCTTTTTTCATCTCTTTCCCTCTGGTCATTATGTAGTCATTGAGAACTTTCCAATGCTTACCTCCCATACTTTGTTACTGAATTTTTAGTTTATGCATTCAGTTATATACATGCTAATCATAGTTGGGTATTTTATTTGGTGATTGGTTTTTCACTGTTATCATTACATATTATCTATTTTTGTTTTCAAATTATCCATGAAGTCTAGCAGGATAGAAAATATAATGGTTATAAATACAAAGAACAGAATAGCACAGAATAATATAAAGGTTGATATATTTGCATAATGTAGTAATCTATAAGTGATGTGCAATGATATATAACTGATATAGAGTACCATTTTCTGAGGTACTTCAGACTGCACTGTTAAAATTTATAATGACTGTAATATTTTATAAATGAGAAAACTACCAGTAAAGTATGTGATTTGTGCATTCCAAGATTTAAAAAATATTAAAATTTGAGTCTGTTATCTGTGTTTCTTCTAGGTAGAGTAATTTTATTAATAAAATAAAGATTGTAGATGTTTTATATTTTAGAGAAAACTTGTTTAGTTTTCATCAGGTAATGTCTTATTTCTGATAAGTAAAATTCCCATAACTCTCCATCTTATTCCTGTCTTTTGGAAGAGAAGCAATCCCTGAAATTACTGTTTGGGGACATACATTCTCAGATGTCTGAAATACCAAATTGTGAGGTCTTAGAATGATGACATTTCTTTCTACCACCACCACCACCATCATCATCATTGATAGCATTTCATGTAGCTCAGGCTGACCTTGAACTTCTGCTGAGCCTCCTACCTGTTCCTCTCAGTTACTGGGTTTATAAGCATGTGGCATTATACCCAGCACATGCGGTGCTGGGGAGCAAACTCAGCCTTTCGGAGACCAAAAAGGTACTCTACTAATTAAACTATATCCGTAGTCTCATTTTATGTTACTGAAAGTAGTTAGGGGCCAGCTACATGTTTTATTCAATGAGGACAGGCCAGTCCTGAGGACCTGGGTTTAATCTTGGAATTTGCCTGGTGGAAGGAAAGAACTAACTCCTGAAAGTTGTCCTCTGAGCTGCCTACCTGTCTTTAAATGTGTGTGTATGAAATGCAGTATATAAAGCGATATCATTACAGTATCATCTTCATACATCTGCCAACTCTGACTCTAAGGATGCCCTAAGTACTTGAAAAAGGGGCATTGCAAAGAAAACAACAGAACCATTGTCTCCAGAATTTTTCTTTCTTTCTTTCTTTCTTTTTTTTCTCATTCAGCGCAAAAAAAACTCCATTAACACTCTGTAGAATCTCTTATGCCACTCTTCCACTTCTCACCTTTCTTTCATTTTCAGTATTTTTTAATTTTAAAATAATCATGAAACTAAACTGGCAGAAAGCATATTGCAATAATAATGTTTAAGCTTATAGGATCATCTGATATAAGTGGGTGATCCTTTTTGGCTGCTCTCTGAACAACATAGATTAGGGCTTTTCAGACTTTGCTCCTTATTTCTTCCTTCTGTCACTTTAAATCATATCTAAACCATATTTTTCAGATAACAGTTAGTAATTTCATGTAGACTAATGATACCTAGTATATAATTCACTATTAATTGTGAAGGGATGAGCATTTATCTGCAGGTAGATTTAAGCCACACAAATTTTGTAGGCACTATAGCTTTTATTAATTTGTGGATAACTCTTATTATAAGTGAATATTTTCATTATTTATATGGAGCTGTTTCATAATTCTCAGTAGTATGCTATAAATTCTAACTACTTATTTTAATATAGAACTGAATGATGTTCTATCAGTAGCCAAGATATTCTCATCCATAAATGAGAACATATTATCTAGCACATGATATCACAATGCAACATGTTTTTAAGAGAGTATTTTAAATTAAATATATATTTAAAAATATATATATATATTCATCATTCAGTATTACCCGTCATGTCAAGTTGACCATCAATAAATTTTACTCATTCTTAGAAAACTTTTTCAGTGAATAACACCCTAATTGTTCTTGTAAACTTCAGAAAGCAAGAGCATATGATATGAGTCCATGTACCTTTCATGTGATGGGCATATGGTAGACATTCAATTAGTATTTCCATTTCTCCTGTGAATATCTGTCATTTGTGGTTCTATTCCTTAGCAGCTGCTACACTGGTAGCAGAAGATGAACCTTCTGTGCTTTAAGAGCATGGGAAGATTCCAAGTCACACATGGGCTCAACTTCACCTTTAACTCTAGGCAAGAGTTTGCTTGAGGAGGGGACAGGAGCTCCACAGTGGGAACAACAGAGCCAAAAAAATCTGGGCACAGGGGTCTTTTCTGAGGCTGATACTCCAACCAAGGACCATGCATGGAGATAACCTAGAATGCCTGAACAGATGTAGCCCATGGCAGTTTAGTGTCCAAGTGGGCTCCTTAGTAAGGGGAACAGGGGCTCTCTCTGAAATGAATTCATTGGCTGGCTCTTTGATCACCTCCCCCTGAGGGGGAAGCAGCCTTACCAGGCCACAGAGGAAGACAATGCAGCCAGTCCTAATGAGACCTGATAGGCTGGGGTCAGATAGAAGGGGAGGAGGACCTCTCCTATCAGTGGACTTGGCAAGGGGAATGGGAGGAGAAGAGGGTGGAAGGGTGGGATTAGGAAGGGACGAGGGAGGAGGTTACAGCTGGGATACAAAAAGAGTAAATTGTAAGTAATCATAAAAAATAAATTTATTTTTAAAAAAGAATTTCTCTTGAGACAGGCCTGTTGCTTATTGTTCATCCTCTACACAAAAGTTTCTCCCAGTAATTCTGGTTCACACCATGTTATTAGATTTCATAATTGTTTAACTTATTTGATTACTTGTTAGTTAAATGATGCCTTCCTTAATAACCTTACCTACACTTATTCTTTTTTTGTTTGTTTGCTTTGTTTTTGAGACAGGGTTTCTCTGGGTAGCCTTGGCTGTCCTGGATTTCCTTTGCAGACCAGGTTGGCCTCAAACTCACAGAGATCCTCCTTCTGCCTTTGCCTTGTTGAGTGCAGGGATTACAGGCATGTGCCACTGCACCTGGCTACTTATTTATGTTTATACATTCATATGCATAAGTCATATAATTTTTCCTTTTTTTCTTTAGTATGTATTACTTTCTAATATATTTATTTTCATTTTATTTACTGCTACCTATCCTATATAATTTTCACTCATACAGTTCCCTGCTCATTTTAGAGGTTTGCAACAACATTCTTGCTAGGCATGCATTTCTCCCATAGAGCAGGACTTAGGTTCAATAAGGAAGCAGGTGTTTTCGCTCAGAAAAGTCATGCTGTATCACATTGGAGCTTATCTTGCCTGGCAAATTACTATTTTTAGCACAGTAGGTTCTTAAGTGGGATCATGCCTCTTGATGATTGTGGATGACATTTCTACCCTCCCCCCGAAAAAAAAACAAAAACAACTTGTGTAGCATCTTCCAGCATTGTGAATTATAGCCAGCAGGGAGGCTTCCTGCTCAGTTCTAACTTGATTTTTATGTATTCTGTATCCAGAGTGTTTGTTGTCTTCAGCAACAGGGTCTTACTGCCTACAGACTACAGTTTTCAATACTTTCATACCTTATCCCTTTTGATTTTTACTTTATCACTACAAATTAAGATTTAAGTCACTCACTTTATCATTAAGAATCAGTTATATAATTGCAAGTATGCTTTATTAGTATTTTTAATAGGTTCGCTCTCAAGTTTCAAATATTAAATATGTATGGTTGTACTGAGAGAAATAGAATTGTTTCTCTTAGATATCTTAAGGTGGCAGAAATATTGAGCAGTCAGCGAAGATTAATATGGATTTATATAGTAGTGGACACTGAAATATTTTAATATCTTGATGGTCTTTAGAATCCTGACATATATATTTACTTGACATATAATTATTAGGTTGCTTTGATTTTTATATTTCTGAAGTTCCAAGACAAACCCTAGTTCCAGAGTCCTATGTAGGTTAAAGGTTGGTACTTTTTACATTCACTGTGGATTTTCTAAGTTTCCTTCTATTTTTATAACTATTTAGTTATCTTCTAAAAATACCTTCAAATTAGTGATTATTGTTTTAAATTTAATTCCATTTTTATATATCTTTTTCACAATTTATTCACTTTCTATCCCTGCTACAGTCCCCTCCCTCATCTCTTCCCAGTCCCCTCTACCCTCCCTCTGCTCCCTCTATGCCCTTTCCCTAGTTCCCTGATAGGGAAGACCTCCTGCCCTTCTATCTGCCCCTAGCTTATCAGGTCTCATCAAAGTTGGCTTCATCATCTTCCTCTGTGGCCTGGCAAGGCTGCAGCTCCCAGGGGAAGGTGATCAAAGAGCCAGCCACTGAGTTCAAGTCAGAGACAGCCCCTGTGCCCCTTACTAGGGAACCCACTTGGAAACTGAGCAGACAATGGGCTTCCTTTGAACGGGGGTCTAGGTCCTCTCCATGCATGGTCATTGGTTGGAGTATCAGTCTCTGCGGCCCGCTTCTATAGGACTATAGATTTTATTATGTTTATCCTATATTATATGACTAATATCCACTTAAAAGTGAGTATATATCGCATGTGTCTTTCTGCTTCTGGGTTACCTCACTCAGGATAATCTTTTCTATTTCCCACCATTTGCCTGCAAATTTCATGATTTCCTTTTTTTTTTTAATTGCTAAGTAGTATTCCATTGAGTAAATGTACCAAATTTTCTATCCATTCCTTCCAAAAGCAATCTACAGATTCAATACAATTATAATTAAAATACCAACACAACATATTTTTTAAAGACATTGAAAGAACAATTTCAACTTCATATGGAAAAGCAACCCAGAATGGCTAAAACAATCCTGTACAATAAAAGATCTTCTGGAGGTATCTCCATCCCAGATCTCAAGCTGAGCAACATTAATAAAAACTGCATGGTACTGGCATAGAAACAGAATGGTGGGTGGATCAATGGAATCAAATAGAAGACCTAGAAATAAACCCACACACCTAAGGATAATTGATTTTTGACAAAGAAGCCAAAACCCTACAATGGAAAAAAGATAGCATCTTCAACAAATGGTGCTAGTCTAACTGGATTTCTACATATAGAAAAATGAAAATAGATCCATATTTACCAAGCTGCACAAAACTAAAGTCTAAGTGGATCAAAGACCTCAGCATAAAACCAGATACACTAAATCTGTTAGGAGAAAAAGTGAGGAAGAGCCTTGACCTTATTGGCACAGGAGACAACATCCTGAACAGAACACCAACAGCACAGGCTCTAAGATCAACAATTTATAAATGGGACCTCATGAAACTGAAAAGCTTCTATAAAGCAAAAGACACTGTCATCAGAACAAAATGACAGCCTACAGACTGGGAAAAGTTCTTCACCAACTATATATCTGACAGAGGTCTAATATCCAGAATATATAAAGAAGTGAAGAGGTTAAACACCAACAAACCAAGTAATACAATTTAAAAATGGGGTACAGAGCTAAACAGAATTCTCAACATAGGAATATGGAATGGCAGAGAAACACTTAAAGAAATGCTCGACATCCTTAGTCATTTGGGAAATGCAAACCAAAACGACCCCGAGAATTCACCTTACACCCATCAGAATGGCTAAGATGAATAACTCAAGTGACAACACATGCTGGAGAGGATATGGAGAAAAGGGAACCCTCCTCCACTGCTGGTGGGATTGGAATGTAACGTTGTACAACCACTTTCGAAATCAATCTTGCTCTTTCTCAGGAAATTAGGAATAGTGCTTCCTCAAGATCCAGTTATACCACTCTGAGGTATATACCTAAAAGATGCTCCACCATTCACTTAGGACATCTGCTCAACCATGTTTGTAGCAGCTTTATTTGTAATAGCCAGAATCTGGAAACAACCTAGATGTCCCTCAATGGAGGAATAGATACAGAATGTGTGGTAAATTAGTAATTATTTAACTAGAATTTCTAAATCATGTTTGTTTGTTTTGTTCCCTTTCAAAAATCTTTCATTTAAATTGTCTACTTAATAGGATTAAGCTCTTTAAGGACTTAGTGAAAAATGCCGTAACCTTGTTTTGTTTAGATTCCTAAACCTAGACCAGACCATAGAGTTAGTATATGTAGGTTTTCAACTTCCTTTTGCTGATGCTCCTTACTGACCTTCTCAGGGCTTTGCTCTCTTTATTGACCATCTTTGTTGCAAACAGATGATGAGAACGCTACTGAATAGGATAATGAGGGTGCTGAGACTATTGTACAATTACTACCAAGCACTCATCATGGCATAAACTAAGGTTCAGGTTTCCCTCAAACTGGAAAATTATTCATTATCTTTGATTATGATTTCAAGGTAGCAGGCAAGCTTTCTCATAATTAGAGAAATTATTATTTCTCATATATAAAACCTAAAAGATATTGTGAAAATTCTATAGAAAGAGCTTCCTGTATTGTAAATTTCATAGTACATTTCTTGGTAGCTTCATTTCTGGAATCTACATTATATTGAAGTCATGAGCGCAGGTGAAGAAACAGTGAAAAAAGATATCTTTCGTATTTTTAAAGATAAGTTTATTGAGTTCACTGCAAGAGGACTAGAGGATGGGCAGTAACCAGATTACTACACTCCTTATGTTAATTTTTAAAATACAGGTTGATAAGTGGGTTCAGGTCTCAGTTTTTATTAAAGTGACCTCTATTCATACAAATGTCCTTACATACCTACATCTCTAAGAAGGAAGTGCGTGTGACGAGCTGCTTTGATTAGTCACAAAGGACTAGCAGATTGGGATGTTGGAGGGAAATGCCAGCAGGGATTTAGTTGAGCGAATGTTTTTGTGGGTGAAAAATAACTTGCTTGAGAAATTGGAGCACTACTTTGTAGCTCACAAGAGAACAAAGCAAAAATCTTTTATCAACTGCCTGATAGAGAGTAAATAGATTAACTTGAAAGCTGATTGAAAAACTCAGAGTATGTGACATAAACAAATATGTTTGACTATACTTCTGTAACCCAGTAGCTATAGCATGGTAGAAGATAAAAATATAATAGTGACGATAGAGTGAATATGAGTAATTAACAACACAAGGAAATTGTCCAACATCAAGCCAATCATCATTGCCTCAAGAGAAAAAGATATGAAAACTACTGAAAGGGAAGAAACATACAGTTAAAAACAAAAGATAATAGGTATAATGAGGAGTAATATAGAGGCATATTAAAGGAGCCAACAGTCAAAGAAAGAAAAGTAGAAATTCCCAGAGCATGAATCTGAAGTAGATTTATAAAACAAAACAACAGGCACAGCAGAGAAAAAGCACTAAAACGAATCTTCAAAATTTTGAAAGCAAATAAAATGACTTTCAAAATATAGCATTAGACTAACAAGTTATCACAATATCTTCAAACACTGAGGTATGATTAATGTCAGCTTAGAAGTGTATATTCAATTAAAATATTTAAAATGAGAATAAATAAAGCATGTTCAAAAAATAAGGAAAAATCATTGCTTCGTTAATTACTAAAGTATATAGTCACAAAGAAATTGTATTTATGGCACTGGCAAGCATACAAGTACATCTAAATAAACATTAACACATTACGGACTGTTGGTGTTGGACAAAATTTTAGGATTTTGTAGGCAAGAATTTTTTTCTCTCAAAATTGGCAGAATAAGACAGGGTAGTTAACTTTTAATTTTTTCTGAGGACTGGTTTGTAAATCAGACTTTAAGCACATTGATTCTGCCTTCTACCTTGTAGTCTCTAATTAACATCAACAAACTTAAGAAATAATGATGGATATATGCCTGGGGTGGTATAGCTGTATCTTGAGGAAGCCCTATTCCTAATTGTCTGAGATAGCACCAGACTTATTTCCAATGTAGTTGTACAAGTTTACATTCCCACCAGCAGTGGAGGAGGGTTCCCCTTTCTCCACATCTTCTCCAGCATGTGTTGTCACCTGAGTTCTTGATCTTAGCCGTTCTGATGGGTGTAAGGTGAAATCTCAGGGTTGTTTTGATTTGCATCTCCCTGATGACTAAGGATGTCGAGCATTTCTTTAAGTGTTTCTCTGCCATTCTATATTCCTCTACAGAGAATTCTCTGTTTTGCTCTGTACCCCATTTTTTAATTGGGTTACTTGATTTGTTGCTTTTTAACTTCTTTAGTTCTTTATATATTCTGGATATTAGCCCTCTGTCAGATATAGGGTTGATGAAGATTCTTTGTTCAACCATGTTCATAGCAGCTTTATTCGTATTGGCCAGAACCTGGAAACAACCCAGATGTCCATCAACAGAGGAATGGATAAAATAAATTGTGGTACATTTACACAATGGAATACTAGTCAGCAATTAAAAACAAGGAAATCATGAAATTTGCAAGCAAATGGTGGGAACTAGAAAAGATCATCCTGAGTGAGGTAACCCAGAAGCAGAAAGACACACACGGTATGTACTCACTTATAAGTGGATACTAGACATAGAATATAGAATAAACATACTAAAATCTGTACACCTAAAGAAGCTAAGCAAGAATGAGGACCATGGGTAAGATGATCAATTCTCACTCAGAAAGGCAAATGGGACAGACATCGGAAGAGGGAGAAAACAGGCAACAGGGCAGGAGTCTACCACAGAGGGCCTCTGAAAGACTCTACCCAGCAGTGTATCAAAGCAGATGCTGAGGCTCATAACCAAACTTTGGTCAGAGTGTAGCGAAACTTATGAAAGAAGGGGGAGATAGAAAGACCTGGAGGGGGCAGGAGGTCTACAAGGAGAGCAACAGAACCAAAAAATTTTGGACCCAAGGAGTCTTTTCTGAGACTGATACTCCAACCAAGGACCATGCATGGAGATAACTTAGAACCCCTGCACAGATATAGCCCATGGCAGCTCGGTCTCCAACTGTGTTCCCAAGTAAGGGGAACAGGGACTGTCTCTGACATGAACTCAGTGGCTGGCTCTTTGATCACCTTCCTATGAGAGGTGAGCAGCCTTACCAGGCCACAGAGGAAGACAATGCAGCCAGACCTGATGAAACCTGATAAGCTAGGGTCAGATGGAAAGAGAGAAGGACCTCCCCTTTAAGTGAGGGGCATGTGAGGAAATGAGGGAAGCAGAGTGGGATTGGAAGTGAGTGAGTGAGGGAGGGAGGGAGCCACAGCTAGGATACAAAGTGAATAAACTGCATTTCCCTGATGACTAAGGATGTTGAACATTTCTTTAAGTGTTTCTCTGCCATTCGATTTTCCTCTATAGAGAATTCTGTTTAGCTCTGTACCCCATTTTTTTTAAATTGGATTACTTGATTTGTTGCTTCTTAACTTTTTGAGTTCTTTATATATACTAGATATTAACCCTCTGTCAGATATAGGGTTGGTGAAGATCCTTTCCCAGTCTGTAGGTTGTTATTTTGTTTTGATAACAGTGTCCTTTGCTTTACAGAAGCTTTTCAGTTTCCCCTCATTTGAGGGGAAATTGTGGTACATCTATACAATACAATATTACTCAGTGATAAAAAAGCAAGGAAATCATGAAATTTGCAGGTAAATGGTGGGAACTAGAAAAGATCATCCTGAGTGAGGTATCCCAGAAGCAGAAAGACACACAGGGTATGTACTCACTCATCAGTGGATATCAGACATAGAGTATAGGATAAACATACTAAAATCTGTACACCTAAGGAAGCTAATCAGGAAGGAGGACTCTGGCGAAGATGCTCAGTCCCCATTCAGAAAGGCAAAGAGGATGGACATCAAAGGGAGGAGAAAACAGGGAACAGGACAGGAGTCTACCACAGGGGGCCTCTGAAAGGTTCTACCCTGCAGGGTATCAAGGCAGATGCTGAGACTCATGGCCAAACTTTGGGCAGAGTGCAGGGAATCTTATGAAAGGAGAGATAATAACACCTGGAGAGGACAGGAGCTCCACAAGGACAGCAACAGATCCAAAAAGTCTGGCCACAGGGGTCTT
Source organism: Meriones unguiculatus (assembly GCF_030254825.1). Taxonomy (NCBI): domain Eukaryota; kingdom Metazoa; phylum Chordata; class Mammalia; order Rodentia; family Muridae; genus Meriones; species Meriones unguiculatus. The sequence goes on from NC_083354.1 coordinate 78,955,523, forward strand.
TTCTGAGACTGATACTCCAGCCAAGGACGACTCATGCAGATGGCCTGGAACCCCTGCACAGAGGTAGCCTATGGCAGTTCAGTCTCCAAGACGGTTTCCTAGCAAGGGGAACAAGGACTTCTCTGACATGAACGCAGTGGCCTGCTCTTTGCTTCCCTGGGGGGAACAGCCTTTCTAGGCCACAGAGGAAGACAATGCAGCCAGTCCTGATGAGACCTGAGAGGCTAGGGTCAGAGGGAAGGGGAGGAGGACCTCCCTTTTCAGTGGACAGGGAGAGGGACAAGGGTGGGGAAGAGGGAGGGCGGGATTGGGAGGGAAGAAGGGAGGTACGGGGGGAGTACAAAGTGAATAAACTGTAATTAATAAAAATAAAAATAAGAAATAATGATGGTCCATTATTATAGAGAGATGGCTCAGTGGTTAAAGGAAGAGGCTGCCCTTGCAGAGAACCCAGGGTTCATCCCCAGCATCTACACAGAGGCTCACAACTGTCTTTAACTCCAGTTTCTAGGGATCTGCTGCCTTTTTCTGGCCTCTGTGGGCACTATGCATACAAGTGGTACACAGATACACATGTAGGAAAGAAAGTGTCATGACCTGCTGACTGTATTGATACTGTTCTTCTAGTTTTATCAGAAAAATTAAAAGCATCAGTTTCCCTGTGTTGGAGGTTGGTCTAATGCTAATTACTGGCCCTGCAGATCTGGCTACTGCCTGTGGGATACTCCCATCCTTGTTTGTGTACACCTGCCTAAGACATACCTGACTGAACAGCCTATACCTGGGCAGAGCAGAATGGAGTAGGTATGGCTTGGGTTCTGGGCTTTTGAGGACAATCATGCAAAACAGACAGACTGGACAAGAGGAAGAAGGAGGAGGCCACCATGGGTTAGCATGGAGAAAAAAAGGCCACTTGGGACTGGAGAAAGGACTCCAATGATGGCGTGAAAAGGTCCAGATAAAGAATAAAAGCAAGTACTGTGGGTTATAGATGACAGGTAGTCCAATTTAGGAGGATTATGGTAGATGGCATTGGAAGGGGACTGGGAGATGGATAGTGAGGATATTGAGACAGTGTAAATGAAATATCTGCCTGGCCCAAGGTAAATAAGGCAATTATAAATCTAACAGGTGTCTGTGTCTGATTATTTGTGATAGCAGGTTAGATAATATTGCCATGATAATCTTAGAACTAATAATAAATAATATATAGTCCAACACCTTTCTGTTATTAACAACAACACCCTGGTCTTTATGATTCTATGTGAAAGCATTTGTTCATTATGCTAATATTATGTCTCATGTGGTAGATTCCCAGTAAAAAATGTTTGCAAGTGAAAAGGGAATATTCTGTCACTATTTTTTTTTATTACTAGGTGATCTTTTTTTCTGATTATAGTTGACCCCATGAAATTAAAGATCGATCTCAAATTTCACTCTTGTGCACTATTACTTAACATGAATGTCTCTTAGAGGAGCTGTTGATAACTTATTTCCTCTTCCTTAAACTTGAGGACCAGTAGAGCACCAGACTTCCTTGAGTTTTCCCAAAGTGCAATTTAAGGTGCTATAGGAAATCCTAGCACAGAGGCAATGATTTACTCACCCAAATTAATTGTAATAAATTTGAGCTTCTGTCAGCAATGATGAACACATGTGAGAAAAGTGTTGCTCCTGAGCTAAGCTGAGGGAAAACCATTATTCCTGCCCACTAACTGCACCTATCACTGTGTATTTCACTTAGGAAAAGTAATTTGACAAGTATGGTCTTTGTTATATAGAACTTTCTCAAGAGATACAAAACTTTCAGCCTGCGGTTAACTTCATTAAAGCTTGAACCCTTCATGAAAGTGTTTATTCAGCAATTAATATTCTTGTGTAAAGGAAACTGGTCCATCTTAAATATGTTTCCCATATTCTAGAACTTTTTACTTGGTATGAAATGAACTGTTGTATTTTGACCTATCTTCCTACATTCAATATTTATGTTCTTTCTTACTCAAGATGAAATGCCAGTTTTGAATTGTGTTGGGAAAGCATTCAGAGATCTCTGTGACTACTGTATAGTCTCCAGTGTAGATCTGCAGCCCTTTATGTAGTTGTGTGGGATAAGCTAATTCCCTAGCAAAATGCCAATCTTCAGGAAGCCGCTAACAATAACAAGCTCCTGATTGATGCAGAAATTTGTCTTTCAAACATTGAAGAAAGCTATATCGTCATTCTTGATATGACAGCTATGAAGAAAAGTACCTTAAATCATCTGCCACTTTGGGTAGAGAGTTTCAAAAGGTGCTTTTAGAAAATAACATTTCTATAGCACAACTAAATTGTATGGATGCCCTTAGTATTATCTGGAAATAGATAGTATCTACTATCTTCAATAGTAGAATTCTCATTGTATAGTTATGTTTAAAGTACATTTTAACCTTCTTTTACATTTGTCTAAAGTAAGACTTAGATCTAACAAAAAGTAAAATATTAATAGTCTAGTACAGAGATTAATTTATGCATTAACTTTTTTCACATTTTAAATATATTTTTCTATTAAATGTGTCTCTGTGAACTTGTCTGAATCTTGAATATTTGTTTGTTTGTTTGTTTATTTATTTATTACAACTTGTTCATTTTGTACCCTGGCTTAGCTCCTCCCTTGTCTCCTACCAGTCCCACCCACTCGTCCTTTTCTCCCCCTGTGCCCCTTCCCTAGCCCACTGATAGGGGAGGTCCTCCTCCTCTTTTATCTGATCCTAGCCTATCAGGTCTCATCAGGGCTTTTTTACATATAGGTCAGTATTTTAAAACCTTTAGTAGCAGTACTATTATTTTGAAAATATTAAATTAAAAGAATGTATTGAAAATACATTGTAAGAACAAGGAAGTATTTTTTATTGAGTTTCATTATAAAATGAGCATTTTAGGTTGATATTATGAACCCCAGGATTCTCTTCTAATGTTTTTGTTTAGCTTGCTAGTTTCTCAGTAGAGTTTACAACTTTTAAGTGTATTTAATTTTTAAATTCAGTTTTTATTTTGTGTGTATACGTGTTTTGCTTGCGTGTATGTCTGTGCACCATGTGCATGCCTAGTGCTCGTGAAGGCCAGAGGGCACTGGATTCCTCAGAACTGGAGTTACAGATGGATCTGATCTACCATGTATGTGCCGAGAACCAAACTCAAGTCTTTTGCAAGAGCAGCCTGTGCTGTTAATTACTGAGCCATCTCTCTAGCCCCCAATTTTTCAGTATTTTAAAGCCTAATGTAGATTGTTTTATTTTTTTTATTTTTTTATCAGTTACATTTTATTAACTCTGTATCCCAGCCGTGTCCCGATCCCTCATTCCCTCCCAGTCCCTCCCTCCCTCCCTCATCTCCACCATGCCCCTTTCCAAGTCCACTGATAGGGGGGACCTCCTCCCCATTCATCTGATCCTGTTTTATCAGGTATCTTCAGGACTGGCTGCAAAGCCCTCCTCTGTGGCCTAACAGGACTGCTCCTCCCTTCCGGGGTGGGGAGACCAAAGAGCCAGTCATTGAGTTCCTGTTAGAAATAGTCCCTGTTCCCCTCACTTTGGGAAACCAATTGGTTACTGAGCTACCACAGGCTACATCTGAGTGGAGGTTCTAGGTTATATCCATACATGGTCCTTGGTTGAATGTCAGTCTCAGAAAAGACCCTGTGCCCAGATATATTTGGTCCTTGTGGAGCTCCTATCCTTTCCCCATCAGACTAACTCCCCTTCTTTCTTATGATTCCCTGTACTCTGCCAAAGGTTTGGTCATGAGTCTTTGCTTTGAAAACACTGCTAGTTAGAGTCTTTCAGATGCGCTCAGTAGACTCCTGTCATACGTTCAATGCACATCCCATCTGTCTTTCTAAACGAGGATTGATCATCTTACCCCATGTCCGCTCTCTTGATTATCTTTTTTAGGTGTATAGATTTCATTATGTTTATCATATCTTATAGGTCTATATAAGTGAGTATATCCCATGTTTGTCTTTCTCCTTCTGGGATATTTCACTCAGAATGATCTTTTCTAGATCCCACCATTTGCCTGCAAATTTCATGATTTCCTCCTTTTTGATTGCTGAGTAGTATACCATCCTAATGTAGATTGTAAGTTCCCTCCTGACTGGTAGAGGACATCCTTAATGGGAATCCAAAGAGAGCTCCTGCAGTGTGCTAAAGTGTCCTGTGGGCATCTCCACTGGCAGACTCATCAGTTTCCGTACTTCACTGCTTTACTTCTCAACTGTGTCTATGTCTCATGATTTCTTTTTTTGTCTGGAGAGTTAACACATCACTTGAGACATAAAAGTGAAAGGATTAAATGCTATATATTAAGTTAGCTCTGCATTTTATTGTATATTATTGCAAAATATATTATTGAAAATCAATCAAAATATATTATTGAAAAGCAATCATTATTCAAATCAATGAAAATATATTATTGAAAATATATTCGCATTGATTTGAATTAGAACTATGAATCAAAATATATTTGCAATAATATATAATCAGATGGTGTAATAATCATGTAAAAATAGAGAAAATTGAGTACTTTTCTAAAGTTAGTTTTTAAAATAACAACTTAGAGGTATGTAATATTTATACATAGAATGTGATAACTTAATATTTTATATTTTCAGTATTAGAAAAGGCTTATAATTCTATTCTGAGTGAGGAAATGGAAACCTAATAAGGAAGGTGATAAGATAGGATATACACATCTGAAAATGTCATTAATAGCAGTGTTTTATGAAAGTTTACCTGTCATTGTGATAAACTATTTGATAAACTGAAAATAACATTTCTAAATAATTCTTAGACATACAAAATTTAGAAATGACTCCAAATAAAATGTACTTCATTTTTCTTTAAATTTACATGTTACATTTCTATCTACTCTACAGTGTGTATGTCTGTCTCTGTCTCCCCTCCCCAGTATAGTATCAGTTTTTAAAAATTATTTTTATTTGAATGTTGTCTGAGGAATCATGTGCCTGATGATGCTTTATTAGTAATTGCTAAATTTGTGCAACTATATGCTTCTAAGCACAAAAAAAACCCCAAATTTCTTTTATATATAATTTTTTTTCTTCCATGTTAATGAAAGGTCTTTATACTAAATAAAGGTCTTTATACTAAAGTGATATTAAATAATAAGTCACACTTTATCTTATGAAACAAGAATTAAACCAAGCTTAAATTATCCTGCTGAATGAGTTAACTAGCCTCTGAAAGAACTTCCCCCTACATCCTCTTTCAATAGCAGCACGTGATACTGCATGACTATGCCTATGCTCTATGTAAGAAATATACACGATTTTACCCTCTATTCCTCATCAACTTGCTTTTGCCTTCTTTCCTAGGAAGTGTGTAGAGAGCTCTGGTGCCTCAGCAAAAGCAATCGCTGTGTCACCAACAGTATTCCAGCCGCTGAGGGGACACTATGTCAGACTGGGAATATTGAGAAAGGAGTAAGTACAAGTGATTTGTTAGCTGTTTGACACATAGCTTAAACTATCAATTTTTGCTGCTGATGCCCACATACTGGAAATCAGTATTAATTAAAAGAAGCACACAGAACACCAAATAGCCAATACAAGAAACATCAGTAATAACGATGATGATGATGATGATGATGATGAAAAGATCACAAATTTGAAAGGTATAAGGGGAGGGTACTTGGAAGGGTTAAAGGAAGGAAATGCAAAGGGTAAATAATATAATTATTTATAATATCAAAATTTTAAACAATTTAATTAAAAAATAATATGAAAAAAGATGTACTTTGAAATGATATGTTTCTAAGTAGTAATTGTCTTATCTCATATCAACAAATGTGCCTACTTATGAAATTAATAGCAGCTAACTTTTCTGTGTCAGTTTGGTATAAAAGAACAGTAATTAAATTTATTAAACATGGAAATTATAGCTAGATAATATTAGTTTTTATTAACCTGATTTAAAAAACATCTTCTCTAATGATTGTTTATGTAGGGTTGGGGATATAGCTGAAATGTTAGAGCATTTTCCTAAAAATGTATGAAGGTCTGGGCTCAATCTTCAGCCCCACAGAAAAAAATAGACGACTTGTTTAAACAGATAAAAAAAAAATAGTTCTATCCTGCTACTAAAATTCTCTGGAATTGTTATATACATAAATTCTAGAATTTATTCTATGGACTGAATTTATAACTAATACTTGTCATCTCTTCTCTGTTCGGCCTTCTTCCATGTGAGCTGGGATACTTTCAACAAAGATCACACTGAATTTCAGCTTGCAGTGGGATATTTAAATAAAAAGAATGAGAGTTTTGGGGCAGCTGTCACAGTTTATTAATTCTTGCTGACGGCTTCATTCAGGACCCATGACCTAGTGCCATGTTGATGGCTTTTCCATGCTGAGTTTGGAAATGTTGGTAAATTATGCTAAATCTAAGAATTGGTAAGGCCATTTTTAAAGGACTAGGGATTTTTTTTTCAAATTTTATAAGTAGCCAATAAAAATACAGAGACATTCATACCCTACAAAAATTCTTTCTTTCTTTCTTTTACACTGAAGTAATAGACAATATTAGGAACCAATTCTTGAAACAACAGTCTAGGTTTATTTTGGACCTGCCAGTCCTTGTCAAGGACAAGTAGCAATTTACATCCATCTGCAAAGAAATGTACAAATGAAGGAGGAAGCCGCAAATGGGAATCTGTTGCTTTATTAGCAGTTCACTGATTGACTGTTCTTTTCACGGCCTGGCCTGAGTTACTATTTATCTTCTAGAACAGCACTGTCAGAAGACCTGATGGGCTTTTATTTTACTTTATTTCTTAAGCAGAAAAATAATTTTCCTTAAATATTCATGATCTAAAGATGTAACTCAGTGACAGAATACTTGTCTAGTATTCATAAGGCTTGGGTTTGACCCCCAGCACTACAAAAAAAGGCAGGGAGTAAACATCCCAGAGCCTTTCCACAAATATTTTAGAAGTTATATAATCACTCCAAATGTTAATAATTATATTATGAGCAGTGGCTATTTGAACATACATGGCTCAATGTCACTAATCAGTTATGTGGCAAAAGTATCTTAGTATCTTTTTGTGCTGTGCTTGATAGCAGGCCCTAAGCTATCATGTTATAGAACTATGATGCATAGTTGTGATATATGCATACATGTGATAAAGACTGAATATCTCTTAGAAATTACAAACTTGGAGGACACTCAAAAACATTTGCAAAGTGAAAGTGACAATATTGAATTTGAGTTTAAGTAAATAGTTAGAATCATTCTTAAGGACAAATAAAAATAAGCAGAGATAAGACAATGTTAATAAAATAGGGAAAACATACATTTGATTCCTGAAGGTTTGCATTCTGTTTGTTTTGTTTTTCAAAAACAGGGTTTCTTTGTGTAGCCTTGGCTATTCTGGAATTAGCTCTGTAGACCAGGTTGGCCTTGAATTTACAGAGATCTGCCTGCCTCTGTTTCCCAAGTGCTGGGATTAAAGGTGTGTGCCGCCACCACCCAGCTATATTTTACATTCTTAATTTGGTAGACTTTCAGATCCCTAAACCCTTTTTTCAAATGAATTCTACAGAATTTTAGTATATGCATTCAAAGTGAGAAATGCTCTGGCTTCAAGTGCTCTTTGTTGGGAGCTTCTTGCCTGTCTTCCCAGACCTTACCAGCTCATGACATTCCTCCACAGGCTAACTTGAACTCCACAAAAAAACTACGTAAGAATGCTTGTGAATTAAGATGCCAATTTTACTCACAACACAACAGTATACTGTCAGATTTTCAATATGGTGGCTCTCATCACCTAGAGCTAATATAGAAAGCAAATCTTAAGTCATTTTCCCAGAAGCATAGAAGATGGATAATTTTAGGAATGGTACTGTTAAATCTTAAAATAAAGGACCTATGATGAGAAAACTAAATGTAGATTCCTAGAAGGACAATAATAGAAAACCATTTAGGATACCTTCAAAGTGTCTACAAAAAAAAAAAAGAATTTATTAAGTGTGATGGCATTATTTGTGAGACATAAGAAATGTGGGCTCTAAGCTAGCCTGGGCAATTTACTGAGACCCTATTCAATTAAAATTTAAAAGTGAGTGTATGCTGAGGATATCCCAATGAAATTAACTCTTTACTTGGTATGTATGAACTACATGGCAAGTATGAAACACACATGCTTGCACACACACATACACAAACTTTGATTTTTTTATAATTTTTATTTTTTATATTAATTACAGGTTTTTTACTTTGTATCCCAGCCGTAGCCCCCTCCCTCCTTTATCTCTTCCCTGCCCCTCTCTAAGTCCACTGGTAGGAGAGGTCCTCCTCTCCTTCCATCTGACCCTAGTTTATTAGGTCTCATTAGGACTGGCTGCAATGTCCTCCTCTGTGGCCTAGCAAGGCTACTCCTCCCTCTGGAGGGAGGAAAGGTCAAAGAGCCCACCACTGAGTTCATGTCAGAGACAGTCCCTGTTCCCCTTACTAGGAAACTCACTTGGATGCTGAGCTGCCATGGGCTATGTCTGAGCAGGGGTTCTAGGTTATATCCATGCATGGTCCTTGATTGGAGAATCAACAAACTTTGAATTTTAAAGAAAGATTTTAGAGGACTAAATTAACCTGAATTTTAAAATGAAACAAAAAGCAAAGATAAGTGGGCTAAATACTTTTTTTCACTCATTGACTATATTTACTATTTATTTCTATGAATTTTTATTAAAAGTTGAATATGTTTATTGTTGCTAAATACAAATTTTATACCTAAAGCTTTTATTTAAGAGTTAAATGTTTATTTGGAAATTAAATGAGAACTCAGAACTCAGAATTTTGAGTCAGAAAAAGAAAAGCCATACAAAATCCTAGTGGCAAAATTAAAGTGGAAATTTTAGTTGACCTGATCAACCTTATGGTTAGTCTAAACTAGCCATGTAAATATAGGTGACATTCCCAATAATACTAATGGCAATGATACTATTTTAAAAGTAATTTTAAGTAATTAAAAGTAATTATACTATGCGATTTTTCTGTTGAGAAAAACCCCAAAGAAGCAGGTACTGTTTTAATATCACTTTACAGATGAAGAAAGACTGAAGAAGCCAACGCTACACAGCGCTTTTATACCATACCTGCGGCTTCAGCACTGGCCTTTCTAATCCACAGCTGAAATCCTCCCATTTTAATATATCTTCTGATAGGGAATTGTGTGTATTGAAAAAAGCAGAATTGCATTTCTATAGAAATGAAATAGATCAATAAGCATGAGGTAGGCAGAAGCAGGTGGATTTCTCATTTATCAAGATGTAATGGTCAGTTGTCTAGTAAGAAATCATAGTAAGAAGTCAATGTGGACAGAATACTGCACAAATAGTGTGTGTTTGTATGAAAACTGATAAAATAATGGTAACCTTCATAAAAGAGCAAACAAACTTTTACCTACTTGACAGTGATAATGGAATGAGGCAGTGAGACGGGAGTGCGTTTTTCATGGGCTTTCTCAATATCATTGCTTAGCATTGTTATGTGCCAGGCTTACACATCATCACCAGCAGCAGTAGGTGCCGCACAGCAGGCAGATGGCTTCAGAGATGCAAATGGAATATCCACAAATTACAATCTTAATCTTGAGTTTCAAAACTACTCTCAGCAAAAGAATAAGAAGTAAGCTATACACAATCTAGCCAGCCAAGCCAGTGAATAAAAACCAAAGCTGCTCACAGTTGTCTGAATAATTTTTTTAAAGAGAGGAGTTAGAAATGTCACTTGAGCGATAGCATATACATAGCCAGAGGATTGGATCTATGATGATCTCGTCAAACTCTGGCTGCAAAAGTTGTGGGATGCTTGCCCGGAGGCACAGTTCCACAAATGTTCCACAACTGTTTCATGCACATTTAGCAGATGGAATAAGAAATATGGCCAAAAAATTAAAAACTGATCTTTGTGTGAGTCCTGGGGGGTCTGACATTGCTCTTACAGCCATTGGATGTTTGCCTGAATAAGCCATTCATGGACTGAATAAGAACCATATGGTCTGAATGGATGTGCTCAGGGACAGTAGCATTAACTAAAGGGGGAAATTTGATGAGCCCAGACAGTGTGCTGGTACTGTGTGTCCACGGGTCAATCTCCTACAAATCAATCAATGTAACTTTCAGCCAAAGAACTTTATTTGGATATAGCATTAGCAATAACCCCTTGGGTAAGAATTTGGGATGCTGTGTTTGATGAAATAGTAAATAAGGATTTATTTGTATGAACTTCAGTGGTGGCATTGGCATTGTTACTGAACAGGATATTGAGGATACCCAAAACCGAATCCTTATAATCCCTATTTGTAACCACAAAGTAAATTTCAAATATTTGGCTTATTGCCAGAAGATTCATTTAATGATTCTATAAGATTCAATTAGAGATATAGGACAGCATTTGGGTTTACATGTAAGTGACATTGATCCTTAATATCATTACGAGGGAAAATAGGTTTGGATTAGAAAGAGATTACTATACTACTTTTAAAGCACTGGATATATGGCAGGGCACTTGCAACCTTATTTTTAATTTACCTAGGGTAGAATTAATATGTTTTGACTAGACACCAAATAAACACACAGAGCGAGGAGAGAATAATTCTTCCATATGCCCTAGAAATGTGAATAATGTGGATTACAAGTTCTGGTTGGGAATCTGGGCTGAAATGTAGCCTGAACAGCCACAAATGTAGCCCGCTCAGTGTGGAGGAAGACTGGACTTTTCAAAGTGTGGTGCCAGGGCTTCTGCACTTCTGATTTGAAACTGCTCTGTATTAAGTCACTTTAGGATTTCTTTAGAGTTCTCTTATTCCATAATATGCTAATTTGATCCAGTTCTGTTTATACCAAGATATTTTTTGATTATACCCTAAAATGATTTTAGGTAAAATGAAAAAAAAAAAAAAAAAAGGAAGCATTGTGGTTCACACCTGTAATTCTAGCACTAGGGAGGCTGAAGCAGGAAGATTATCATGAATTCTGGGCCAGGCTCAGCTACAAAGTTAATCCCAGTCCTTCCTGCCTACAGAGTAATATTATCTCAGTAACTGCCAAAGACAAAAACTCATTTGTAAATACTGTAGAATTAGACAATAATACAATGTAATAATTCAATAGTAAGTGATGTAGTTTATAAATTATGGCTGTTTTTAAAGAAAATGTTTAAAAGAATCACTGCTTTCTAGATAATGTTTTAAAAATATTGAATTTAAAAGAAATGTGAAAAATAAGAAGCAATATGGTATTTATCTTGCAAATATGAGTTTAATTTATCTCACCTTTTTATTTTTAAATTTAATTATATATATATTTATTTATTACAATTTATTCACCTTGTATCCCCACTCCAGCCTCCTCCCTCATCTCCTCCCATTCCCACTCACCCTCCCTCTTCTCCCCATATGCCCTTTCCCTATGCCCGCGTAGGGGAGGACCTCCTCTCCATCTATCTGCCCCTAGCTTATCAGGTCTCATCAAGGCTGGCTGCATCATCTTCCTCAGTGGCCTAGTAAGGCTGCAACTCCCAGGGGGAGGTGATCAAAGAGCCAGCCACTGAGTTCATGTCAGAGACAGCCCCTGCACCCCTTACTAGGGAACCCACTTGGAAACTGAGCAGCTAAGGGGCGTCCTTGAATAGGGGGTCTAGGTCCTCTCCATGCATAGTCCTTGGTTGGAATATCGGTCCTTGCAGGGCCCCCTGGACCCAGGTATTTTGTCTCTGTTGTTCTCCTTGTGGAGTTCCTATCCCCTTCAAGTCTTTTTTTATCGCCCTCTTCTTCCATAAGGATTCTGGCACTCTGCCCAAAGTTTGGCTATGAGTCTCACTGTGTTTTTTGATACCCTGGTGGGTAGAGTCTTTCAAAGGTACTCTGTGGAAGGTTCCTGTCCTGTTCCTTGTCTTCTACTTCTGATGTCTATCCTGTTTGCCCTTCTGAATGAGGATTAAGCATCTTCCCTAGGGTCTTTCTTGTTTTTTAGATTCTTTAGGAATATGGTTTTCAGTATGTTTATCCTATATTATATGGCTAATATCCACCTATAAGTGAGTATATACCATGTGTGTCTTTCTGCTTCTGGGTTACCTCACTCAGGATGATCTTTTCTATTTCCCACCATTTGCCTGCAAATTTCATTACTTCCTTGTTTTTATTGCTGGGTAGTATTCCATTGTGTAAATGTACCACATCAACCTAGATGTCCCTCAAATTTACCTCAACTTTATGAATTTTATTAAGTATATTTAAATTAGCAGAAGGAAGACCAAATATCCAGCTTAACCTAGATAAATGAGTATATAGTAACAAGACAGCTAGAACCATCCAAAATTACTAGTTTGGTCATAACCTTTAAGAGTAAAGGTTAGAAGCTAGATTGCATCTATGTATCTAGCTTTCATAGTTTAAAATGAAGAGTATCCTTCTGAAAATAGAGCGTTTGTTGACAACTTTATGATAGAGAAATAATAGAAATAAAATACAGCACTTAAAAGTTTCATCTTTTTATTTAATTTATTTTTTTAATTAATTACAGTTTATTCACTTTGTATCCCAGCTGTGGCCCCTTTCTTATCCCCTCCCAATCCCATCCTCCCTCCCTCACCTCCTCCCATGCCCCTCCCCAGGTCCACTGATAGGAGAGGTCCTTCTCCTCTTCCATCTGACCCTAGCCTATCAGGTCTCATCAGAACTGTCTGCATTGTCTTCCTCTGTGGCCTGGTAAGGCTACCCCCCGCCCCGCCCCTTAGGGAGAGGTGATAAAAAAGCAGGCCACTGAGTTCATGTCAGAGACAGTCCTTGTTTGCTTTACTAGGGTACCCACTTGGAGACTGAGCAGCCATGGGCTGCATCTCTACAGGGGTTCTAGGTTATCTCCTTACCAGGTCCTTGGTTGTAGTATCAGTCTCAGAAAAAAACACTGTGTTCAGATTTTTTAGTTCTGTTGCTCTCCTTGTGGACCTCCTGTCTCCTCCAGGTCTTTCTCTCTCCCCCTTCTTTCATAAGATTCCCTGCATTCTGCCCAAAGTTTGGCTATGAGTCTCAGCATCTGCTTTGAAACCGTGCTGGGTAGAGTCTTTCAGAGGCCTACTGTGGTGGGCTCCTGTCCTGTTGCCTGTTTTCTCCCTCTTCCGATGTCTGTCCCATTTGCTTTTCTGAGTGAGGATTGATCATCTTACCCAGGGTCCTCCTTCTTGCTTAGCTTCTTTAGGTGTACAGATTTTAGTATGTTTATTCTATATTCTATGTCTAGTATCCACTTATAAGTGAGTATATACCGTGTGTGTCTTTCTGCTTCTGGGTTACCTCACTCAGGTTGATCTTTTCTAGTTCCATCCATTTATTTGCCTACAAATTTCATGATTTCCTTGTTTTTAATTGCTGAGTAGTATTCCAATGTGTAAATGTACCACAATTTCTTTTATCCATTCCTCCGTTGAGGGATATCTGGGTTGTTTCCAGGTTCTGGCTATTATGAATAGAGCTGCTACAAACATGGTTGAGCAAATGTCCTTGTTGTATACTTGAGCTTCTTTTGTATATATGCCTAGGAGTGTTATAGTTGGATCTTGAGGTAGTACTATTCCTAATTGTCTGAGAAAGTGCCAGTAAAATTTACTGATGGTCAACTTGACATTACAGGTAATACTGAATGGTGAACATATATACTATTACTATGATTATTTTACCCATTCTTCCTTATTATTTAGCTTTGTGTTATGATTTTTATTAACTCAGTGAATAATTATAAAAACCATATATATATATATATATATATATATATATATACACTAAATACCTTCTAGAAAACAATTTATGGAATACTATGCTTTGTGTAAGGGTTAATTAATGATGAGAAAGCTAGGGTGGAGGATCGGAAGGTCAGAGTAAGCCTTGGCTACACAGCAAATTTAAGGCTATTCTGTTCTACATGAGATCCTGTCTCTAAAACATTTATGCCTCCAAAATCTCCCAAATTTGATGAAAATTGAACGGCATGTTAAAAATTCAATAATGCTTTTATCTTTTACTTTAAGAGGTTTCTTCATATAAATTTTGGAGTAGAAACCAAGAGAGGATAATGAAATATAAGTCATGCAAAAAGAAATGTAAAGTATTCGTAGAGAGGAAGAAGACTTGGGAGAGCTGGGGTCAAAAAAGAACAGAGTATAATTACATGTATATGTATGTATATAATGTGTATATATCATATACATACATGAAAATGTTACAATGAAAACTCAATTTTATATGGTAATTAAAAATTATTTTAAAATTTGTGTGTAAATATGATGGGGATTGAACCTATATATCTGGATGCTAACCATCTATTCTACCACAGAGGTCTACTCTAGCCCCAAAATAAGGTTCAAAGGGAAAGCAAGAGAATTTATGTGATTGTCTCACTGCCCTAAATTTTTGTGAGCATCTATAGTAATACTGTTAAATACTTTAAAATTTATATCTTTCAGTATTCTTATGGCCCTCACTATTCTTTTATCCCAAGAAAAAAATTAAAAAGTAAAAAAATTTCTAGAATCAAAGGGAAGGGGAGGACAACCTCCCTTATCAGTGGACTGGGAGAGGGACACGGGAGTGGAAGAGGGAGAGTGGGCCTGGGAGGGGAGGAGGGAGGTACAGGGGGGATATAAAGTGAATAAACTGTAATTAATTAAAAAAGGAAAAAATTTCTCTACAAATCATATGTATTCTCAAGGAAGTCTGAAATGACAAGGACACAAATATGAGTTTCTTTTCCTTAATCTTTTCTACCTCCTTTGTGACATATTATAGTGACTAAAACATCACTCAAATTATACAATTTAACTATAATAATTCATCTAATAGCTTTTGCATATATATTCTAGATACCAGGTAGTACTGGAAGCATTCTTCATTTCAACAGGGAACCAGTGACCATGATAATGCTCTTCACTTCTAATATGTTGCTACATGTTGCTATGACATCTTTAAAATGTGGTTAGTCTGATGAACAGAATTTTACAATTTAACAGTAGCCATGTGATATTCTCAAGACTCTTCCATTCTAAGGAAGGGAGTGAACAAAGAAGAAATTCATAAGATAATAAAAGTAATTTCAAATGGTAAGATGATTTAAACAGCATACATACTGTTCCATAATGGAAAAGAAGGTCCTGGAGCAAGAAAGGATGATAAAGTACCTTGTCAAAATAAGAGTAGTCCTGGAAAAAGCTATCTGTTGAAATGGTACTCGATTCGAGGCTACACAACCAGAAGACAACTATGTAGAGCTGGAAGCTGAGTGTGATGGCACAACCTTGGAATCCCAGGACTTAGGGTCAGCCTGGGGCTATGTGCCAAGAACTTATCTTGACTAATTAGGTAATAAAAAGGACTAGGGCTATGGCTCAGTGTAGAGAACCTAGCAATCTCTTTGATCTGTGGGGTCAATTACTGGGAGAATGCTACTTGAAAGATAAGAAAATGTGCTAGTGAGGGAACAAGCTTAGAACAAGGAAGGAAGGAAAAGGGGGGAAAAAAGACAGTGAGGTGAGCCTGCTGCTTTCGATCAAAGGACAGGAGGCTAAAGAAGGATAGAAGCTCTCCATCAGCAAGTCTAGGGTTAAAGGATATGGGAAACCACTGAGGTCCCAAAATATGATGCTATATCTTTAAAAACCATACCTGAGGGTTTATGTTTTTTTCCTGAGAAATAGTTTCTAGTGGAGAAAAATGGAGGCAGAATCACCAAGGGAGGAGCTACTCTGCCAGTTGGTAAATATAGGGTGGTAGTAATAGAGTGAATGTGAGAGAGTTCCCAGTGGATTTCAGAGGTATAAACCAACAAACTTGGTGATAGAATTAGGATGATGAAATGATTACTTTCTAGATATCCCATATTTTATGATAAAGTTGAATTTCTTATATAACTCTAATAACTTGCCTATTATCCATACAAACATATCACTTTCATAGCATAAATTTGATTTGTTAATGTTTGATAATTTAGAAAAAAAATGCACCAACAAAAACCTACAAATGTTTGTTTTGAAGGAAGACTTTTATTTTGACATCTACTGCAAATAAGATTTATCTTCCTAGAGTTATGAGCTAATTATGTGATGTCTGCTTTCTGATAAATATTTCTGGCTCTCTCCTTCGATGCAGTATATGTGGTTTATTATACAGGGTAAAGTTGAGCTGAATTCCATGTTCATGTAGGAGCCTTATACATGGCTAGTTTATGTAAGGGCTTTTGTGCCTATTCCCTAGTGTCTTGGCATTACTTTTATTATGTCTGCTCCTAGATGAAATGCCACAAAGCATTCTTTTACTATTGTAGCCTCAACCAATTTCTTTCTTTCTTTCTTTCTTTTTTTTTTTTAAAGAATGAACAATTACCATCATAAAGACTGGGGAACTTTCCATAGTGTGTTATCATTCCACAACTCTAATAATAGTGGAGTATAAAGATTTTTTAGAAGAAATTACTACAATATCTAAAAATGATTTTGAGGCCGATAGCTAACTCTATAATGAAAAACACTGAAATTCTGGAGGAGGAGAAACAAAGAAAAGCTGCCAAAGTCAGGGCTTTTAAAACTGGTACATGTTGGAAACTATAAATCTGAGCAGCTAAAGATAGTTTGCAAATCACATGCACCTTTCCCATTGTCCAAAAACAGTTAAAACTGTGGTCTGTACTTTTGAGATTGCTAATGCTTAAAATTGGTCTTTACCTGACTTTTATGAAAGTCTATGGACTTTTCTTTTCATAGCTCTCTATGCCTCAAAGCTAATTCTGTGTTTTCTGTGCAATTTTACAGTGGTGTTATCAGGGAGATTGTGTTCCCTTTGGCACTTGGCCCCAGAGCATAAATGGGGGCTGGGGCTCCTGGTCACTGTGGGGAGAGTGCAGCAGAACCTGCGGAGGAGGCGTCTCCTCATCCCTAAGACACTGTGACAGTCCAGCGTAAGTAGCTAAAGTAAGCCCTACGCCGGAGCCAACAAAAAGACACAGTTGGAAATGATTCAAAGCTGTGGTTTCACATGTTATCTGTAAAAACGTTTGTCTAGCAAGCCAAATGCTTGTCTTCAGAACATGCAATAGGTCCAGGAAAGTGAAGGAGCTTTGTTAGACTTTCTTTTTCTTCCTTTTCCCTCATTATCTAAGTAAAATAATAATAATAAAAAAGAAAGCAAGAAACAGAAATCTCAAACCTTTAAAATAGAAAATCATTGTCTGTCCAGAAAGGCTAGTAATAATCAAATCTCCTCTGAAAACTACTGAATTATGGATGAATCCAAGCCTGGCTTTTGCTACATTACCATTATTCCTAGGAAAAGAAGGGCTTTTCACATGTCACATAAAATTATTACTGCCACATTACTATTAAAAGAACCAATGAGAGTGCTTCAGGGGTTGAAATGCCTCGATTCACATCAGAAATCACAATGAAGATAATACTGCCCATGTGTTAAAATAGTTTCTGTTCATCATCTCCCAGAGCACTTTCCTCCCAGGGCTGTTCCACACAGGTCAGCCTGCTCCTCTCCCTGTCTCCAGCCAGGGTCCTCGTAGGACAAGAACAGCCTGTTAGCTGGTCTTTGCCAGCTCTATTCTCCATCCTACCAATGTACCTCCTACCATGTAAAGCACTATTACTTTATTTTACTTTTCCTTATTCTGTTTAAGACTTCTTGGCTCTGGCTGGCTACCTGCCATTGTGTCTAGAACTGAACCTGGGTACCTTTTTAGCTGCCTAGTATTTGCTGAAGAATTATATTATAAACTCTCTATCCACCCTACCCTACCCCCATCTGGATAAAGGATGGTCTAGTTTAATTTTTTAATTTGTTTTAACGCAGAACTGTTGGCTTTCTTCAAATGCCTCATTTCTATTCTTTTTATCTAAGCAATTGTTTCTTTATAGCAGTTCTGAGCTCCATCTTTCCACTGTCTAGCAGTTATTGCTCTCCTACCAAACAGAGATTCCTGTTATAATTCATAAACCAGCCATGACTGCCACCATACCCACAACCTTGTTTTGACTTTACAGTTCAATTTTCTCAAGTTAGTTCAAGCTGATCAATTCATTGGTCTTCAAAATATATTCCAAACCCATTAGTACCAGTGGACTTGATCCCTTTTTAAAGAAAGCCAAGCCCTTTTTGATCCCTTTTTAAATTCAGCATAGGCTGCTATAAGCTAATATCCCAAAATATGAACACTTGTGATAATTTGACTCGGGTATATAAGGAAATGACCTGGACCTCTTTCAAAAAGGAAGATGCTTTTTGCTTAATAATAGCATGTCCAAATGATGGCATATGTCCTTCCCTAATTCTAAGTACTTTAAGGATTAATTTATGAAAGAAAATATTTGATATTGTATATTTTATTATTTTGGAAGTAATATAATGCTATATAATGCAAAGCCATCTAATTTGTTAATTCGATGCTTTAAACCTTAATGTTGAAATGAGATGAAAATCATTTTTGCATTATTTACTCTGAACTGGATTTATTCTCAGGAAGTCATTAAGTGTTACCTCTTTGCTTCCCATCTGAAAGAAAAGATTATAGTTTTTATTGAATACATTTTAAATGGCTTTTCATTATAGATAAGTTTTTTAAGGTCATTATATTGAACTGAGTATTGTACTGTAATTAGGTATAATAATTTAATTTTTCCTAAGAATAAAAATCATAACTGTAAGTCTTACAAATTATTTGTATATGCTGCCTTAATTTTATGTTGAATAGCCACACTCACTGTTAACAATTATCATCATGATTGTTTTAATAATTGATAAAAATTCCACATTTTATAATCTTCTTACAATAAACTTTGGTGTTTTCATCAAGCAATATATGTAGCCTTTATTTGGATAGCTGTATTATAATCACATGTTTAAAAATGTTGCTTTGCAGACCTTCAGGAGGTGGAAAATACTGTCTTGGGGAAAGGAAACGCTACCGCTCATGCAACACTGATGTAAGTAACCCAAACTTCCTATGAACAGCCAGCTTACTCTTCTCCAAAGCAGAGAAAGCTTTAACTTTTGGCTATTTAATCAGAAATCCATGTGTGCAAGGGTCACATGAATTTCATAAAAAGCTAGCCTCAGCACTATCAATTCTATCAATAAGTCCACAAGAAAGCTCCAGATGGAAGGGCAGGTGTCTTCTCCCTAGAGGGGAGATTCACACATACCATGAATAACCCTGCCTCAACTCACAGCTTCAGTGCCACTATGTTTGAGTCTACAAGGATCAGTCGTGCCATACTTTTCATCTTGTTTTATGTTCCTCATAGTAAGAAGCCTCAGTCTCCGACATCATCGCTCATCTCTTGGCATCCAGCCCTCTAAGAGTCAACATTATAGTGTTTAGCCTCTTCTGTCCTGACTCCTGTCCTTGCCTTTGGCAAATATGAAAATATTTCTATGCCCCTTGCAATTCATGATCCATTATCAGCAAAATATTTTACTGTCTGACTTTTCTAAAATTTCCCTTATTTTTATTGTGTTACTTTCATCTCTGTTGTTGTGATGAAATACCCAGACAAAGAAACCCAGGGGAGAAAGGGATTGTATGAGGTCTGTTCATCATATTTGCACTAGCAATGTAGAAACAGAAATAGCACTGGAAGTAGGGCCACATTCCAAAACTTCAAAGTTAGCCCCCAGTGACATACTTCCTCTAGCAACACTCTACCTCTCACAGGTTCCATAACCTTCCCAATTAGCACCATCTTCTGATTTCATTTTAAAATTTTTCTTGTCATGCTTTTACTCCATCATAATGTTGACATGCTGTTATCAAGCCACAGACACCTTCAGTATTTGCTAAACCTAATGGTTGGTTGTAGTCTTCATCTTCCTACTCATTCTAACTTTTTGCTTATTCTGTTATTAAATTGTTTCTCCTCATTCTCCTTTGCTACTTTCTGCTCTTTTCTCTGAGTTCCTAATGTTAGACATTCCAAACTTAGTCCCTGATTGTTTCTCTGATCTAACAACACCCATTTTATTGCTGCACTCATCCAGCTTCAGTGATTTTGATACTGTTAAATATTACTCAATTTCCAAGTTTGTATCTTTCAATCTAGTTGTCATCTCTCAATACCAGGCCTGTACCGTACTACTTGACTAGACCTTTAATAAACATGCAGTATTGAGTGTCTACTTACATTGTCTATAAAGCTATTTAAACTATTCTCTATCCATGTTTTTCACCTCAGATGTTAGTTCCATCAGTGTGAACCAAAATACTAGAGTTTTTCCTCCAGTCTTACAATTCTTCCTCACTGTTCTCTATTTGTCTAATCACTCAGGAAATTCTGTTTGATTTTGTCTTAGAAATGCATCTCCGATCTGACAACTTTTCATTACTTTTTCTGCTTCTACTCTGGTCTGAGGTACTAATTTCCATGATCATCAATTGAATAGCCTTTTTATTTTCTGAAGTACTTGTTATCAAGCCCAGGACCTTACACATGCTTAAGCAAGTGTTCTCCTAGTGAACTTCACTGTCATCTCCTTTAGGAACCTCGTGTGTCAAGGTTGCTACCACTAATATAATGCTCTCCATATAGGATGCAGAGTAAGTGAGATTTTCCTCACTCTTTAGTCCCCTCCACCCCATTTTTTTCTTAAATCTGAACCATTATTCAAAAGCCAGCAAGATCTATACAATCTGATTTCATTGCTACTTTGCACTAATCTGTTAGAAGCTTCCTCATCATTTACTCTGCTCCAACTATATGGATCTCCTTCCTTAAACATGCTAGTCATGCTCTCTCCATAGGACTTTTGTTTGGACTGTTCCCTTTGCCTTGTGCACTTGTAGTTGTCTGTCTCTCTGTCTTTTTTCAACTGTTGCCTTCTCAGTTAGGCCTTTCCTGAATATTGTACATAAAATTGAAAACTGCTGCTCCTCTTCCCCCCTCTCCTTTTTTAAATACACTTGTTTGTCATATTTTATTCTGCTAAACTTAGATCTCAGAGTAACTACATGTATCTTCGGTTATAAGACTTTTCAAGTTACCAGCACCATTCATTCATTTAAATTGGATGCTTACTGTATATTTCCAAGAAATCACTCAAATTCAGGATTCACGACAGAGAATAATTGCAATATGTTGACGCAAGTCATATGTTATAAAGGATGTAGAACTGACACATGGCTAATAAGGAATTTAAGGATTCGTTGCCATAGAGAATGAAAAGGTAGTGACAATTAAAAGATACTGACAATAAAAAAACATTCTAAATGAAAGCAGAATGAAGTGCAAAGCCAGTTTGCTATTAGTCTGATATCTGTTCTGAAGCATTTAGAAGCCACTGAAAGAGCTATAGTTTGGGCTTAAGAAAACAGGTTGAGAAAAGACAAGAGGACAGCATAAGAGTGACTAGTTCAAGAAGCATTTAATGACTACAGTATTGAGAGAAAGGCTTCATAAAAGGAAAAGTGGAGTCAAAAAAGGGCTATTTGTGAGAAAACTAGAACCTGGCTTTAAACACCATAAAATAAAACCAAAACCAAAACCAAAACAAAATAAGACTAGTATAATAGAAAAAATAGAAATGGGTAGAAATCGAAATCGGAAAGATATCTATTTGAATTTATGATGTAACAAGTGAGCATATTCCCAGTGATGATAAGTCCACAAGGTGATGATGGCAGTGTATGCCAAACCTGAGTGAAGACGAAGGAATTGAAAGAAGTTCACAGCTAGTAAGACTGATGAGAGTCTATGTGCCATATGTTGCATACAATACTAAACTGCTGAATCCATGGCTCTTGGTTTCTGTAGTGGGAGTAACACAAAAAGAAGTGAACCATTAAAGCACCCAGAGAACTTTCACCCTGGTAATATTTACAGAAGAAAGAAGATTAAATTTTCACAGGGATTCATTCTGAAGAAGGAGATAGGACAAAAGTTATTCCAATGGGCTTTTGTTCCCTAAATCAACTTTATTTTATATATTATTAATTCTTTCTTTTGCCAGGAAGCTATATACTTACCCTTAAATCAATCACTAGTAAATAAAATAGATGTATCATAATTCATTTACATCACTTCTGATTTACCTTTAATATACGGTTTAAGGTCACTTTTCCTGAAAAGTAGATTGTTGAGTGTTGTTCTAATGATGACTCAAGATCTGGTTATACCTACCTTAGCTTTGTAAACCTGCCTAAATCATTATATATGATTGGTTCATTAAACACCCTTTACATGGGCAGGGCAAAATGAGATAGGCATGGCTAAGGTTCCTGGAGGACAGAGAGAATCACGGGAAACAGACAGACCGGGGGAGAGGAAGAAGAAGGACACCATGATGGGTTAGCATGGAGAAAAAAAAAAATCACATTTGCAAGAAGGAAGGACTCCAATAATGGAGTGAAAAGGCCCAGATGAAGAATATAAGAAAGTACCACAGGATTATGGATGGAAGATAATACAATTGAGGAGGATTAAGATGGGTGGCATTGGATAGAGGCTGGGAGATGAATGATAAGATTATTGAGACAATGTAAATAATATATCTGCCTGGTCCAAGGTAAATATGGGAATAATAAATCTAACAGATGACTATGTTTTGTTATTTATGATAACAGGTTAAATAATACCGTCATGATAACCATAGGCTAATATTAAATGTAGCCCAGCAGCCATTTTTAAAATTAATACAACAGTAGATTGCAAACTGTCAGAGTTATGTTAAGAAGAATCAGGAAATAAGAGACATTGGGTAAAGCACAGATATTCACTTCTGAACTCTTTAATTTCCACCATAAGCAATTAAAGTGTCAATTATACAAGTAATAGTAGAAGGGGCTGGTGCTAGAATCTTACTGAGTGCTTAAATGTGTATGTGACTTATTACTGCAATCATCTTCTATTTCTGGACCAAAAAGTATTCTTCCCATTCTCCTTAGTAGTGAGATGGCTTGGGATATTTAAAATCCCATTCTTTCAATATAAATTTACAAGAAGTTAGATAAGAATAAGCTATTGGTGTAATGTGTTCTCTTGTAAGCTTGTTTACGTAGAATAAAATTAGCTCAAAATAATGATCGCATTAACTTGTGCCACTAGCTAGTAGAGTACAACCTAAGCAGAAAGTAGCACTGTAGTACGACTCTTCCTTTTGCACACGCTTTGCGTCACAGGAGTCCTTGTGGGTTTCTGCCTGTTTTTATTTGTTGGCCTCTTGATCCTATAGCTCAATAGCCTTGACTTTTCCGTATTAACTCATTTTAATCTTTTCAAAAAAGAAAGTCGAATAAATTTATTTTAGTATTTTGTTGTTTAGAAATTTTCGTATTTAAAATACATGAACTGTCTTTGAATCATATGTCTTTAACCCAGGTTTTTAAAAGTCTGTCATTTTTACTGTGGAGTTTTGTGAAAGGGATTTTCAGAATTATATGTCAGATTAGATAAAAGAAAATCTGATATGTTAAAAATCTACCAAAAGGTCTCCCGAAACAAAGACTCTATTTTGTAAGACAGAAATCAGTAATAAATCATGAAGAGTGAGTTGATTGTAGCAGACTAAGATAAGTAAGAATTCATTGTGTTTCTGCTAGCAAAGACAGAATGAGGATTACAGTGAGGTTATTAGAGGGCTCTAATATGTGTCCTGTAAGTGACCTTGTTACTCTTTTTAAATGCATAATAGTTTAAATGTTCATTTTGCATATATTTCCCATTTGTCTGTTATGTCTGAACTACTGTGACTTAAAAGAGATAAAAACTACCTTTCTATCAGGTCAGCCTCGTTTCATATTGTGTTTTTCTATAACTCAGTCTTAGGTGCATTATATTTTATGACCCTTAAATGAGAGCTGAGTAAAAAGTTTCCAATTAGCTAGAATTAGATAGTTAACAATTAAAAAATATTTTCAAGTATTTTTGACTTGGTTATTTATGAGCTAAAATATGAATAATACAGATTATAAATTCATATGATCCTGGAAAATTTTTTAAAATCAAAACCCAGAATTAATGTCAAGCAGTCAAAGAGCAGGAGAAAAAGATTCTTTTGTTTTGTTTTTGTTTTTGGAGATGGTCTCATTTTGTAGCCCAGAATGGCCTGAAACTCAACTATGTATCCTACATTGGATTTGAATTGTTGGCAGTTCTCCTGCATCAGCATCCCAAGTGCTGTGATTCAAAATGTGAGCCACCATCATATCTAGCATCAAAGTACTTATTTGTTTAGAGATTAAACCAAGGGCCCAGTGTGTCTTTGGTACAAGCTGTAGTAGTGAGCTATGAGCTATATGGCTCAAAAGATATTTTAGTCTCGTGCTGGGCACGCTCTGTGCTTTCTAACTATTGCTAATAGTATGTAATATAAGAAAGTAGAAAACCTAGGGTATTGATTGATCCGTGTAACTTAATAGATTCTGTTTGAATTACTTTTAGGTCACACAATCTATTCTATATATCTTGTCAATTTCCCATATAATGTGGAAGTCTTGCTCATTCTCTTCTTGTGAATGGCTGGTTGAGACTTTGCATTTCTGCTTATTTCTCATTTTACATTAAAAATTAACTCTCTCTCTGCATGTGTGTGTGTGTGTTGGCTGGGGGAATCCATTGGTAAAACACTTGCTATGTAAACATAAAGACCCGAATTCAGTTCCCCAGATCCCATGTAAAAAAAAAAAAAAAAAGAAAAAAAAAGAAAAAGAAAAAGAAAAAAGGCTATTTAGTCTGTTACCCAGCATTTGGAGTGGGGCAAGTGGAATCAGGAGGGTCCTGGAGACTCAGCCTAGTTGACTGAATGAGCTCCAGGTTCAGCGAGAAATGCCAGTTCAGATACAGGAAATATTTAGGTCACGAAAGACACAAGAGCAGAAGACAATCCCTCCTTGTCATGTTATAATTAAAATAGTAACTATACAGCACAAATATATATATATATAAAGCAGCAGGGGAGAAAATTAAATCACATGTAAAGGCAGGCTCGTATGAATAACACCAGATTGTTCAAATGAAACTTTAGAAACACTGCCTTGGAATGAGGTTTTTCAGGTTCTAAAAGCTGACAGCTATCAACAATACTATACTCTGCAAAGATAACTGTCATAATTGAAGGGAAAAAAAACATTCCATTATAAAAGTAAACTAAAGAAATCTATGACCACTGAACTAATGCTACAGTAAATACTTAAAGGAGTCCTTCACATTGAAGAGAAAAATTCTATCCATGAGGCCACAGGAATTAATAAACCATACTAAAATAATACTAAATAAGAGAGTAAGGGGGGAAAACACTACGAAATCAACAGAGTGGCAGGAATAAATGCACAACTTTAATAATTGAATATCAATTATCAGTCAGAGGACAGAGTAATGGATTAGTTCAAAAAGCAGGAACTATCTATTTGTTGCCTCCAAAAAGTATACCCCCCCCCACAAAAATAGATAATATCAAGCAAATGGATGAGTTTCCATCTCTACCCAGTTAGAAAACAAATAACAACATATTCTAGTGAGATGTGGGAAAATATGAATGCGTATCTGTTGTTGGGGAGAGTGCACACGGATGCAGCCTCTGTGGAAGTCAGCATGTAGGCTTCTTGAAAAGCTAAAAAATACAACTATGATGTGATCCATCCATAGCATTCTTAGGGTTTTATTTCCTTCTATTGAGAACCTTGAACATTTGTGTTTACTTCTGCTCTATTCATAGTAGCTAGGACATGGAATCAGTTTAGATGCCCTTTAACTGATGAATGGAAAATGAAAATATGACACATATATACAGTAAAAATTTACTTAGCTATAAATAAAACTGAAATTATGAAACCTACAAGAAAATGGATGGAAAATATTATACTGAGTGAGGTGACCCAGTCCCAGAAATTTTACATTCTTTTTTCGTCTGTAGATCCTATAGTTGCATATTCAGATTTGTATAGTTGGAGTGCCTGGATAGAGTTCAGGAAGCTAGAAAGGGACTGTGAGAGGAAGGGAAGAGGAGGGAAGGTATAGTAATCACATTATAAGAAGAAAGTGGACATACAGGGAGTTAAAGCTTTAAGTGAGGGTGAGGATTGGGGCTTAGGGAAGTAAAGGAGGTGGGGTATATGTTACCTCAGACTAAGCACATGTGAAAAACCCTTAAGGAAACCTAGTTCGTGGGAGAAGGAGAAAGAAACTCAGAGGCCTTCTGGTGTTGGTCTCCTTGGTTTGCCTGTGGTATATATGCAAGATTAGAGTCTCACAACAGTGTGATGCAGCCATGATCATTCAGGCCTTTATAGCCATTGAAGCAGGACATTCTCCCCAAGCATGGTTGGATACCATAAAAAGCTAAAATGATACGCTCAGGATGCGAGGCTAAGCACTGCACTCAGGGTCAGCCGCTTTGGACCCAGAGAAGAGCATGTCTGATTGCATGCGGGTTGATGCCCCAGGTCCCGCCTCTGAGAAAAAGGTATCAGACGGTCTGATGCTCTTTGGGTGGATGACACCTAAATGAACATCTGTACAAAGTCCCAATTTATTTCTAATATCAGAGATCAGACCTCTACTCTTGCCTGATGCGTCTAAAACAAAAAGGGGGAACTGTAGAGAGCTGCGGAATGCTATGCCTTAAAGATGGAGCTGGTTTCCGCCTTCCACCTTCCCGATGGTGAGTGCTCTCTGTCACGAACAACTCCACATTTGGCTAAGGCCGAGGATCTGGCTTGCTTCCATGTATGTGGACCTATCTGCATTGCCCCCGTGGCACGCCTGGGTTGGCTACCCAGAGGCTATTTAAGCTGTGGGCTGGCTTTCCACGGGGTCCGAGGATTGTTCAATGTTCCTGAATAAACTGCATTGAAAAAAAAAAAAAAGAAACTCAGAGGAAAGTGAAAACATTATACAACTGGCAGATAAGCAGTACATTAACTATATACCATAAGGTTCTTCTGCTTACTAAAGGTGGCTCACAAATTTCAACATGAGAGTCTCAGTGAAATAAGATACATAGCATCTGTAGAGCTGACAAAAGGAGATATCTGCACTGCAACACTTCACTGCTTAGAAGCTTGCTGTTACCTATGCACAACCCTATAGTGGTGAATTAGATTTAAACATATGACATAAATTTCTTACTTCAATTCCAGGGAAATTAAAGCCTAGAACCAAATTAGGTCAAAGTAGTCTTACAAATAGCAATCATGAACATGTATATCTACAGTTTTTCCTTAATTTTATGTAATTCCAACCACAGATATATGAAGGGCAGGAAGAAAAGAGCTCAATGGTAGAAAGAGGGCAGTTCAAAGAAGGATGGTAAAACTAGAATAGAACACTTATAAAGACAAGACTCAATACAGACTTAAAAATATATCACAAATGGGTATCCAGCTATAAAACTGACCTGTCACTCTTTGCATTTTTTTAGAATTATTTATTTTATGTATATGAGTACTTGGCCTGCATGTGTATACATGCACCACATGCATGTCTGGTTCCCAAGGAGGTCAGAAGTAGGCGTCAATTCCTCTGAACCTGGAGTTAAAAATTGTTGTAAACCACTGAACTTAGGACCTGTGCAAAACCGACTAGTATGCTTAACCACTGAGCCATCGCTCCAGCGCTGGCCTGTTGCTCTAAACAGAAACTAAAGAGTCTTTTTAGATTCTGTGCAGTGAGGCACATCCTAAACTGCATTAGGATGCATGGGGAAAACAAAGGTCCCAATACAGCCTCCCAAAGTGACTCGTAATGCATACTAGATAATGGGCACAGTATTAGTTAATGGCAATAGTTGTATCTGCAGGAGAAACTAATATGCTATTCATCTTAAGTTGCTGGGAGACCAGGATAATTTATTTAAGACATATGGAGGGAGGCTGGAGGGATGGCTCAGTGGTTAAGAGCACTTACTGCTCTTGCAGAGGGTCATGTTCAGTTCCCAGCACCAACTTGGTTGCTCACAACCTTCTGTAACTCCAGGTCTAGAAAATCTGATCCCCTCTTATGCCTCCACAGGCATCAGCCTACATATAGACAAAAAAAATTCATGCACATAAAATAAAATTTAAAGCTTTTTAAAAAGACATATAGAGTGCTCTCTGTCACGAACAACTCCACATTTGGCTAAGGCTGAGGATCTGGCTTGCTTCCATGTATGTGGACCTATCTGCATTGCCCACGTGGCATGCTGGGGTTGGCTACCCAGAGGCTATTTAAGCTGTGGGCTGGCTTTCCCCAGGGTCAGATGATTGTTCAAGGTTCCTGAATAAACTGCATTGAAAAAAAAAAAAAGACATATAGAAGAACTGGAAAAAGTTTGTTCTTTTTCAGCACTTGAGTATTTGACGTTATAAATACTCAACAAAATACTCGCAAACCAAATCCAAGAACACATCAAAGATATCATCCACTATGACCAGTAGACTTCATCCCAGGTATGCAGGGGTGGTTCAACATACAGAAATCCATCACTGTAATCCACCATATAAACAAACTGAAAGAAAAAAACCCAATGATAATCTCCTTAGATGCTGAAAAGGCATTTGATAAAAGCCAACATTCGTTTATGTTTAAAGTCCTGGCGAGATCAGGGATATAAGGCACCGAAACATAGTAAAGGCAGTATACAGCAAGCCTATAGCCAACATCAAACTAAACAGAGAGAAACTTAAATCAATCCCACTGAAATCATGGACAGAGGGGGAAGCAGCATTACCAGGCCACAGAAGAAGACAATGCAGCCACTCCTGATGAGACCTAATCGACTAGGATCAGAAGGAAGGAAAAGAAACCCTCCCGTATCAGTGGACTTGGGGAGGGGCATGCATACAGAGGGTGGAGGAAGGGAGGAGGGAGGGAACCACGGGGGGGGGATACAAAGTGAATAAAATGTAATTAATAAAGGAAAAAAAAGACAAATGGGCTGAGAAAGAAATTAGGGAAATAACACCCTTCACAATAGCCACAAAGGATATAAAGTACCTTGGTGTGACTCTAACCAAGCAAGTCAAAGACTTGTATGAAAAAAAGTTCCGGTCTCTGAAGAAAGAAATAGAAGAAGATATCAGAAGATGGATAGACCTCCCATGCTCATGGCTTGGCAGGATTAACATAGTAAAAATGGCCATCAACTGATTCAATGCAATTCCCATCAAATTACCAACACAATTCTTTACAGACCTTGAAAGAAAAATTCTCAACTTCATATGGAATAACAAGAAATCCAGAATCACTAAAACAATCCTCTATAATAAAAGATCTTCTGAAATTATCTTCATCCCTGATTCCACGCATCAGTAATAAAAACTGCATGGTACTGGCCTAGAAACTGGCTGGTAGATCAATGGAATCAAATAGAAGACATTATTAACTGGTCTAATAGACATAGCTTACTGGAAAGTGGGTTTGGGCAGCATAACTTTATGCAAAGCATAAACCTAAGGGGTCATTAATTTGGTAACAGCTCTATTCTGTGAGTGAGAGATAAGTGGCCGATCTCTGACAATTTTTATTAATGTTTAAAGGTAGGCAGTGATGTGACTATCCATCAGGCCATTATCAGAAGTGAAGATATTTGTTCTGTGTTTATCTTTTGACAAAAAAAGTTTACTTGGAAGTTGCTCAAAAAAGAAAATAATTTTAAAAAGAGCGGTAGAAAAGGTATTTGGTAGTGCTTCTCACCTGGAATGCCCCAGGCACTTCATGACAGAGGAAGGGAGGGTGAAAAAGGTGAGAACAGAAGATCAGAGTGGATATTTTATTTCTAAAATTTAAGTACCGTATAAAAGAAAAGTTAAAAACAAAATATTTTAATATTATAATCTTCAAATATATATATGTATTTCAATGCGTATTGATATTTCCATGTATGCACATAAAAATGCAAAGTTTCATGTAGTTAAAAGATTTTATTGGGCAGATAATTATAAGGCAGATTTCATTGCTAAAAAAAGAAGTTGCTCAAAAATTGGCTTTGGTTGTTACCTGTGTGGAATCTCCTATGCACTGGCATCTAAAATATTGACTATAAAACAGATAAATTTATTTTCATGAGCAGTTTTCTTTTTCATCTTTCCTAAAACTTTTGCCAAGAATGCTCTAAGAAGGTAAAAATTCTGGTATATTGTATACTATTTAAGTAGTATGATTTAAGTTAATGATATGATTACCTACTAGACAATAGAAAACAATCTTTAGAAAAAGTAAAATTTGACTTATTATATTAAGGTCATAAACCAATTAAATTTTTTTTTATAATTTCTCCTTTTCTTTTTTTCCAAACCCTCCCATATACCGTTTGTTGGTCTTATTCAAATTCATGGCCTTTTTTTTAGTAGTTGCTGTTACATGGATATATGTATATGCATATCTACTCCAAAATATACCTGTTCAGTTGACACAATGTTATTCACATACATACATGAGTGAGTGCATGTGTGTGTGTGTTTTTAGGCCTGTCCATTTCATATTAGTAAGCAATTGGTGTGATATTCCTGGATAAAACTGTTCACTATTTCAGCATTCCTTAGTTGCCTATAATTCTTTATATAGGGTTGATGCCTCGTGCACTTTCCCCCATCCGCTTGGACATGTCTGTTGTTGGTGTCCTTGTTTAACTCATGTTTAGGCAATCATGTTGGTGATACTTTGTGGGTGTAGCTTCTGATATTACTAGAAAACACTGTCACAGAGAAAACTCCCTGGTTTTTTGGCTCTTGTAATCTTTCAAAAATGTTCCCTGAGGCTTAGGTATGTGAATTATTTTGTAGATGTGTCTACTGGGGACTAGGTTCTAAAACTATTCATTTTGATTGCTTGTGGTTTTCTGTACTAGTCTCCATAGTGGCATCCATACTTTGGTGGTTACCAACAGCTCTCTAGGTGGACTTAAGACCCACTCAACAAGAAGAAAACCATGCCCGGTACTGGAAACCTAAACCAACTATCTAGGGCTAGTGATTTCATGGCTCTTGAAGAAGAACCTACAACCGCCCCCTAATTAACCAGTATAATCATTAACTACACTCTACATACTCATCCTATACCACAGATAGGGTACTCTTCACCTCTCATTCACCTCTCATCAAGGAAGTTTCTCTTTGCAACAGACGAACCAATTGTATATAAAGTCTAAGTAAAAGATATTAGGGATAATGAAAAAGATTTACTTACATTTCTAGAAAGAATTTCCTTTGGTTTATTTTTTTAATTCTTTGTTTTTTGTGACTAAAATGGAACTGCTAATGACATGCCTAAGCTCCTAGAGTAGAAAGTTATATCTTTCTAGTTTCTTAACCATCTTCTTTGCTTCCTTTGTGCACTCAATATTCGATAATAGTCTGACATAAATGGGCTATTCAGGTCTCCTGTGATCTGTCCTAAAATCTATATATAAATTGTATATTGTACTTGGGTGTATTCTTAGTCAGTTTTACATGTTCGCATTCAGTTTTATTTTCTCAGTTCCTTGCTGAAATCTTAAATAGTGTTGTTGTCTTGGTTGTGTAGAAAGGAAAATTATAGTGTATATTTGGAGCTAAGATTGTGGTGAAAAATAGTGTTCACTAGGGAATTAAATTGACTTGAGTTTGAATCCTGACTCTAATTCTCCTTTTTTTTTTTTTTTAAATGTTGCCAAGCCACCTAACCTCACCAAACTTCTGTTACCTTCTATATAATAGGATATAACTATACCAAGATTGGGAGGTTTTTTTGAGAATGAAAAGATGCATCATACATAAAGCATCATAGAACTATTTCTAGTCCCAAATTGACAACTCAATTGAGCATAGCTAATTACATCTATGACTTGTAGGTTGCAATGTAGTTTCAAGTATAAATAACCTTACTCAATCTTCAAATCACTTTTATAAAGAAGGACAAATACTCTAAAAATATTTTTACATGAAGTAGCTAAATCTCAACAGTAGATTAGCACTGTGGAAGTGATCCCATAAAGAGCTGCTTACTGGTAATCTGGTGCTATTACAGTAGGTGAAGCCTAGGAGTAAGTGCATCAGAGCTGGCTTCTCTGGAAGCCATTGGTCACTTTTGACATTGTCTTACTTCCAGTGTAACGTTACTCTGTAGCAGAACCAGTTAGCTGAGAACATTCTGAACCTACAGATCTTGTCCCCAGAGAGAGAGATGTAGGGTAAGTGATGACATGGCAGAGTTGATCCACTAATTATCAGTGCTACAGCTGTGTCCCAGAATATAACTAGAAAACATACTTTCACCAATTACTTTTTTCTTAGAAATATATTAAATATGTGTGTGCATAAATGTGTGTATCTAAGTGAGCAATATCATTATGTTTCCTAGGTTAATTTGAATTTCAGGTGTGTGTTATGTTTTCAGAAGCAGGGATTAACTTTTTTTCATTTGAATCCTTTTTTATTAAATTTTAATTTTTTAATATTAATTACAGTTTATTCACTTTGTCCCAGCTGTAGTACCCTTCTTCATTCCCTCCCAAAACTACGCTCCCTCCCTTATCTCCTCCCATGCCCCTCTCCAAGTCCACTGATAAGGAAGGTTCTCCTCCCCTTCCATCTGACCCCAGCTTATCAGGTCTCATCAGGGCTGGCTGCATTGTCTTCCTCTGGAGCTTAGCAAGGCCGTTCCCCCCACAGGGGGAGGTGATAAAAGAGCCAGACACTGAGTTCATGTCAGAGACAGTCCCTGTTCCCCTTACTAGGGTACCCACTTGGATACTGAGCTACCATGGGCTACAGGATTAACTTTTTTTAAGTACTAAAACAACTTTAAACTTTGAAAGAAAATTTCATAGTGTTAAACTTTATTTTGCTTTTTAAATTTTTCTTTATTATTATTATTTATTACAATTTATTCACTTTGTATCCCGGCTGTAGTCCCTTCCCTCATTTCCTCCCAGTCCCACCATTCTTTCTTCTTTCTCCCCTATGTCCCTCCCCTAGTCCACTGATAGTGGAGGTCCTCATTCCCTATTATCTGACCCTAGCCTATATGGTCTTATCAGGACTGTCTGGATTCTCTTTCTCTGTTGTCTAGTTAGGTCACCTCGCCGTGGGGAGAGATCAAAGAGCCAGCCACTGACTCCATGCCAGAGACAGCTCCTGCTCCCCTTACTAAGGAACTCCCATGGAGAATGAGCTGCCATAGGCTACATCTGAGCAGGGGGTCTGGGCCCTCTCCATGCATAGTCCATGATTGATTCATGGGATTAACTTTTAAAGTACAGAATACAACTTGTTCTTGCAAGAGGCTGAAGCATCACAAAGCTTGTTTGTTTCTTAAACTTTTTTTATGATTTCTGCTACAAATAGATATTTCAAATTCAGATTATATACTGTAGAAATAATTTTAGTTTGAAAAGCTTGCAGATAAGGATATGGTATCAAACTTGACAGCCAAGTTCAAGTTTGGAAGATCTGAGTTATCAGATTTTCATTTCTTTTATTTCATAAGAAGTAAATGAGATACTAAGAATGTAGCTCAGTGGTAGAGTCTTTGCCTAACACGAATAAGGCCCTGGATTTCTACCAGCGCTACAAACGAGCAAATGAATATTGAGACTACTAGAAACAAGACCAAGCCACCACCTGGAAAATACAAAAGGAAAATATGAGAAAATTGTATTAAAATGAGGACTGAGGCAGCTAACAAGAATGCTCAAAAGGTAAAGGCACCTGACACTATACACGACAACTTAAATTCCAGTACTTGCATGATGAAAAGAGAGCCATACTCCTGCAAGTTGCCCTCTGCCCTCCACACGTGAGATATAGACGGATTGAGCCCAGCCAAATGTATACAGCTGTGCGCGCACACACACTGAGTTCATGCCAGAGACAGCCCCTGCTCCCCTTACTAGGGACCCACTTGGAGTGCCCTAAGTCTATGGGCTACATCAGAGCAGGGATTTTAGGTCCTCTACATGCATTGTCCCTGGTTGGGGTATCAGTCTCTTCGGGGTCCCTAGAGGCCAGATGTCAGACTCTCTGATTACCTCCCCCCTGGGTGTGCAGTGTTGCCAGGCCACAGAGGAAGACAATGTAGCCAGTCCTGATGAGACCTGATAGGCTAGGACCAGACAGAAATGGAGGAGGACCTCCCTATAACTGGACTGAGGTAGGGGCATAGAGAGAGAAAAGGGAAGGAGGGTGGAATTGGGAGGAGACAAAGGAGGGGGCCACAGCCAGGATACAAAGTGAATTAATTGTAATAAATAATAATAACTGATAAAAATGCAAAAAAAAGTCTTACTTTCCAATTGTGACAAAACACCAGGACTAAAGCAACTTATAAAATGAAATGTTTAATTTGGGGCTCACAGTTGCAGAGAATTAGCGTTCATGATCATCATTGTGGAAAACATGCTAGAAGGCAGGCCAACATCATGTTGGGCAGTAGCTGAAAGCTTACAGCCTTATCTGCAAGTAAGAGGAAGAGATGAAAGGGAGAGAGGGAGAGAGAGAGAGAGACAGGGATGGAGGGAGGCAGGGAGGGGGAGAAGAAGAGGGAGAAAGAAAAAAAGACCCCATGACATACATCTTCCAACAAAGACCACACCTCCTAATCCTCTCCAAACAGTTCTACCAACTGAGAAACAAGCCTTCCAAGGTATGATCTTATAGTGAACATTTTCATTCAACCACCATACTCACTGTACATACTGACTACTACCTTTAATTTTGGAAATGCCCAGGTGTGGATCACTTTAGTTCAGCAGATAAATAGGATGTGATAACTGGAGAGTTGGGGATCTTGTTTGGACTCGTGATGAGAAGTCTAGAAATAAGACCTTTATCTTTACTGTATCTTTATGTAATATTGACAAAGATGCCTGTCAGGCTAGACAAGCAAAAGTGTCCATGCTTCACACTAACTTGCCAAATGCATGCCTTGCTACGTAGAGTAGCATTTGGGTTTCTAGCACCTTCAACTAAAAGAGGGTATAACCTGCAAAGTGTATGTTACTGTCCTGAAGAAGGAATAGCATGTACACAGAAAGGAGGACAATGTTAAATATGGGGGGAAAGTAGCACAAGAAAGTGAAGCAGATTTCCTGTTTGTCTCTGAGGATGTAGAAGTCGATGCCACCCAGTCTGCCAGTTCAAGGTCTGGGGAGGAAAGGGGAAAAGACACAGTTTCACTCTCAGCCCACTCCTCACCCAATAGCCAGTAAGACAGATACCTGGGATGTTTCCTTCTTTCATGATATATTCTATTATATATGTAAGGGGAACGTTTTCTTGGTGTTCCAAAAATTTTACAGGTTTTTTTAAGTGCCACATGCTATATAAATCTAAAAGATTAATCAAATTGTCCTATTGCTCAAACATTCCATGAGATATACTTTCAATCTTTGTGTACTTAGAGTTGAGTAAAGGGTGACTGTGGCATTTATAATTTAGACCTAGCTAGATTGGCAAGATTTTTCTCTTTAAAATTTTTAAGTAGAAGAAACATTCCAAACTTTTATAACCAGTTATTGTTTCCTTACCATTTCCTTTACCCCCTAAAAATATGTGCACATTTGGTATCAATTTAACATTTCATTTTCTGTAATGTTAAAAGATGAAATTTACATTATAATAAGTCCAAACCTCTTGAATTTGAAGGTGCTTGTAGTTGAATCCTTGCATTTTTCCCATTTCAACTTATGGTTTTCACAATGAAGCATCTATAGTGATCTCAGTTTACTAGCTGAACACCGTCTTAATAATCTGCATCGCAGTGCCTTAAACAAAATCTACAACCAGCTATGGCACCTAGACTTCAAATACTGTTATTAAGGAATTTTGTGTTTTACTTTCTTGTCTGGTTTCTGTGTGTCTTTGTAAAGTGATATGATGGCTATGTAAGGACAATGTGATGGCCCATGGCAACTGTTGAGCATTTAGTTTAAGTCACTGAAATAATTTCTTCTCAACTATAACATACAGCTTACAATTTAGATACTTCAGTATGAATCTTTATTGTAAAGTGGTAAAACAAAATTCAGAATGACACCCAAAGGTGATAGGGTGGCAATCAGTAAATACGAATTTTAGGGACACTGTTCCTTGGCTTTGGTATTTTACAACAATGGTACCATTTATGATTTTATTTTATTTTAGCCATGCCCTTTGGGTTCCCGAGATTTTCGAGAAAAACAGTGTGCAGACTTTGACAGTATGCCTTTCCGGGGAAAGCATTATAACTGGAAACCCTATACTGGAGGTAATGTATGACCCAGCAGAGCACTCATGCTTGAGAGCTTTGCAAATATAAGAGTATGTAAATATACACATTCAGACCTTCATGGACGTGTTAGTTAGAATTAGTGTTTGCTAGTCAAAGCAAGAAAATGCATTTTCTTTTTCTTTTTTACAAGGATCATATTTTAGATTCCCTCTCATAGTTTATGTGCAACAATTTACAAATTATTAAAAATTATAGTTTAAAAACTAATGTTCTTTAACAAATCAAAAATCCTAGAATGTATTTCCATAAAACTAAAAAAATATGAGCTCTGCTTGAGGCTTTCCTGTGGCAAATTATAATCATTAAATGTTTGCAATTATGCCCTTAAAACAAAAAACATGCTGACATAAATCAAACCAACCATTTCCAAAGAAAAAGGGAAACCTGTTATTTTTTCTTAGTCAAAGGTCAGTGATCTTTTAAAAGATCTCTTGTTTGGTTTGCTTTTTGTTTTTACTTTTTAAAAGTTATTGTATTATGTGCATACACATGAGCCCAGGCTGCCCCAAGACTCGTGTGGAAGTCACAAACAATTTACAGGCGTCAGTTTAATACTTTTACCTTATCTTGTCTGTGGATTAAACTCAGGTCATCAGGCTTGGAAGCAAGCACCTTTACCCATTAAGCTAACATGCTGGTCCTATTTTAATTTTTGTTTTGAGTGATGTTTTTGTTGTTTTGTTATATTTTTGACACATTTTTCAATGTAAGTCAGGCTTAACACAAACTCACTCTCCTGCGTGCTGGGTTTATAGTTGTGTTACCAGTCTTGACTAGGTTAAATGTTTTTCATTGTTTGAAAACTTTTTTTGGTTTCTTTCTTTTCTTTTTTTTTTCTTGCTGCTGCTGCTGCTTAATTTGGACATGTGTCAAATGTCAAATGCTTGTCATTAAGCAAATGAAGTTTTTGCTTTCAAAACATAAAAACTAAATTTTGTTGTGTGGAAAATTTTAATGTGCTGTTAAAAAACATGAAATCTTTCTTTAAGATTATGCAAGAACAGAGTATTTAAAAGGTTTTGGCCACCACCGATATTTTACCATTTCATTTTATTATATATGTATGTATGTTTATCTCTCTAGTCACTTAATCATCCTGATTTTGATGCATTTTAAATTAACCTGTAGCTATTTTCTTCTGAATGCTTTGGCATGTGTACCATTGGCCATCATTTAGCTATTTGCTCAGCTTTTTCTTTTGCCATAAGAATATGGACAATGAGATGCATCTATCTTACCTGTGTTCTTTCTGAATTTTGCCAACTGCATATACACATGAAGCCTAAGTTAGATACAGAATGTCACCATTACCTCCAAAATTACCCTAGCCCTTACAGTTTTAGATCTATAACTGTCTTAAGCAACAGAAATTTACAATTCACAGTTTTCAGGGTTGGAAACCTAAGATCAGGGTGCTTACAGGGGTGAGTTCTGGGGAGGACCCTTTCCTGAGTTGCAGACTATAATCTTCTCATTGTACCTCATGTGGACATAAAAGGGGAGAAGCTCCTGGACACTCATCCCATTCATAACGGCTTAATTTTCACGCCCAATTACTTTCCATCATATGTGCTTAGGCTTTGAATGTTGAAGTTTAGAGAGAACATAAATGTTTAGTCCCAAAACAGTCTTCATGATTCTTCACAGTCAAGCTGTCAACTTTCTCATCCAAGAGGCAACCAGAGCTTATTTTACTTGCCTGCTCAAGAACTTCATATTGTTGTTTTTGTCTACTTCTCTTCATTTAAGGCTTCCTTCTAGCCAGTGTGGTTTTCATGTTCTTCCATATTGTGATATGTAGTAATTTAATCTTTTTCTTGCTGAGTTGTATTCTTCTGTAGTAATAACTTTGTTCTGCTTTCCGCAGAACAACCTGGGTTGTTTTCAGTTGTCGTGCATGAGCTGATGTGACTGTTCTGTTAAGGTCTTTTATGAGCATATGTTTCCCTCTCTCTTGGCTAATAGCAGGAGTGAAAAATACACAATAGCACAGGCGAGAGTTGAGTTTTAAAAGAAATTGCCAGATGTTCCTCAAAACTCACTGTTCATATTACACTACCACCAACAACATTGGAGAGTTCTGTTTGCTCTAACATAATAACCAATATTTGATGTTTCCACGGAAAGTTAGTTTGCATTTTTGATGATTGTGTTAAGCATTCTTTCATGTACTTGGCCATTTGTGTGTTTTTGTTTATATCTCTTCTTGAAAATTGTCTTCCCTTTTAAAGCAATTTTTAATTTTATTTATTTTTAGGTAATATCTATTTATACTTCTGCAGTATAGATACTTGAAGAATTTAATGATCAAATCAGGGTAACTGGCATCACACACTAGGAGCCTTCAAACTCTCCTCTAATTATTTTGAAGCATATAACAAATTATCACATACTATAGTTGTCTTATGCTACACAGAATGGGAAAGCCAATTCCTCCTATTTAGCCATATTTTGGATTCTGTTATCCAACTTTTCTCCATTTCTCTCTCCCCTTTTCTTTCCATCTTAAAGTGACCATTGTTCATTCAGTGTGATGAACTTTTTCTCTTTTACAGATGAATGGAATATGTGGCTTTTGTCTTTATCCAGCTGTCTTATTTTATGCAATATAATTCTCTAGTTTCATCAGTGTTGCTACAAATGACATTTTTCATTCTCTTTTTTTGCTAAATAATATTCTGTTGTGTTTACATACCACATTAAAAACTCCATTCATCTACTAGCAGGCATGTTCATTTATTTCATATGTTGAATAGAGAGAATAGTGCTGCAATAAGCATGTGCGTGGGTGTATCTTCAATGCAAGGATCTTAGCTCCTTTGAACATACCCAGTATTAACATTATTGCCTTCCTATCATGGTTCTATATCTTTGGTTTGAGGTACTTTTACTTTATTTTTCATAATGGCTATATTAATTTTTAATCCATAGCCCATCTGCCTAAGAGCTCCTTTCTCCACAGAATATCAGTATTTGTTACTTTTTGTCTCTTTAAAGATGTCTGCTCCACCTGAGCTGAGATAGTATCTGTGTGAAAGGTGTGAGATATCTAGTCTTTTGCCCATTTTTAAATAAGGTTATTTGGTCATTTGATTTGTTTTTAAATAGGGTCTTGCTCTGTAACCCAGGCTCGCCTCAAACTCATGTTCCTTTTACCTCCCTTCAGAAGTAGTGGGAATACCACTGCATGCTAGCATGCTGACCTTATTAGTTCATTATTCTCTCTGTGTGTGTTTCACAACAAAATCTTGCTTTGTAGCCTACAGGCTTACACCATATAATTTAAATGTATTCCTGTGTGTGTGAGTACTGGAAAGAGAAAATAGGAGACAATGCAGAGAGAGACTGCTGTAAATATGATTGAATATCCTCATCATATGTTGTTAGTATATAAAATGCTACTTTTCTGTATTGATTTTATATTCCAATATTACTTAGTTTGCCTATCAGTTTTAATAGTTTTTGTTGGATATGGTCTCTCATTGAGAGTGGCCTCTATGATGTATTTTCTGGATATTGATGAAATTTCAGTAAATGCCTATTAGGTCTATTTTCTGTGGTGGAATTGGGTGCTGTCGACTGGGTGCATGTATGTTGCTTATTATTGCTACTTCCTCTTATTCCATGATCTGTTTATTAGATTTACGCAGTGACCATGTCTCCTTTTATAATTTTTTAGTTTAAAGTCTGTGTTTGCTGATGAAAATGTAGCTATTTCTGTTCACTTTTCATTTTCTGTTTGTGTGAAATGTCTCTTTTTAGCTTTTTTATGTAATCCATATGTCTCATTACTAGTGAATGGAGTTTCTTGTAAGAATATTGCTGAATGTTTTTTAATTCACTCTATTACATTAAGTCTTTGTGATTAAGGATATTAGTTCATTTTTCATTCAGTCATTCCTCACAAGTAAGGACTTGATTCAGTCATTTTGTCAATTACTTTGTGATAACATATCATATTTTTATTTCTCTTACTATTTAGCTTTGTGGTTTGGTAGGTTTGTTTCTCTCCCAGCTTCATCTGTGCATCTTCTTTACCGGTATGTTTTATTCTTTCATGCATTTTCACAATGACAGTTATAATTCTATTGCCTGCACATTTAGGACATTCTTAAGAATTTCTTTTATTTAATTACTTTAGGATCAGTGAATACCCTGTATTCTCCGTGAATGTTCTGTATGTGTTTCTATAGTTTTTAGATACAGTGTTCTTGCACATATTCACAAGGGCAGACTGCTTGAGAGTAGTATTTATCTTTTGTATTCTTTCTGATTTCTTTCTGCTCTAGTTCTACTAACTACTGAAAGAGGTATGTTAAATCCATGCTTACTATATGGCTCTGCTTCCTCTGTGCTTTTATTGCACATGTACTTGGTATATTTCCTTAGATTTAAAAACATTTAGGATTATTTGTGCTAGAAATATCTGAAATTACTCAGATAGTTAATAACTGCTGTTTATGTAATTGTTGTACAGTGCATTAGTTCTAAATTTGTAATGAGATATAACTTAGGCTAATTGGTTGATAATCTCTTTTATTAAAGGAGCTACCTTCAGTTGCCTCTTCTAAAAAGTTATTTGTTACCAGTTTGTGTTTATATGTA
Source organism: Meriones unguiculatus (assembly GCF_030254825.1). Lineage (NCBI taxonomy): Eukaryota > Metazoa > Chordata > Mammalia > Rodentia > Muridae > Meriones > Meriones unguiculatus. The sequence continues at coordinate 78,996,390 of NC_083354.1, forward strand.
TGTATGCATGCACTGACTCTTTTATGGAGATCAGAGGACAGTTTTTTTGGGAGTCAATTTTCTTCCAACAAGAGTTCCAGGGAAAGGGGAGGAGGACCTCCCCTATCAGTAGACTGGGGGAGGAGCATGGGTGGAAAACAGGGAGGGAGGGGAGGGGAGGGAAAGAGGGAGCCACAGGTAGGATGCAAAAGGAATAAACTGTAATTAATAGAAATTAAAAAATGAGAAGAAAAAAAAGAGTTCCGGGGTCAAACTCAGATCACCAGGAAAGAAGCACTTTTACTCATTGAGCCATCTCTCTGGCCCTTCAGTTCTTTCTTTGATGAAAAATTATGCTTCCTTTTCTATTAGCTTCATTGAGGAATAATTGTTAACTTGTATATAGGCCAATGTGATGTCTTTTATGCCTGTACTCAGTGTGAAATAATTATAAGTGAACTGCGTATTATCGATTCACAATTCACATAGTTCTTACTTCTTATGTATGATGAGAATGCCTAAGACCTTAAGAAAATTTTACATGTATGGAACAAATTTCAAGTATACATACATTACTACTAACTTCAGTATTTCCAGACTTTTTCTTAAAACTTTAAGTTTTTACTGTTTGACAAAAATATCCCTATTTTTCCATCTCACCCAGTCTCTGATAACCTCCTGAACTCCCTTCTGCTTTTCCAGGTTTGACCTTTTTAGATTCTACTTAGGTGAGATCACAGAAGATTTATCTTTCTGTACATGGCCAGTTTTGTTTATCTTAATGTTTTGTAAGTTTTTCAGTTTGATGCAAAAGTTAGGATTTACTTCTTTAGGACGGTATGTATGCTTGTACTATGTTCATGTCTGTTTACATATTGTGTCAGTTTGTTACATCACCATTTTTGTATCTATTCATCAATACTCAGGTTGTCATTATATTATGGCTTTTATGAAATAATACAGCAGTCAACATGAGAGGACAGTAAGAGCTTTGGGATAGTGATTTATGTTTTCCTTGGATATTTACTCAAAAGCCAAACTGCTAGGACTTAATGTAATTCTACCTTTAATTTTTAAAGAACCTTTGTAATGTTTTCCATTATGGCAGTACTTGGCAATGATATATAAGGACTCCCTTTTCTCAAAATTCTTGCCACCTTATAAGAGGTGACCTTTTTTCATTTTTTAAAAATTAATTTATTTTACTTACTACAATTTATTCACTTTGTATCCCAGCTGTAGCCCCCTAATTCATCCCCTCCCAAGCCCACCCTCTCCTTTCCTCTTCTCCTCCCATGCCCTTCCCCCAGACCAATGATAGGAGAGATCCTCCTTCCAATAGGCTTCCAAGCGGTTGTGGGGTAATTTCTCACTGTGGTTTTGGCTAGTGTTTCTCTAGTGATTGGTGAAAAAAAAAGTCACACTTCCCCAAAAATTTATGGGCCATATATAACTCTTCTTGGGGGAAAATTTCTACATGATGCAATTTATCTTGTTTGGGTTATTGCTTCTTTTTCTAAATTTTCCTTGTTCCTTATGTATTTTGGATATTAACCCTTATTGCATATAGGCTTTACAAATACTTTTCAGCATTCCACAGATTACCTTTCGTTTGGGGGATTACTATCTGAGTTTTTAAAAAGTGTTTTAATTTTATACAGCCTCAACTGTTTATTTTGGCATCTATTGCCTATACTATGGGTGTCATTTCCAAAAACTCATTGCCAAAACCAATGTCATGTAATGTTATCCCTGATCTCCTTGGTTATTTTATAGCTTTGGCTCTTGTGTATAAGTCATTAACTCATTTTGAGCTATTTAGTGTGTGGTGTCTGATAAGGCTATGATTTCATTTTTTTCCATGTGAATTTCTGGTTTTCTTAATACAACTTATTTAAGAGAATATCCTTATGCCTTCTTGGCAACATTGTTGAAGATCACTTCCTTTTGTAGCCATGGATTTATCTCACAGATTCTGTTGTTTCATTGTTACACTGCCTGTGCTAGAAATTGCCACACTGCTCTGCTTTCTACAGTTCTAAAATACAGTGTGAATTCAGGAAGTGTGATTCTTCCAGCTTTATGCTTGCCCAAGATTTCTGTGACTATTTTGTATGTTTTGTGATTCTGTAAGAATTTTGGGAATGCTTTTCTGGACTTTTTTGCCTACTATTTCAAATGGGATTTTTGTGCAGAGTCTTTAGGGTCCTCTAATCGCAGTGACAGCAATAAGTTTTCTTTTCTTTTTTTTCTTTAGTATTATTATTATTTATTACAATTTATTCACTTTGTATTCCGGCTGTAGCCCCCTCCCTCATCTCTTCCCAGTCCTTCCCCTAGTCCACTGTTAGGGGAGGTCCTCCTCCACTACTATCTGACCTATGAGGTCTCATCAATCTTCTTCCTCTGTGGCCTGGTTACCCCACCTCACCAGGGGGAGGTGATCAAAGAGTGAACATCAGAGATAGCCACTGCTCCCCTTACCAGGAAGCCTACATGGAGACTGAGCTACCTATGGGCTACATCTGAGCAGGGGGGTTAGGAAGCCTTTTACTTCCTTTTCTTTCCTGGCTTTCAGTAGTACTTCTACTACTGTGTTCACTAACGGGGATGAGAATGGGCAGCTTTTTTTTTCTTCTTCCATAGGTTAGAAGAATGGCCTTCAACTTTTCTCAGTTCTGTAGTATGTTAGCAATGGATTTATCATGATGGCCTTTAATATGTTAAAATGTATTCTTTCTTTTCCTAGTTGATTGAGAATTTCCATAATCAAAAGTTGGTTAAATTTTGCTTTTTCTATTATTCTGTATCTTTTTGGATGATCATTGGTTTTTAATAGTGGTATGGCAGATTTATTGGTTTGTATTCCTGAATCATATTTTTATCCCTGGAGTAACTACTACATAATCATAGTGACCAGAAAAATATGCTAGATATTATTCTAATCTTAAATTTTGTTTTGTATCTTAACATATTATGTACTCTAAAGACTGTTTTTGCACATACTTGAGAAGAAACCTTTTTCTATAGTTGAGTGGAGTATACTGTGTCTTTCATAACCATTTTGTCTACAATAAGTTAACTCCAGCATTTCTACATTGCTTTTCTATCAAGCTGATTTACCCATTCTTGAAATTCCCTCTCATTGTCTTGCTGTATGTTTCTCCTTTTAGATCTGTTGACATTTGTTTTATGTATATTGGTGCTCCAATGGCAAATATATTTATATTTGCTAATGTAAATTACAACTATTGAATTATCTACTATATTGTTTTATAATCTCCTCCTTAGTTGTTTAATTTTTTCACTCAATGTCTTTTTTTTCTACTGCTTTTTTAAAAATTTCTGCTTGCATGGAATTTTTCCATGTTTTCACTTACAGGTTATGTGTCTCTAAATCTTAAGTGACTTCTCTATAGGCAGTATATAGACTTGAATCTTCTTAATTTTTTTAATGTGTGCAGTTTTTCCCTACATCTATTAATTAAATAATTCAATTTTCCTTTAAATTTAATATAAATGTTTGTGAGTAAAACTTCCTATCACCATTTGACACTTATTTTGACTTTTATACATTAAAAAAAACGGCTTTTCTCTTCTATATCTTTACTAAAGTTTTGCTTTGTGGGTTTCTACAAGGATTACATGAATATTTTATTATTATAATGGTATATTTTAAGCTGACAATAATTAAATTTGATCACATAGAAAAGTTTTACATTTTAACTCCCTTGACTTTTTTTATATAATGCTACATGTTACAGCTTCTTTGTGTGTGTGTGTGTGTGTGTGTGTAAGGTTTTGTTGCTATGTCTAAATACTCAATAAAAACAACTTAAGGAAAGGATTTATTTTGGCTCACAGTTTGAGGAAAGTATGGTTGCAGGATCATGTGGAAGGTGATTGCATCACATCTATCCTTAGGAAGTTAGAAAGATGTGTGAGTAACTGTTCATTTGCTGTGAGGAGACACTATGGCCAAGGCAACTCTTCTAAAAGCAAGCATTTAAGTTGGGGCTTACTTACAGTTTCAGAGGTTTAGTCTATTATCATCATGGTGGGAGCATGGCAGCAGGCAAACATGCAGGAATGGGAACAGTAACTGAGAACTACATCTTGATCCATAGGCAGAGGAAGAGATGGAAAGACTGGGCCTGGATAGGCTTTTGAAACCTCAAAGCCTACCCTCAGTGAAACACTTCCTTCAACAAGGCCACATCTCCTAATCCTTCAAATGCTATCAAAGAGTTCCAGTCTCTGGCCACTAAGCATTCAAAAATATGAGCCTATGGGAGCCATTCTTATTAAACCACACAAGAGAGATGCATGTTGATGCTCAGCCAGCTTTTTCTCTTTTTCCTCTTCTGGCACTTCAGCCCATTGGACCGTGCTGTCCAAATTCAGGCTTGGCCTCTTATGCTCAGTTAAACTTTTCTAGAAACACTTCTATAGACAACCCAAGAAGCACACTTCCATGATGATTCCAGTCCAGTTAAGTCGACAATGGAGATTAACCACCACAACAATATCTATTAACAAATAAGCTATAGATGTCTTAAAATAGTTTTGCCTGTTACCCATTATGCCAAGGTTAGAGTTGGTTACATGCTGCCATAGTGGTATTTATATTATCCTGAATTCGATTGTATACTTAACTTTTACTGGTGATTTTTGTACTTTGATGTCACTAGTTAGCTTATTTTTATTTCATTTTGAAGAACTTCTTTGGCATAATTTTTTCATGATTTGTCTTGTGATTATAAAGTACTTCAGCTCTTATTTCAAAAGCCTTCATCATGCTTACATTTCTGAAGAGTTTTATCTTAAAATATACATGGTGGCAGTGTTTTCCTTTCAACACTTTAACTCTATCACTTTGCTTTTACATAGCTGTGTGTGGAGATCTATGGAGTTTCCTTCTATATTATAAACTTCTCTTCTCTTGCTGCTTTCAGCATAGTTTACCATGTTTTTGCAGTACTGGGGATTTAATTAAATGCCTTATACATGCTAGGCAAGCACACTACCACTTAACTATATCCAAAGCCCAATAATAATATATCTCTGCGAAATCTTTGGTTACAACTTGAAGAACTTTGTGTTTCATATACTTGAACGCCCATCTCTTCCCCCAAATTAGAGGAGTTTTCAGTTTTCATCTATTATTTCTTTAAATAAAATTTCTTCCTCATTTTTTCTTTTTCAAAAGTTCTATAATGTGAATGTTTTTTATGTTTTCTCATGAATTATGTAGGCTTTCTTTCTTCCTTTTATTTATTTATTTATTTTTTCAAAATGACCTTATTCTCAGTCCACAGATTCTTCCTTTTACTTCACTAAATCCTCTGTTAACTGCTTTCATATACCCTTTTCACTTTATGTATTATATTCTGCAGTTCCAAGATTTCTGTTCTATGTGTTCTATGTGTATATCTCTATTGAACTCATTTTGTTCATATTATTTTCTGATTTCACTAAGATGCTTATCTATGTTCTAGCTTTCTTAAACTTGCATGTGTGCGATGTATATTGTGTGTGCTTGTACATCTCTATGTGTGTAAGAAATTGATCCCTGGGACTCTAGCTTGTTAAGCTCATACTCTGCCATTGACCTATATTCCTTGACCAGACCATTATTTTTATTTCTTTTTTAAACTGTTCATAAATCTCCATTTTATTGGAATTGTTTCCTACAGTATTATTGTGTTCTATTAGTGGTATCATATTTCTTAATGTTTTATTATACATGAAGTCTTTTTGTTGATATCTTCATGGTTAACAATCTCCTAAATTTCTACTGATTGGCTTCTACACAACTAAATATCTTCACCAAGCAGTCCCACTAAGTGTTAACTGCCAACTACCTGTTCTCTCTTAAAAAGTAATTCTTTAGATTCTATGCCCTCTCTGGACCCACAAAGACAGTCCATGTAGAGAGAGCCTCCTATTTGTTTTTCCTGGGACAATGGCCCTAAAGTGCTCAAAATGTGTGCATTTTTTCAATCCAATGTTGGGAAAGATGTCTATGTCTGTGGAATTTGCATCTGCTGTCTGTGGAATCACATTCAGGCTGCTGGCCTTGGGAAGAAAGGCAGGAGGCTTGTCAAGTTTTAGGAGTACCCGTGGTCACTTGTGGGAAGGTCTACGGATGAATATTCCAAGTAGCTCATAGATGCAATTTCTAAGAGAACCAACTAAAATTGTTCCTCTAAGGATTATCTTTGTTATGTTTCAAAGGTTCTTATACATTGTGCTTTCATTTTGCACTTAATTCTACGTATTTTTAAATTTCCTTCCTGATTTTCACAAATGATTCACTGATCACTCCATGTATCTGTATATCATCTATAATTTCTCTTGATATTTATATTTAGTTTCATTCTGCTATGATCTAATAAAATGTAAGAAATTGTATGGCTTTTGTTTTGTTTTTACTTTGTGGCCTAAAATGTGATCTAATTAGACAAAGTTTGGGTGCAATATTCTATAACTACGTGTTAAGTCCAATTGGTAAATTTAATTCCCAAGTCTCTTTGTTGAACTTTATATTATCTGGTTGATCTATTTATCAATTATTAGTATTTTTTGATTTAATTGCCCATTTACCATAAAGTTTATGAAGTTGGATACATTATAAACATTGAGTACAAGCCAGGTGCAGTTGTACACACCTGTAATTCAAGCACTCAGAGAGGTAAAGGCAACTGAATCTCTGTGAGTTCAAGGCCAGCCTGGTCTACAAAGTGAGTCCAGTAAAGCCAAGTTCACACAGAGAAATTGTGTCTCGAAAAACCATAGATAGATAGATAGATAGATGAATTGTTAAATAGATAGCACTGGTTATATCAATGTTTGATGCTTCTATATTTATAGTTTTATAACAGCTTGGTATGTTATTTCCTTCCTTTAACAAAAATAGTAGTGATATTTAAGCTTTAAGTGTGCTTTAGCAGATGTAAATATAGTCACTCTTACTTGTGCCTCTATTTGCTAGATTGTTTTGCTGTTTTTATCTTTGCCAATGAGATATTTTTAAATTTTACTTTATATGTGGGTGTGTTTATTTATTTATTTATTTTACTCCCAATTGTATCCCTCTCCCTCCTCTCCTCCCACTCCCACCCTCTTCTCCTTTTCCCCTTCTCCTTCTCAGAAAAGGGGACACCTCCCCATACCAACTCACCCTAGCACATCAAGTCTCATCAGGACTAAGTTTATCCTCTTCCACCGAGGCCAGATAAGTCAGCCTAACTAGGGTAAAGTAATCCACTAGCAGGCAACAGAGTCCATGTCAGAGACAGCCCCCGCTCCACTTGCTGGGAACATGAAGACAGAGCTGACCATCAGCTACATATGTGTCTTGGGCCTAGGTCCAGCCCATACATGCTCTTCGGTTGGTGCTTCAGTCTCTGTACACTCCAACAGGCCTAGGTAGTGCTTGTCCCCTGCAGGTCCTTGAAACCTTCCCCACAACTCTCCTTGAAGACGCCCCGAGCTCTACCTAATATTTGACTGTGGGTCTTTGCATCTGTTTCTATCCGTAGCTGAGTGGAGCCTCTCAGAGGCAGTTAGGTTGGGCTCCTGTCTGTGAGCAGATAGAGTATCATTGATAGAATATCTTTAAGAGTCAGGCATTGACTCCCATTGGGTGGGTCTCAAATTGGGCCAGTCATTGGTTGGCCATTCCCTTACTCTCTTCTCCATTTTTATCCCTATACCTCTTGTAAGCAGTGGAAATTTTGGGTCAAGGTTTTTTTGGGTGGGTTGTTGTCCCCCTCCCTCCACTGGAAGTCCTGCCAGGCAAGGAGGTAGCCACTTGTGTCTCTGTCTCCCAATGCTAGGAGTCTCAGAGTCATCCCATATCCTCCTCGGAGCACACCCTATTGTAGGTCTCCAGCTTGTCTCAAAGATACCCCTGCCCTATCCGTTTCCCTTCTCTTTCCCAGTCCTCTCACCTCTAACCCCCCCCACTCTCTCCTCACACTGATCTCCACCTTCACCCCCCCACACTCTCCCACTCAGTTCCCTCTCTTCATACACTTACGCTGTCTATTTAGCTTCTGAGTAAGATTCAAGCATCCTCTCTTGGGCCCTCCTTGTTACTTAGCTTCTTTGGGTCTGTGCACTGTCATACAGTTATCCTATATCATATGGCTAATACCCGCTTATAAGTGAACCCATACCATCTGTGTCTTTCTGGGTCTGGATTACCTCATTTAGGATGATTTTTCTAGTTCCATCCATTTGCCTGCAAATTTCAAGATTTTAAATTTCAGCTTTTAATAGCTGAGTAGTATTCCATTCTGTAAATGTGTCACAATTTCTGTATCCATTTTTCGGTTGAGGGACAGCTGGGTTGTTTCTAGTTTCTGGCTGTTACAAATAAAGCTGCTATGAACATAGATGAGCAAATGTCCTATTGTATGGTCAAACATCTTTTGGGTATATGCCCAGAAGCTGTGTAGCTAGGTCTTGATGTAGAACTATTCACAATTTTCTGAGAGAACATGAGATTGATTTCCAAAGTAGTTGTACAGGTTTGCACTCCCGCTAGCAATAGAGGAGTGTTCCCCTTGCTCCAGATTCTTACCAGCATGTGTTGTCACTTGAGTTTTTTTATCTTAGCCATTCTGATGGAATCTCAGAGTCATTTCGGTTTGCATTTCCCAGAGGACTAAGGATGCTGAGCATTTCTTTAAGTGCTTGTCAGCCATTAGCGATTCTTCTGTTGAGAGTTCTTGGTTTAGCTCTGTACTCATTTTTAAAGTAGATTATTTGGTTTTGTAGCATTTAGTTTACATATATATATATTTGGATATTAGCCCTCTGTCAGATGTAGAGTTGATAAAGATCCTTTCCCATTCGGTAAGCTGCTGTTTTGTCCTACTGACAGTATGCTTTGCCTTATAGAAACTTCAGTTTCGTGTGGTCTCATTTATTAATTGTTGATCTTAGTGCCTTAGCTGTTGGTGTTCTGTTCAGGAAGTTGCTTTATACCAATGAGTTCATGGCTTTTCCCCACTTTCTCATCTATTAAATTTAGAGTATCCAATTTTTTTAATTTCTATTTTCTTTTGTGTGCATCAGTGTGAAGGTGTCAGGTCCCTTGGAACTGGAGCTACAGACAGTTGTAAGCTGCCATGTGGGTGCTGGAAGCCATGTGGGTGCCTGGTCCATTTGGAAGAGAAGACAGTGCCCTTAACCACTGAGCCATCTCTCCAGCCCCCTAGAGTATCCAATTTTATGTTGAGGTCTTTGATCCACCTAGACTTTAGTTTTGTGTAGGGTGGTAAATATGGATCTATATGCATTTTTCTACTTGTAGACAACCAGTTGCACTAGCACCATTTGTTGAAGATGCTTTCTTTTTTACATTCTATGATTTTGGCTTTTTTTTTTTTTTTTTTTTTTTTTTTTTTTGTCAAAAATCAAATGTCCAGCTGGGCGTGGTGGCGAATGTCTTTAATCCCAGCACTTGGCTTTTAGGGTTTCTGCTGAAATGTTTGATGTTGTTTATGATGTTGTTTATTTGGGTGCATTTACCTTAGCAATTGAATTAGCATTGTTTTCCTTACAGTTTTTAATAGTTTATTTAATAGTTTTAGCATCTTGACTATAATGTGTTGTGGAAAGACTTCATGCATATTTAGTGTTCTAAGTGACTCTAGATCTTCTACCCCTTTTTCTTTTATTTTTTGACATTTTTTTTTAAATTACAATTTATTCACTTTTTGTAGCCCATCCCCTATCCCCTCCCAATCCCACTCTCCCTCCCTCTTCTTCTCCTATGCCCCCTCCCTCCAGTCCAATGTTAGGGGAGGTCCTCCTTCTCTTCCATCTGACCCTAGTCTATCAGGTCTTATCAGGACTGACTTCTTTATCTTCCTCTGTACACTAGTAAGGCTCCTCCCCACTCAGGTGGAGGTAGTCAAAGAGCCAGCCCGAGTTCATGTCAGAGATGGTCCTGTTCCTAGATCTTGAATGTTCATTTCTTTCCCCAGATTTGAAGCAATTTTAGATATAATTTTTAAAATGGGTTTTCTGTAACTTAAGCTTTTATCTCAGTCCCTTGACCACATGTATTCTTTTTTTTCAACTGTATGGTTTTTTTCTTTTTTATTATTATGATCATTTATTACAATTTATTCGATTTTTATTCAGGCTGTGGCCCCCCTCCCTCATCTCCTCCAAATCCCACGCTCCCTTCCTCTTCTCCCCCATGCCCCTCCCCTAGTCCACTGATAGGGGAGGTCCTCCTCGCCTTCCATCTGACCCCAGTCTATCAGGTCTCATCAGGACTGGTTTCTCTGGACTACATATATTCTTAGGTTTGGCCCCTTAATCTTGTGTAACAGTCCTCATATGCTGTTGACATACTGCTTATTACTTCTTTCTTTCTTGATGTCGGAGATAGTATGGCCTTAGCCTTGCCTTCCATCCCTGATAGTCTTTCTTCTTTTCATCTTATCTATTGCTGATGCTTTCCACTGTGTTTTTATTTGGTTGATGAGTTTTTTTATTTCATTGTTTGTTTGGGCTTTTTATTTTTTCAGGATCTCAGTTTTCTTGTTCTGTTTCTCATCCATGCTGCTTATTTCCCTTCTGTATGGCTAAAATTCTTCATCCTGAATTGATTTTCTTTACTCATCTGATTGTCGGCCTAACTAAACAAAAGCCAATGTTTTAAACCTTATGAAATAAAGGTTTAAAAATAAAAAAAAATTCTACATTAAGGTTAATGTAGAAAATAAACAAAAATCATAGCATTGCATGTATCATGATTTTATAGTATATTGAAAACACAGATGTAAATGTGGTCTTACTAGAGTGGAAATACCACATGTTTTATATATATATAAATATAGATAGATAGATAGATAGATAGATAGATAGATAGATAGATAGATAGATAGATAGATAGATCCTGGGAGCACTCCTCAGGATGGTGTGTAGTTCCACCTGCTGGAAAACACAGATGCAGTTGCAGCCTGCATTTTGCAGTCAGCCGTGTTCGCTCCACAGTGGCTGAGCTTAACCTCCCTGGGCACTGCCATCTTGGAATCTCTCCTACTTTATATTTTGAGACAGGGTCTCACTATGTAACTCTGGCTGTCCTAGAACTCATTATGTAGACCAAGCTGGCCTTGAACTTAGAATCCATCTGCCTTTGCCTCCCAAATGCTGGGATTAAAGGCATACACCACTATGTCTAGCTTTCTTTTTTATTGTTTGAGAATTTAACAATACACATACATGTATGCATATATACACACACATATATGTATATTCACAATACATATTATTATACGCAATTCATTTTAATCAAACCTACCCCATTTTTATTTCCCTCCAGTTTCCCCATTATCAGGCGCCACCACCTTTTTTCATCTCAACTTACGTGCTCTCTCTCTTCTTCTTTTTTAAAACCCCACTGGGTCAGCTTACTGCTGCTTGTATGTGCATGAGAGCAGAACCAGCCATTGTAACTTGAGTGTTCTCACAGTGGCTGCAAACAGAACAAAAACTGACTTTTCCTTTTCCATTAGCCACTTATTTTCAATAGATGCACAACTAAGGGAGGAGCTCCATGAGCCCATCTCCAACCCATGCTGGCTTGATGTTGAGCATGCCTCATGCAAGCAGTCATGCTGCTGCGTGTTGATGTGTATAATGGTGCTGTCATATACAGGAAATAGTTTTTGCTTCAGATGTCCACTAGCTTTGACTCTTAAAATCTTTCTACTCCTTCCAAAATGATCCCTAAGCCTTGAGGATGGGGGTGGGGAATGTGATATGGATATAAGTTCTCCACAGTCGCTCTCTTTTTTTTTTTTTTTTTTTTTGGTTTTTCAAGACTAGGCTGGCCTTAAACACAGAGATCCACCTGCCTCTGCCTCCTGAGTTGAGTACTGGATTAAAGGCATGCCCTGTCAATGCCCAGCTTTCTTCACAGTCTTTCTTCACAATTTTAACAAATTATGAGTCTTTCTGTATTGATCACTATCTACTGCAAAAAGAAGCTTCTCTAATGAGGGTTGAGAGACACTAATCTATGAGTGTAAAGATAAGAACATAACAGGGCAGTTTATTACTGGGTCCATTTAGCTGAATAATAATAAATTCAGTATTCTAGGTTCTCCCCTAGGACCTGTGACATAATCAGCCGCAAGCCTAGTACCTAGTTAACAGTTCCAGGCATGGGTTCCATCTTGTGGTGCAGCATTTAAGTCCAATCAGAAAACAGTCAGTTACTCTCTTAATATTCATACTGCTTCAGTGAGTATATCTTGCCAGGCCAGTCATTATTGTAGCTTGCAAGGTTTGTACATAGGAAAGACTTTTGTTTTTATTTTTCTTTCCTGGTAGCATACATAGCACTTTTTTTTCCTTTTTCTTTTTTTTACATGAAAGCAGGTCAGTAGAAAGGAAGGCTCTAGACTAGTACTAGTTTGGTTTCTCCCTTCCCTATGAGTCAACTCTGGTGTTTTCAGCAATAGAATCTTGCCATCAGTTTCTACAGGGCAACCAAGAGCAATGGCAAAAGCCTATAATGCTTTCTGGTGGGTCTATTGGGATCCCACTGACCAACAACTGGAAAATAAGTAACCCATAACTAGCCTAGCACTGGGCTTTTCACTGATAGCCTTTGTTGTGTGGGAGCGACATCATCTTCTCATTAAAGTGTGACTCTTTTAAATTTCTGTATATGTGAATATGCATGTATTTTAGGAAGCTTTTCAATAGCAGACTTCTGTATGGCATTTTCAAAGGTAATCAGTGTTTGTCACCTCTCTCCACACTCATTCCTCCATCCTGCCCTTCCTTCTTCTCCACCATTTAACCCTTCCTGTTCTCCCTGCATCCTATCCCTTCAAAGGAGTTTATTATAGACAACAAATAATTCCATCTTATCTGTTAATCCACTATGCTTATCTTCATAATGTAATTGAAAAATTAAGATAATTATTAAGAGGGGATTGGTAATCCCTATAATTTTTGTAGATTTTTTTTCTAGATTGTTATTGCTTTTGGTGGGTTTTTTTTTTTTTTTTTGCTAATCTACTTCTCTCATGAAATTTCTTCTCTACTCCTGATTACAGTAATCTTTCTGCCTCCTCTGAGCATAATAATTCTTTTACTCTTTTCTGCAGTGTTGACTTGGAGATAAATTGCTTATTTTTTGCTTATCTTGAAATATCTTTATTTCATGCTGATTTTTAAACGCTAACTTGCTAGAATTAGTGATTTTGGTTGATAGCTAATATCAGAGCTTGAAATTATTCATATTGGGGATCATTCACCCAAAATCCAAAAATAATCACCAAAAACCCCAGAGCTCTCCAAACAGATAGGCAAATTACAACACATGAACAGAAGAAACATGAGTGAGCAAGGTAACATGACACCTCTAAGAGATTACAGACTCTTAATTACTAAATCTAAAGATACCAAAACATGGAAATGCCAGTTAAAAAAAACTACTTCTGAGAATAACAACGAATAGAGAGGAGAACAAACTCTTTGGATTGAGGTTCTGGTTCTGCTTCCCCTACTTGAGAGTTTGAGATAGAGAGGTGTGCTACCCCCCCCCACCCCACAGTGCCCATCTGTTTCTTCACACTCTCAGCTAATGTATACGCCCTTTGTTATTCCTAGGGCTCTTCCCATTATTCCATCTTGGAGACATAGATTATCTATTCTTTGCTTTCCTGACCCTTCTCATCTATAGAATCACACAGAGAGTGCTTCTAATTTTCAGGTACCAACTGTACTACAGAGAGCAGTTTGTCGGCCTCAAAAAAAAAAAAAAAGACAGAATAGAATCTGTGCTTTCATCTTGACTTAAAAAATACAATAACATTGGGACAGCCTTATCATAACAGTAAACTCCTTTAATAGAATGCCCTACTTTATTATTGACCTCATCATACACTTTGCTTTCTTCTTTTACCTGCTCTTGCCCTTCAGAAACATTATTTCTAAGAACTTTATTGAAACCCAGACATATAATTTATCTGCTTTATTTTCTTTGTTGAAGCCTTACTTCAAGGAGAAATTTTGACAGACTAACTAGAATAAAGTGTTTTAAACCTTATGAAATAAAGATATAAAAATATTTTATCTCATAACTTTAATCAGTAATTTATTATATAAAGTTTTTATATGTGCTATTTCCATTCTAGTAAGACCACATTTATGATACATGAATTGCCATGATTTTTATTTTCCACATTAACTTTGAAAAATGCACATGTATCGATTATCAAGATAGCTCAGCCGCCAAGCCAAATGCTCTGAATTTGATCCCTGGGACACACATGGGTAAAAAGAGAGAAATGACTCCTGGCATTGCCCTCTGACCTACAGACACACACCATGGCTCATGTGCACCCACTCACATACACACACACACAAATATAAATTTATTTACAGATCTATATACGTGTGTTACATTTAGATATATTCTCATATAGATATAAATATATAGATAGATATGAGATACACATTTCTAAGACATTGAAATGGCCATTATGTTTTTCATAAAGCATACTATATGTTGTTTCAGTTACTAAAATCTAATACTGTAGTTCGGATGTCTTCTTTTATTAATCTAATAAGAATTACATAATTGCAGTGCCATTGTTTATTTTATCACAGATTTGCTGATCTCATATGAAATTATTTTCCAGAGCTTTGGAGAATGATGTTTTTAAGACTTGTACAGATTTCCTTTTGTTATGATAGTGTGTATCCCAGCTTGATTGACACAGCACAGCTTTTGTATGGGATTTAGCAGAACATATAATTAAATTTTTATTTGTTCTAAAGGTTATTTTTATATTTCCTGGAATTTTATTTCCATAGCTCGTTTTTTAAAGCGCTTCTCTTTTCATAGTTTTAAAAGCATTCGGTGACTTCCACTGTGGTTCCTTTGGTCTGAGATCTATTGTGGTATATAGCGGGTGCGCTTGAAAGGCTTAAAGCCCAGCGCTGCCCGGCAGGCACTCCTTTATGCAGTGTATGCAATAAAGATACACACGAAGAGCTTTTTAGGATTGATGTCTGAAGTGTGCACTCATGGACACTGTACACATGACCTGTAAATTCGGTACCAATAACATTGGATGAGTCCTTCTTAGGAGAACTACTCCATTTTTTTCACTTATGTTTTATCTGTCTAGGTGGGGTAAAACCTTGTGCATTAAACTGCCTGGCTGAAGGTTACAATTTCTACACTGAGCGAGCCCCTGCTGTCATAGATGGGACCCAGTGCAATGCCGACTCACTAGATATCTGTATCAATGGAGAATGCAAGGTGGCTCAGATTTTACTTCTCTTTGGCGGGGGGGGGGGGCGTCTTTTGTCTTTTCTCAGACAGTAAGCTTGGGTTGGGTTCTATGGTCAATTTTTTAAAGCCACACTGTAGATAAATTCAGTTACAGTAAAAAACAATACAGCGCGCACACACATGCATTAACTGGATCATTAGATTTAGAGACAAATTATTGAAAGGAACTTGGAAATTATGAAGCTAAGCAAAACACTGCTTTATCTCTTCATTCTTAGTTTACACCGCTTGGTAATGTGCTTCTCTCCAAAGCAAAACAAGTTATGAGAACAGCGGTTTTGTGGCTTTTCTTCTTACGATAAGATCCACAGATTTGATCTTTACTTCTTCCAAGTCGTCTGGCTAATGCTAAAGTAAATGCTTTAATAAGACTGACTGTAATGAAAACCATCATAATGATTCAAAAGGAGATAAAGTAGGTGGAACATAGCTATTTCACACTTTGAGAAAAAATTATACTATGAAATATATAAAGTTCTCCAATAAGAACATATGGTAGCCACATGAAGAAGAGTAGAATCCTTTATTTCCTCTCTTTTTTCTATTCTTTTGTTTATAAACAGAACAGGAGAATAATGTAAATTTAAAACCCCCAAAAATATATCCTTGGCAATTATTATAAATATAATTAAAATTCCAGAAGAAATGACCTTTGCATGGTTTCATTATATGAATGGGTCATTCTGGTATAATCAGAATGTTTGTGTAAACAGAAAAAGAAGGAGATTTGTGTTTACTTATGTGTATTTGTATAGATACTTCATCTTCTTAAAATACATTTTATGACATTTTTATATGACAAGATATAATTACAGGTTTTATTTTGACTAAATTTAAGATGTATAAATTCAATCACCAAAATATATAATCTACATGTTAAAAATCCACATTTTTTAATTAAATGTAAAATTAAAATTTAAAAATTTAGTTTCTCTAATTGCATGCTTACATCTCCTTTGTTTATGCCAATTTGACTCCCAGAGTAGAAACAAGTATTAATTAAAAAAAAAAAACTTAATCAGGTGTGAACATTATAATTAGCACCTAGCACTAACAACTGGCTGAAAGGGCATGGTTTAGGAAGGGCAGACAGTGGGGCTCAGTAGGACCCTCTCTATTACAGCCCTGCAGAGGATGAGCTCAGTAGTGTCCTTATGAGTCATCTTTCTGGCTCTTGAATTGCCTGATGGGGTGAAAAGGAAAGAGTTTGTTACTCATAAATTACAATATTATAAAAGATTAGAAAGAGATACAGGTTAGAAAGTCATATTTCTTTGACTATCAGTTTTTTTAATTTAGATATTTAGAAATGTTAGCTGTACTTAATAGAGAATGACATTAAATGGGAAAGTGTTTCCTGTTTTGATTTCCTTTACTGGAAATACAAGCAAATAACTAAGTTATATGTATTTGATTAGTTACGGTTCCAGGAATTTCCCTTTTGACGCTCTAAATATTCTCTGTTTTCAGCATGTAGGTTGTGATAATATTTTGGGATCTGATGCTAGGGAAGATAGGTGCCGAGTCTGTGGTGGGGATGGAAGCACCTGTGATGCCATTGAAGGGTTCTTCAATGACTCATTGCCCAGAGGAGGTGAGTACGGAGAGAGCTCTCCCTCTGGTGTACTGCAGTAGTAAAGACTCTTGCTCTTCCTTTCCTCTGCTAAAAACCTTATTTAGGAAGAACAGAAACATCTTTTCTCCAGACAGTGTGCTCCTTTCAGTCTCTCACATGTTAAGTGTAGCTTCATGAAGATATCTTAAAGAATGTGATTTGACTTCTGTTAGCCTTTTATTTATGAAGAGGGTTTGCTGAGGATTGAAAATAAGCTTTTGACCGTGCTAGGCAAGTGTTCTTCCACTGAGCTACACCCCAGCCCTGCTTATTTATTCATTTACTTACTTACTTACTTACTTACTTTCTTAACTTTGATAGGGTCCTGCTTAAATGACCCAGTCTGGCTTTGAACTCCCAGGCATAGGTGATCCTGGTCTCTCGGCCTCATTGGTAGCTATGACTGTAAATGAGTGTTACTGCTACTTCCAACTGGCCATGCTTTGGACAATGACAACCCAGAGAGCATGGTGTAAGGAGAATGTGTTGAGAAAAGAAAGGTGGACAAATATTGTACATGCTAAAGCTATAAATATCTTGAGATGATTTTAGACAAAAAGATTAGGCACAGGCAGGCAGGTCTCATGAGTACATGGCCAGCCTGGTCTACAGAGTGAGTTCGAGGCCAGTCAACAACATAGTCATATCTTATCTCAAGTTCCCTCTCACCACCACCAAGTTAATTAAACTTTTTTTTTCTAAAATGTCTTCATAGATATACTAGAGATTTGCTCTTATGGAACATTTCTCTAATTATGGAGTACAAAGTCAAAGAAGAAATTAAAAACTTGAGGGCACTGCTAATATTAAATGTCTGATAAGCATTAATTTTCTAGTTAGCTGCTTATTGCTGGCAATCTTCTGTATTCCAGGTTATATGGAAGTGGTGCAGATACCAAGAGGCTCTGTTCATATTGAAGTAAGAGAAGTTTCCATGTCAAAAAATTACATTGGTAAGTTATTTTGCTAAATATTTCTAAATTAGTGGTGTGAAAGACATAATATTGAAAGATGTTCCAAGTTGCATCCATACACATACAATAAAACACTAAGCAGAAAAATTACAAGTATATAGTTTACATTTCAGTGTGTTAATTATTTGGTTTTTAACTCAATCTTATTGAAGTATAACTTGCATATAATGGAGTACGTAATGATAACTATATAGTTTAAATATAAATGCTATAACCAAGGTAGAAAGCATTTCTATGATTGTAAACATTACTCCCTTTTACAGTTAAATTGCCTTCATTCCTCTTTGGATATTAATTCTGTTAGATCCAACCTGAGTCTCAGGCAAATATTGATCTACTTTTAACTTTTTATTTTCCATATGTGTGTGGTATGCATGTATAGATATGTTAATTATAAGTTTATAATAGTCAGTTGCTGATGGATGCTTGGGCGTTCATGTCTTTTCCTACTATGAGTAATGCTTCTGTGTGTTCCAGTGCACGTGCACTTGTGTCTGTTCTTACGGAGGCCAGGGGTCAACACTGGGTGTCATGCCTCCACAGTTTTTCACTTTGAGATAGGATCTTTCACTGGGACCTGGGTCTTGTGGGTTAGTCTAGACAGACTGGCCCCTGAAACCCCCCTCCCCCGGAGATCTCTTTCTGTTTCCCCAGAACTGGGCTTACCAACACAGGCCACTGTGCCTGACTTTTTCAATGAATGTTCTAAGGGTCAGCCTCAGGTCCTCATGCTTACAAGACTACCACTTTACCAACTGAACTATTTCCCAACCATGAATAAGGTTTTTTGGAACACTCATAAGCAAGATTTCTGTGAACATGTGTTTTTATTTCTCCTGAATAAATTCCTAGGAGAAACTGACCTCATTTAACTTTTTAAAAAGTTAAACTTTTTAATTAAACTTTTTAACTTTTTAAGAAATTGCAATGACAGTGGTAATGTAAGTCTGTAATCCCAGTACTTGGGAGACAGAGAGCAGGAGGCCATTTTCAGCTGCATGTTAAGTTCCAGGCCACCAGGGTTACATGAAACCCTGAAGAAAGAGTGAGAAAAGAGACATACAGACAGACAGACAGATAATAAATATGAAATCATTCATAGAAAGAGAATGGTTGTTCATGAGAATGTTAAAAACAGAGTTACCATATGATCCAGCAATTCCACATCTGAGTGTGTGTGTGTGTGTGTGTATACACATACACATATGTGTATACTAAATATATATATATATTAAAGTCACCATCTCAAAGATATTATTATACTCCATATTCATTATAGCATTGTCCACAAAAGCCATGATCCGCACACACCTAAGTGTGTGCTGAGGAATGAAAGAACAAGACAATTGTGTCATGTTTTTGTGAGGGATATCCCTCAGCCTTAAAAATAAAACAAAGAAAGATAGCTCAATGGTTAAAAGCATGCACTACTCTCACAGAGGACATTAGTTCCAGGCTCAGCACCTGTTTTGGGCAGCTAACTACTGCTACTACTGCTAACTACTGTAACTCCAGTTCCATGGGCTCTG
The DNA here is from genome assembly GCF_030254825.1 of Meriones unguiculatus. Lineage (NCBI taxonomy): Eukaryota > Metazoa > Chordata > Mammalia > Rodentia > Muridae > Meriones > Meriones unguiculatus. The sequence continues at coordinate 79,015,836 of NC_083354.1, forward strand.
ATACCTTCTTCTTGAGTCTGGGGATACTGTGCTACATACATATATACACACAGATATACACATAATTAAAAATGGAAAAGAAATGTGGCTGTTTAAACAAGACCCGAACAATGACAACACCTATTGACAAACCAATACAGATGGAAGAAATCAACCAGGGTCTCAGCCTTAGATTAAGAGCTACAAGCAATTAAAAGTGGCTAAGAGAGGGAGGTTTCATCTTTCCCACAGAGGGATATACTAAACAATCATGTAACCCCAAGAGGTAAGCCTTCAAAAATATGTACACAAGCAATGCCAAACAGACTCCTCAGGTTGCATGGTGTCTTGGCAGAAAGAGGGAGAAATTATATTTTAATTTTTGAAGTTGAAAAAAAAAGAAAAGAAAGATAAAAAAGGAAACCTTGCCATCTGTGACAACATGAACAAATCTAAAAGACATTTTGCAAAATGACATAAACCAGACACAGACATAGACAGCACATTACATCATGTACACTCTAAAAATGTCCATCTCATAGGAAGAAAATAGAAAGGTGGCTAGTTACAGTGGGTCTTGGAAGGAGGATAACAGATGGAGAGATGTTGGTCAACAAGTTTAAACTTTTGGTTATATGATAAATAAATCCTAAAGCTATGGCATACTGTATCTTATTAAGAGTGTATCGTTAATATGACACTGTTCCTGAGGAGATGTGAAAACGTCTACTCACTATAGATAGGAACTGAAGACAGACCAAAGATGGACACTACCAAAGTCCAAGTTGGTGAGCCAGAGTTTCGTCAGTGTCCTTATAGGGTTATGGTGGGGGGGGGTTACTTAGAGAGCAGGTATTATTCAGACAGTTGCTTTACCATGCCCAGTCCAGCATCAGTCACAGTTGGCAAAGCTGGAAACCTGGAGCACACTGCACAGCCTGCAGGCAGCTCAGTGGGTTGGACAGTGTCCTTTCCAGGTGGATCAGCTGGTGTTTGTTTCTTCTAGGAAGTTTGGAAAGTAACTGCCTTTTTTCTAGGATGTTTGGCTGGTCTCTGCTTCATCCAGGTAGCTGGCTTTGTCTCAGTCTTCTTTTCTCTCGAGCTTACCTGAGAGTGACTCAGCAGTCTTGACTGCTTTTGTGAACTTGAGGAAGGAGTACTGATCAGTTTCAGGGACTTCTAGAGCTATTTTGATGTGTTTACTTCCTAATTTAAGGAGCTCCCCTTAGAACATCCTATTGTTTCACCTTACTGGAAGTTTTTAATCTCAGGAAACTTCTACACAATTCCATGCCTGAAATTTACTAACTGAACAGACAGTCATCTCACCACACACAGAGTATGTAAGGTCAGCACATTGGAAACCTTAAATTCTTCAACTTTTCAGTTTTACCCCAAAATAGCTGGGATAAAAAAGAAATATAGGATTGTATTCTAAAGTGGATGTATGCCATTCAGAAAAGTTTCAATTTGTCATATTCTTGTCAATACTTGATAACACAGTCTTTAACCATATGGAAATAATTTGTTTTTACTTTGTTTGAGGAAACACTATGTAGCCTTTGCTGTTCTGGAACTTACTATGGAGATCAGACTGGCCTAGAACTCAGATACTCACCTGTCTGTGATTCCTAGGTGCTAAGCTTAGAGGTGTACAACAGCATGCCAGGCTGGATATCTTCTTTCATGAAGGGTCTAAAAATACTGTAGCTATTTTTACCCTTTGGTATTCTTCTAGCCTGGGTCTTACTGTGAATCCAGGTTAATGTTAACATTGCTGTGTAGCCTAAGCCGGACTGAATTTATGATCCTCCTACCTCAGGTAAAAATGTGATTGAATTAGGTGATCTGCGTATGCTCTGGATAGAAAACTTCCAGACATAAGTGAGTGAATGTTTTCTCTTAGTGTGTGTCTTGCTTATTATTTTTTATATAATTTTTTATATTAATCACAGGTTACTTTGTATCCCAGCTGTAGCTCCATCCCTCATTCCCTCCCAATTCCATCCTCTTTTAAAGTTTATTTATTCATTCACTCCACATCTTAAATGCAGCCCCCTCCGTCCTCTCCTCTTGGTTCCACCTTCCCACCTCTTCCCCCTTCACCCTCCCCTGTTGTTGGTAATTAATATTTACTATTGATTTATCTTTTAGTTAAACAGCGGTTAGTCCTAACCCAGCTGTATACCCAAATCACCACACAGAGACTGTGATTTATTTAATTAATCTAATTATTATTTAATTAATTAACCTAATTAATTATTTAATTATGCTGGGCAATAATTATTCCATCCTAAATCTCCAAGCCCGCATAATTTCCTACCATTCAGATTTCACCCATTATACTTGCTTTCAGTCATATCTTAGGTCCGGTTCATCTTTCCTCCTGGTTCCAAGACCCTCCTCATGGTTCCAAGTCCTCTCTTGCCGATTCTCGATTCTCTTCTCCTTCTTCCCCTGGTTTCCTTTTCCTCCCCTCTGGACCAGGATGCCCCACCCTATCCTCTCCATTGCAAAGCAACAGTTGGTTGTTTAATTGACAATATAGAGAACAAATGGTGGCATGTTTGCACAAACTTGAGACAGGTGATGGTTAGAATAAGCATCACAATGCAATGTCCAGACTGAAACCAGATAGTGGGGGAGAGAAATTAGAATTTGAATGAACAAAGATAAATTGTATACATTCCAAAAGAACGTTATACCAACACTCCCCTCAGAAAAGGGGAGCCCCTTCTCATCAACCCACCCCAGCACATCAAGTCACATCATGATGGAGTGCATTCCCCCTCACCCTCCTCCTCCTAGGGTAGGCAAGGAAGACCCGCTAAGAAGAATTGATCCACAGCAGCAACAGTCTCTACTCCACAGAGGACCCACATGAAGATCAAGCTGCCCACCGGCCACACATGTGTAGGGGGCTATTAATATTTTATTATTATTGATTTATCTTTTAGTTAAGCTGCAGTTTTTTCTAATCCAGCTATATATCAAAAATCACCACACAGAGACTAGTATTTATTTTGTTAACCTAGAGCTCAATGCTGGGAAATAATTACTCCATCCTAAACCTCCAAACCCGCATAGTTTCCTACCACTCAGATGTTACTCATTATACTTGCCTTAAGTCATATCTTAGATCTGGTTCATCTTTCCTCCTGGTTCCAAGACCCTCCTCATGGTTGCAAGTCCTCTCCTGCCAACCTCTGCTCCTACCCTCCTCTTCCTCTCTCTCCCCTCCAGACCAGGATGCCCCACCCTATTCTCCCCACTGCATAGCAATGGCTGGTTGTTTTATTAACAACACAGAGAACAAATGGTGGTGAGTTTACGTAGACCTGAGACAGGTGATAGTTAGAATAAACATCACAATGCAGTGTCTTGATTGAAACCAGATAGTGGGGTAGAGAAATCAGCATTTGAGTGAACAAGGGTACATTCCACAAGAACATTATACCAACAGGGGGCCTTGGTCTAGATCATACATGCATGCTCTTTGGTTGGTCCTTCAATCTCTGTAAGTGCACATGGTCCCAAGTTAATTGACTCCATTGGTCTTCTTGTGGAGTTCTTGTCTCTTCTATTCTTTCCCCACACTTCTACAAGACTCCATTCACTCTGCCTAATGTTTGGATGTGGGTCTCAGCATCTGTTTCAATCTGCTGCTAAATGGAGCCTCTCAGAGGACAGTTATCCTGTCTGTAAGCATAGCAGAGTATCATTAGTGTCAGGGGTTGGCTCGCTATGTTTTGCATTTATGTCCTTTCTTAGAAATGTGTGCTGTAAAGCTGTAAACATCCTCTTCAGCATTCTTCAAGAAGCAATGCTTGTAGTCTATGTGCTGCAGTAAGAACAAAATGATAGCTTTAAGGGACTATGGGCATACCTCAGAGGTAGAGTAGATGCCTACCATGCACAGGACCCTCAGCTGAATCTCCAGCACCAAAAGCAAAAACAAAACAAAGAATAGTTTTCACTTTTATATAAAACATGTCCCACTTCAATTAGGTTTTATAGGAAATGTAAAGGAAGGTTTGAGATGCCATCCTTTCTCCATACAGATATTGAACTTCTGTAGCTCTGCTTGTTGAAAGCATGTCATTTCCTCTATTGGATTACAGGGCCACCTTTGTTAGATAGCAACTGCACACCTAGGTAGATTTGTTGCCTACATGTCTGTCCTTCAACCAAAGCCATACTGTATTGGATTGTTGAAACTTTCAGTCAGGACTGAAATTCACAGGCATTAAATCTTTAAATTTGTGCTTATGTTTCAAAATAAATTTTGCTTTTTTACTTCAGTTATGTAAAATTAACCAGGATATTTTACCAGTACCTGTAAGATACACCCGAATGTTTCTTCTAACATTCTTTAGGTTACTTTCATTGATATTTTAGTGTATAGGTTTTGTACATGTTTATGACATTATTATTCTGGATTTTTTGAGAAGTCAATGGTAGAATCAAATCTAGGGCCTTGCAGGCAAACACTCTACCCATTCCCATCTCTTTATTTTCTACATTGAAATGACATTATAAATGGTACGGGCATTTTACATTTTATTTTCCAATTTTAATTATTATTACATAATTCAATTTTTAGGAGTTATTTTTATTATTTTTAATTCTATGTATGTCTGTGTGTGGGTATGTGCATGTGAACAGAGACACTGGGGCATCATACCTCTGCCTCTGAAGAGTTGTAGACAGTTGTGAACTAATCTTCACATATACTAAGAACTGGATTTAGGTTCTCTATAAGAGTGGCATTTGGTCAGATGTGGTTTCCAGCATTCAGGAGGCAGAGACTGGTGGATCTTTGTGAGTTCAAGGTCAACCTGGCCTACAAATCAAGGCCAGACCGGCTAGACCTTCATAGAGAAACCCAGTTTCGAAGGAAATGAAATAAAATTAAAAAGAGTGACATTTGGCCTTAACTGAATCCTTCAAGTTTTTAAACTTCCTTTATATTTTGAGACCTAGTTACAATGATTTGTTAATTTTAGTAGAGGTTTTACAAATTTATGGTTTCTGCCCTTTTATCTTTCTTTTCTTTTTATTTTATTTTATTTTATTTTTTTACATAGATCATCAAGTCAACCTTGAACACAGGCATTTTCCTATTTATTTATTTATTTATTTATTACAATTTATTCCTTTGTATTTTTGAATTTATTTTTATATTAATTACAGTTTATTCACTTTGTATCCTAGCTGTGGCTCCCTCACTCCCTCACTCACTTCCAATCCCACTCTGCTTCCCTCATTTCCTCACATGCCCCTCACTTAAAGGGGAGGTCCTTCTCTCCTTCCATCTGACCCTAGCTTATCAGGTTTCATCAGGTCTGGCTGCATTGTCTTCCTCTGTGGCCTGGTAAGGCTGCTCACCTCTCATAGGAAGGTGATCAAAGAGCCAGCCACTGAGTTCATGTCAGAGACAGTCCCTGTTCCCCTTATTTGGGAACACAGTTGGAGACCGAGCTGCCATGGGCTATATCTGTGCAGGGGTTCTAAGTTATCTCCATGCATGGTCCTTGGTTGGAGTATCAGTCTCAGAAAAGACCCCTTGGGTCCAAAATTTTTTGGTTCTGTTGCTCTCCTTGTAGACCTCCTGCCCCCTCCAGGTCTTTCTATCTCCCCCTTCTTTCATAAGTTTCGCTACACTCTGACCAAAGTTTGGTTATGAGCCTCAGCATCTGCTTTGATACACTGCTGGGTAGAGTCTTTCAGAGGCCCTCTGTGGTAGACTCCTGCCCTGTTGCCTGTTTTCTCCCTCTTCCGATGTCTGTCCCATTTGCCTTTCTGAGTGAGGATTGATCATCTTACCCATGGTCCTCCTTCTTGCTTAGCTTCTTTAGGTGTACAGATTTTAGTATGTTTATTCTATATTCTATGTCTAGTATCCACTTATAAGTAAGTATATACCGTGTGTGTCTTTCTGCTTCTGGGATACCTCACTCAGGATGATCTTTTCTAGTTCCCACCATTTACCTGCAAATTTCATGATTTCCTTGTTTTTAATTGCTGAGTAGTATTCCATTGTATAAATGTACCACAATTTCTGTATCCATTCCTCAGTTGAGGAACATCTGGATTGTTTCCAGATTCTGGCTGTTATGAATAGAGCTGCTACAACCATGGTTGAGCAAATGTCCTTGTTGTATACTTTGGGCATATCTTGTATATGCCTATGAGTGGTATAGCTGTATCTTGAGGAAGCACTATTCCTAATTGTCTGATAAAGCGCCAGATTGTTTTCCAATGTGATTGTACAAGTTTACATTCCCACCAGCAATGGAGGAGAGTTTCCCTTTCTCCACATCCTCTCCAGCATGTATTGTCACTTGAGTTTTTGATCTTAGCCATTCTGATGGGTGTAAGGTGAAATCTTAGGGTAGTTTAGGTTTTCATTTCCCTGATGCCTAAGGATCCTGAGCATTTCTTTAAGTGTTTCTCTGCTGTTCGATATTCCTCTACAGAGAATTCTCTGTTTAGCTCTGTACCCCACTTTTTAATTGGATTCTTGATTAGCTGCTTTTTAACTTCTTGAGTTCTTTATATATTCTGGACATTAGCCCTCTGTCAGATTTAGGGTTGGTGAAGATCCTTTCCCAGTCTGTAGGCTGTCATTTTGTTCTGACGACAGTGTCCTTTGCTTTATAGAAGCTTTATAGAAGCTTTTTAGTTTTATGAGGTCCCATTTATTGATTGTTGATCTTAGAGCCTGTGCTGTTGGTGTTCTGTTCAGGAAGTTGTCTCCTCTTCCAATGAGTAAAAGGTTCTTCCTCACTTTTTTTTCTAACAGGTTTAGTGTTTCTGGTTTTATGTTGAGGTCTTTGATCCACTTGGACTTTGTGCAGGGTGATAAATATGGATCTATTTGCATTTTTCTACATGTAGACATACAGTTTGACAGCATCATTTGTTGAAGATGCTGTCTTTTTTTTCCATTTTATATGTAAAAAATCAACTATCCATGTGTATGTGATTTTATTTCTGGGTCTTCTATTCAATTCTGTTGATCTACCTTTCTGTTTCTATGTCAATACCATGCAGGGTTTTTTTGTTTGTTTGTTTGTTTGTTTTTCTATTGCTCTCTAGTACAGCTTGAGATCAGGGATGGAGATACCTCCAGATGATCTTTTGTTCTACAGGAACATTTTGGCAGTTCTGTGTTTTTTGTTTTTCTGTATGTAATTGAGAATTGTTCTTTCAAGTTCTATAAAAAATTGTGTTGGTATTTTGATTGTAATTGCATTGAATCTGTAGATTGCTTTTGGCAGGATGGCCATTTTCAGTATGTTTATCCTACCGATCCATGAACATGGGAGAGCTTTACATCTTCTGATGTCTTCTTCGATTTCTTTCTTCAGAGACTCTAAGTTTTTTTTCAAACAGGTGTTTCATTTGCTTGGGGAAAGTCACACCAAGGTACTTTATGTTATTTTTGGCTATTTTGAAGGGTGTAGTTTCCCCAATTTCTTTTTCAGCCCTTTTGTCTTTCATATACAAAAGGGCTACTGATTTTTTTTTTTTTAGTTAATTTTGTATCCAGCCATTTTGCTGAAGGTGTTTATCAGCTGAAGGAGTTCTCTGGTAGAATTTTTGGGGTTACTCATGTATATTATCATATCACCTGTAAATAGTGATACTTCGACTTTTTCCTTTCTGATTTGTATCCCCTTGATCTCCTTAGTTGTCTTAATTGCTCTAGCTAGGACTTCAAGTACTATATTGAAGAGATATGGAGAGAGTGGGCAGCCTTGCCTTGTCCCTGGGTTCAGTGGGATTGATTTAAGTTTCAATCCATTTAGTTTGTTGTTGCTTGTAGGCTTGCTGTATATTGTCTTTACTATGTTTAGGTATGTGCCTTATATCCCTGATCTCTCCAAGACTTTAAACATGAAAGGGTGTTGGATTTTGTCAAATCCTTTTTGGCATCTAAGGAGATGATCATGTGGTGTTTCTCCTTCAGTTCATTTATATGGTGGATTACAATGATGGATTTCCATACCTGGGATGAAACCTACTTGGTCATGGTGAATGATATTTATTGAAGATGCTGTCTTTTTTTTTTCCATTTTATATGTCAAAAATCAACTATCCATGTGTATGTGATTTTATTTCTGGGTCTTCTATTCGATTCTGTTGATCTACCTTTCTGTGTGTTGGATTTGGTTTGCAAGTATTTTATTGAGTATTTTTCCATCAATGTTCATAAGAGAGATAGGTCTGAAGTTTTCTTTTTTTGGGGGGTCTTTGTGTGGTTTAGGTCTCAAGGTGACTGTGGCTTTATAGAATGAGTTTGGTAAAGTTCCTTCTGTTCCTATTTTGTGGGATATTTTGAAGAGAATTGGAGTTAGCCCTTCTTTGAAGGTCTGGTAGAATTCTGCACTGAAATCCCCTAGGGCTATTAGCTGTGCTTTTAAGTTGCTTGTATGAGATGTCTCCAACTTCTTTCTGGAGGCACTTAGTGCTATGAAATTTCCTCTTAGCACTGCTTTCGTTGTTTCCCATAAGATTGGCCATGTTGTGAAAATGTTCATTTTCATTGAATTTTGGAAGTCTCTAATTTTTTTTTTTCGTTTCTTCCCTGACCAAGCTTTCATTGAGTAGAGAGTTTTTAGTTTCCATGTGTATATAGGCTTTTTGTTATTTCTGCTGTTGCTGAGGTCCAGCTTTAGTCCATGGTGGTCTGATAGGATACAAGGGATTATTTCTATCTTCTTGTATCTGTTGAGCCTTCCTTTGTGCCTGAGTATATGGTCAGTTTTTTGAGAAGGTTCCATGAGATGCTGAGATGAAGGTATACTCTTTTCAGTTTGGGTGAAAAGTTCTGTAGACATCTATTAGGTCCATTTGATTTAGGAGCTCTGTAAGTGCTATTATTTTCCTGTTTTGCTTCTGTCTAGATGATCTTTTCCTTGATGATAGTGGAGTGTTGAAGTCTCCCACTATTAAGGTATTGGGATCAATGTGTGATTTCAGCTTTAATAATGTTTCGTTTACAATTGTAGGTGATCTTGTATTTGGGGTATAGATGTGATGTCCTCCTTGTGGATTTTTTCTTTGATGAGAATGAAGTGCCCTCTTCATCTTTTTTGATTAATTTTGGTTGAAAGTCTAATTTATTAGATGTTAGGATAGCTACCCCAGCTTGTTTTCTGGGTCTGTTTGCTTGAAAAACATTTTTCCAGCCCTTTACTCTGAGGTAGTGTTTATCTTTGTTTCAGAGGTGTGTTTCTTGGATGCAGCAGAATGTTGGACCCTGTTTCCACAACCATTCTCTTAGTCTGTGTCTTTTTGTTGGAAAGTTGAGTTCGTTGATGTTGATACATAATAGTGACCAATGAATGTTAGTTGCTTTAGTTGTAGAGTTGGTGGCATTACTGTGTTTCAATGCTTGTTTTCTTTTAATTTTTTGTTGTGAAGTTATCTATATCCTGTGTTTTCTTGGGTGTCATTGTTTTCATTGGATTGGAGTTTTCCTTCTAGTATCTTCTGTAGGGCTGGGTTGCTGTGTAGATATTAAGTTTAGTTTTTGTCATGAAATATTTTGTTTTCTCCATCTATGTTGATTGAAAGTTTTCCTGGTTATAGTAGTCTGGGTTGGCATCTGTGCTCCCCTAAAGTCTGCACAATATCTACCTAGGCCCTTCTGGATTTCTTATTTTCTGATGAGAAGTCTGGTGTGGTTCTGGTAGGTTTACCTTTATATGTTACTTGGCCTTTTTCCCTTGCTGCTTTTAGTATCTTTTCTTTGTTCTGTAGATTTAGTGTTTTGACTATGATGTGATACGAGGAGTTTCTTTTCTGGTCTAGTCTGTTTGGTGTTCTGTAGGCCTCTTGTATGTTTACGGACATCTCTTTCTTTAAGTTGGGAAATTTTTCTTCTATGGTTTTCTTGAAAATATTTTCTGGGCCTTGGAGCCTGGAATCTTATTTTTTGTCCATTCTTATTTCTCTTAGAGTTTGTCTTTTCATGGCCTCCTTGATTTCTTGGATGTTCTGTGTTTGGAACTTTTCCGATTTTACTTTTTCTTTGAGAGATTTATCAATTTCTGCACGTGTATCTTCAGCACCTGAGATTCTCTCTTCCATCTTTTATATTCTATTGGTGATGTTTACCTTTGTGGTTCCTGATCTTTTCTCTAAGTTCTCCAAGTCCAGGGTTTTCTCTGTTTGTGGTTTTTTGTTTGTTTGTTTGTTTGTTTGTTTGTTTTTTATTGATTCTAATTCTGTTTTCATGTCTTGCACCATTTCCTTCATCTATTTGAATGTGAAGTCCTGCTTTTCTGTGACGGCCTCTAGTTTTTTTGTTTCTTTCCTCTCCATATGCCACTAATTGTGCCTCTACTCCTGCCTCTATCCGTGCCTCTATTTTTTTTTTTGGCTGAATTTGTGTATTTCTTTGACAGCTTTCTTTGTTTCTTCATTATGTGTCTCTAATAACTGGATAAGCATAGCTTTAAAATGATTTTCCTGTTTTTCCAATGAATTAAAATATCCATTGATTTTGCGGGTTGATGGTAAAGCCATGATGTCCTGATTTTTGTTGGAAGAGTTCTTACATCAACCTCTATCCAACTACTTATCCATAACCTTCACTGTTTGTTCCTGGAGTCTGTACTTCAGACTGGGTCCATCTTTCTCTCATTTCTAGAAGATTCTTCAGAAAGATGAGAGAGGTCCACCGGTTTGAGAGTGTGTGTTGGTGTTTCAGCTGTAACTAAGGGAGGAAGGTCGCAGGTACAGGTACACAGGTGATGGCAACCAAGTGGGGGCATGTGCGTAGATAGAAGTGTGCCTTGAAGGACAGAGTCCTAGAGCATGTAAATGCCTGGAATGTGGGGCTTAAGTACAGAACGGGGCACAGGTGCTGGCGCTGTTCACCGGTGCTATGTGCATGCACAGGTTCCCTGAATACCTCAGTGGCTTACAGGCCTGTCATACTGTCCTGGTATTCTGATCTCTCTGGGCTCCAGAAATTGTTTGCTTGGACTCCACTGATAGACCCACAGAACAGGGGCTTCAATGTTGAGAACGCTGTCCCAAGAATGCCTATGTTGCCCACAGTGGGTGTGTGGGTGGGAGGGATCCAATGTCTGGCTGCTAGATTAGAGGATTCCTGGATCTGGGGCTTTGCATACATTCATGTGGAGGCGGACTCACTCTCTAGCAGGCCTAATTGGAAAGCACAGGGGTTCTCCCTGTTGTCTGCTCTCAGATTTGGGCCTGCAGGGGTAAATGAGAATGTAGGAGATCTGTCAGCTCAGTCGTGTCCACTGTTTTTTTGCTAGGCAGGGAGACCCTTACTTGGGATAACCACTTCTGTTGTCTCAGTCATGGAGCATGGAGGCTCCTCTTAGGTCTAGCTGCCACCCTGCTACCACCGCCGCAGCCCTGGGAGGCCCTGAGAAGCCTGTACAGCTGCTCGTGGACTTTGGAGTCCTGTCATTATCACTTGTTTTTAAATATGCTCTTTATCATTAAACAGAAAATATTTAATGATTTATTTCAGTTTACTGATTTGAGTTTGGCTTGTTTTACTTTTCTAAGATCCCAAAGTGTATCATGAAGGTATTTATTTGAGATCTCTCTGATTTCTTAGTGTAGAAACTTAGAACTATAAGCTTCCCTCTTTGTACTATTTTCATTGTATCCCGAAGGTTTTGGTATGTTGTGTTTTCATTATCATCTGATGAAGGAATTTTTTTGTTGTTGTTTCCTTCTTGATTTCTTCAACGAGTCATTCATGGTTCCATAGTGTGTTGTTTAATCTGTATGAGTTTGTGTTTGTTCCATATTTCTTTTTACTGTTGATATATAGCCTTAATACATACCTTAATACATACTTAGTGAATTGTTTCAAGTATTCTATATTTGCTACAACTAGTTTGTGTCCTAATATGTGATCTATTTTAGGGAATGTTTTATGGGCTACTTAGAAGAATGTATATTGTCCAGTTTTTGAATGGAATTTCTATAGATGTTTGTTGAGATAATTTGACTTATGATAGTTATAGTACAAGAATTGCCACACAAACCAGTCGAGCACCAATCTCAGTGACATATTGATGGTTTATTGAATGCAACACCCCAAGATTGGTCATGACCAAGGACACAGAAAGCCTAACTGTAACATCAACCTGTTTTCCAGGGTCAGGCTATAAATGCAAAACCCACAATTAGCTTCTACAGGAGGGGGAATGATAATACTGGGTAGTCAGTTCTGACTCAAGTTATTTTTGCTAACTAAACAAGTAGTTCTAACTGACCTTTAATTTGATTGTGCCCAAGTACAGTTTATGCTTAGGGCCAGCTATGCTTATGGTTAGGGACTTTCTAGGAACAACAAGGCCATAGAGTATGTTGAACAAAAACATAGTTTTTGGTCAACCTGACCTTGTACAGAGATTCTTTTATGTCAGCAACAAGTTGAGATGGTGTGGCTGGTGGTCCTGAAACAAAAAAGGCTGTACTTATGCCAAAAGGACCAGGGCTCAACATGATGCCATTTAATCCAAATATTTCTCAGTCTGATAGATGAATGGTGCTGAGATAGATCAGTTGTTGAGAGTGGGATATAAAAGTTGCTACACTCCTGTTGTGACTGGGTTAATTTGTGTCTTTACATCTAGCGGTTTCTGTTTCATGAAATTAATGTTACCTGTGTTCAATTCATATATGTTTAGAATTGAAATGTCTTCTTATTGGATTGATCCCTGTAATAGTTGATATTAATTAGTTTGAAAGGACGTAGAACCATCTAGCAGACAAGCCACTGGACACACTTATGAACGGTTTTATCTTCATTAAAGTAACCTCTGGCTATCCTTATGAAAGATTACATTGATTAGCTTGGATGGGAAGATCTACCATAAAGTGGGGAGTACCATTGCTGTCTTTCACTATTTGGAAGGCATAAAAGCAAGCTAAGGAAGGGAGAGACAAATGGAGGAAGGAGGAGGAAGATGCCTAGCATCATCTATAAGTAAAATGGGTGTTCATTATAAACTTTATTGCAATAGTTGATCCACAATATGCTGATAAATGAATTTTCACATTTTAGTTGGATTTTTTTTTTCCAGCTTTAAAATCTGAGGGGGATGATTACTATATTAATGGTGCCTGGACTATTGACTGGCCTAGAAAATTTGATGTTTCTGGGACAGCTTTCCACTACAAGAGACCAACAGATGACCCAGAATCCTTGGAAGCTCTAGGACCCACCTCTGAAAACCTCATTGTAATGGTAAATATGACATTAGCATTTTACTGTGATTTCTACATTATGGGGTAGAAAAGGGTCAAGTTTGATCAGCTCTGTTTTACAGGTGATGGAATTAGCCAGTAAAGGTAAAATATTTACACAAGGGTATAGAGACTGCAAAGAGAAGGCCATAGGTCTCTTTCTAGGTGGCTTTTATTTTTTCATATTTTCTTGAGTAAAAAATTTTTTTGTTTGGTTTGGGTTGGGTTTTTGTTTGTTTATTTACTTGTTTTGGAGGAGGGAGATCAAGGCAATATAGCCTTGGCTGTTTCTGGAACTGACTCTGTAGACCAGTTAGCCTTAAACTCTTAGAGATCAGCCTGCTTCTGCCTCCCAAGTGCTAGGAGTAAAGGCATGTGCCATCACCAACCAACTTTGAGTACAAATTTTATGATCGAGCAATATAGACAAAAACAGTGACAAACCACCCAAAATCAGGAGAAAAAAAAAAGAACATTTTATATAAATTCATGTGCTTTAAAGTTGTCTTAAAGGCCACTGAAATGCCTCATCAGATAAAGATATTTGACACCATGCCTGACAACCTGACCTGAGACCCCATGGTCCATATGAAAGAAGAAGAGAACCAACTTTGGCAAATTGCCCTCTGACCTCTATACATGCTCCAAGGCATGTATACGCACCCACCTGCAACCAATAAATAAACAAAAATGTAATTTTTTTAAGTTGTCTTGAATTCGAAATCAGCCTGGACCACAGAGTGAGACCGTGAAAAGCTGAAGTAAATAAATAAATGTTCCAAAATTCCTGTAAGACTTGCTCTGTGGGATTTTCTTCTTCAGATAATAAATATCTGAATGAAGTCCCATGTATTTTAATTTTCTTCACCAGTTGTTTTCAATGGCAGGTTCTACTCCAAGAACAGAATTTGGGAATTAGGTACAAGTTCAATGTTCCCATCGTTCGTACTGGCAGTGGTGATAATGAAGTTGGCTTTATGTGGAATCATCAGCCCTGGTCAGAGTGCTCAGCTACCTGTGCTGGAGGTAAGACAATCTCTAGGCAGCCCACAGCTGTCAGTATGGAAAGCAAAAAGCAAAACCTACTCTGAGCTGTGTTTTATTTTTTGTTTTTGTTTTTGTTTTGTTTTGTTTTGTTTTTCTTTGCTAAAGACGCTAATTGGAAACATTTTTTGCAGGTTTGCTTCAAGCTGTTATTTAGTAAAAGAAATTTTGCTTAATTATATTACATTCTGTTTCTTTCAAGCTCATGTAATTTACACAGATTTCTTGATAAAATACATCTTGGCATAATGAGTGTATCTCTGCTGGTGCTTCTCCAAGACTATCTTGAAGGTGGGCTGTTTGCTCTTCATGAACACATTCTTGGTAAAGAACATCAGGAGTTTTAAATTAAAAAGCCAGCAAGAATCAGACATCACAGATGCAACTTGTTGTAATGGGGCATGAGAATGTATGTGTGCTTGTATGTTTGTGTTCGTATGATTGTGTGTTCCCACAATCCCATTCATTCAAACTCCCTTCTCCAGCCATCCAAGTTAAGGGGCAGAATAATGGGATACTACATAATTACTGGTGTCTGAGTCTCTGGGCTAATGATGTTAGCAACCCCATTAAAATCCCTCAGTGAGGTAGATGTAGCTGCTAGGCAGTGTTTGGTGATGTGTTGGTTGTCCCATGTGCGTTTTTCATGGGTGCCTTTTCCCCACAATTTACTCTATTCCTAATCCTCCTCCCTCTAGTGGCCACCAATGCAATTCTTTACCTCTGGCTGGGAGAGCAGGACAGTTGGCTTCCTTCAAAGCCAACACCCTTGCTGCTTCATGGACTGGTGAGTAGAAGTGCTGTGCAAGCAGCATCTTCCTTCTCTCTGGAGACTAAATGCACCACCTCCAACATATAGCATTAATACAATGGGCAAGGAGCAAACCCATTCTTCAAGGCCAGGGAGGCCTAGAGTACCTCACCATTCCAAAACCAAAGTATACATTTAAAATAATAGTAGTTAGAATGTTGAAATTGAAGTAAATGACATGTTCCCATTCTAAACTTGCATTGTATCCACTGAATCTCTAAGCACCTCAAGTATCTGAAAAGGAAAAAAAAGAAATTCAGAAAAATAATTACCATGTGACAGAATCCATATTTTTGAGTCATAAAATTAAAATCATCTATTACTATAACTCTGATTTCAGTAGTAAAGACCATACAATATGAAAAATCAAAAAAATGAATAATGCCCTATTAATATTCACTTATATGAAATACCATAAAATACGGTTAAATAGAACTTGCAATCCATCTTAAAAGTTCTTTTATTCCCACCGTTTTATGTGTGAGGTGTCTGAGGACTCATAATATAAAGTTTTCAAAACTGTAGTGCATCATCACTTGTTTTAATAAAATAAAATGACAAATACCACTTCATATTATCCTCACCTAATTCACCTTTTGTTCCCATAAGAGCTATTGCATTACATTCAGTGGCATTTATAAATAAGCCTTTCTTTGTGCTAATTAAGTCACTCTTAGTTACTCTATAAATTAATCTTTCCCTTTTTACGTAGCAACAAAAAAAGCCTTCATTAGGATAACATATATTACGTTAGGCCATGAATAGAGTAGAGTAAACTTAGTAAGGATGAGTCCAAATAAGTTAAGGTTTGAGCACTCTAATAAGGGTGTTCTAAAGCTGAGGTCAGCTGGGTTAGGGAAGCAAAGCATGGTGCTATCTTCGAGTATGCATCAGAATGCTGAGCAGGGAGCCCTGCTTCCTATTCTTATTTTGCTCAATTGCTATCTTTGAGGATGGTTTAGACATAGCCCTGACTGAGGCCAAGGAGAGATTAAACGAATTCCCAATGTTCTTTCAACTTGTGATTCTATTCATTCAGAGAGCACGTAGTCCAATAAAGGTGAAGGCGACATGAAGACTAAATTCAAAAGACAACTGAGTATACTGAAGTAAAAAATATGAAAAATCTAAATGAATTATTCTTTTCCATAACAGTCATATTGAAAAATGGCAATGATTTGTGAGTGAAGGGGAAAACAAAACAAACAAACAAACAAAAACTAAAGAAAAACAGGAAAGGAGAAAAGCCCCTGGAAGGAGAGGTTCCTTTCCATAGTATAAACTGCTTTGATTCTGGAGCTGCTGATCTTCTCTATGAGCTGGTTCTCAGAACCCAAACTCTACTGGAGTGTGAGTGATTATGAGCATTTATGAGCCATTGCTTTTGTTGAGGGAGGGAAGGCAGTGATTGAAAGTTATCAGATGTGGTGTGCAGAACTGTCATTTGTCTTGGACATCCAAGTATGATTTGGGGACCCCATTTCAGAGCTCTTGTAGAGAAACATTGAGTAGGGACTGTCATTTCACAAGCTCTCCATATGGTTCTGGTGCCCATTTAATATTTAGGATCACTGTTTATGGCTTTCAGAGCAACTGAAACCTAGCACTGTAGTCATGAAGAGTTCAAGACCTGGTCAGTGAAGTCTTAATCTTTGAGAACTCATTTTGTTCCTAGAACAATATCTAAAATATTCTAGGAAAACAGTAAGCATTTACAGACAGTAAGTGGTTATGAGTACCCGTAAGCGCATGAAACAATAATTTTGAAATGTCTCATTTTCAATTTCTGTTGAGGTGATAAAATACCCTGACAAAAGCAACTTAATAAAAGAGTTTATTTCATCACAATTACAGGTTACAGTTTATCATGACAGGGAAGCCCAGAGTTAAGACATAGGAACTTGAAGCAGCTGGTCACATTACATTCACGGCCAAAAGCAGACCACACCACTGCAGACATCCAGTGCTCGGCTTGCTTTTTCTGTTATACAGTACAACAGCCCTTCTACATGGAGTGGCATCACCCACAGTGGGCGTGTTTTCCCTTAACAAATATTTCCCACAGACATGCCCACATGCCAACCTAATCTAGAAAGTTCTTCAGATTCTAGACTGTGTCAAGTTGACAACTAAAACTATTCTTTTCACTGTAGGAAATCGGATGTCCTAGAGTAGGTATCTTGTTGTAGATACTAGCTATTAAACTTATTTTTCCTATATGTGCCTCTACTTTTAACTCAAGAGTCTTTAAATACTGGAAGCATATGTTTAAATGAAGTAAAGTTTCTTAGAGCTCAGGAATGTTAATCAAAGAAAGAAGCCAGAGTCATCTACTATCATGGCAAAAAGGAGTTCATTTTCAGTTAAAGACCTTAAAGGAAAATGTATTTATACATACATTTCACTCAGAAACTGGGGATAAAAAACTAAAGTTAATTCTTAGTTATGAAATTTTACTTTTCTTTATGCCATATGCAGATTATTATATACTGTATATTTTTTAAGATTTATATTTTTATTTATTATGTGTACAATGTTCTGCCTGCATTTGTGTCTCTACACTAAAGGAAGGCACCAGGTATCATTACAGATGGTTGGGAGCCACCATGTGGTTGCTGGGAATTGAACTCAGGACCTCTGGAAGAACAGCAAGTGTTCTTAACCTCTGAGCCATCTCTCCAGCCCCCATATACTGTATAATTTAAATGAGTCCCCAAAGTGCTACTATTGGATTAATGACCATAATCATGTGTTAACTGATAAATATCAGTTTAATAGTGAAAATAATATTATTTTATGATAAAACTTTAGAACCTGTTTTTGAGTAGTAATTAATGCCATATAACATTTGCTCCATAGCTCACAATGTTTTAAATAGCAGTTACTTTATACTTAACCACTGACTTTAGTCATTGTATATCTCCCTTTATTTTAATGCTGCCTAGATGTGTTATTCTCAAAGCTTAGCACATGTCAGAACTACAAGAAGGGTGTCTTAAAACACAGGTTGCTAGGCTCTGTCTCCAGTTTCTGACTCATGAGCCCAGGTCTTGATAGTTTCAGAGCCTTAAGCCAGCAACTAGATTAGACGCAAATGCCTAGTAAAGCCATGTGAGAATCTTTATTTCACTTAATTACAACTGGTTCTGTGGCTTGACTGTTTAATAACCAATGAAAAAATGTATAGTTTTAAAAAACATATTATGATACATGGTATCTTTTTAATCATCCTCAACAGCCACACTAAATAACCTTTTCTATGATTAATTTTATTAAATTAATTGACTTCAAGTTAAATAATTTTTTAATTCAAGATGTAGCATTTGAGGCTAGTAATACTTTAACATAGTGTTTCTCTAATTACAATCACTGGTTACTTTGAACAAAACTTTTTCACCACTTAGCACCTCAGGAACTTGCTTTATATTCACCCAAAAGTATCTTCTTCACCAGCTTGAAAGTTTGCTCAAAAAACTCCCCCCCCCCAGAACAATGACTCTTAATTTGACACAGGTTAGAAAGACCAGGACTCTAAATATTCCTCAGATCCTGACCCTTGAGCTCCCCCTGAAACCCTGCTTTTTGTAAATGATTACATGGGTTTAGTCTGAACATCAAATTTTTAAAAGATCCCTGGGAATTTCTAAGGTGAGATCCATATTAAAAAAATTACTTGTTTAGGTGTGAATTAAAAATTTTAGTCCTTAGAAAACTAACATCTCTTATTAATTGGCCATGAGTTAAAAGCAAAGGCTGATGAGATTCAAGAATGAGCATTTGGGATGAAAAATAGAGACCAATGTCATTGAATAGAGCGGAAAAATTGGTAAAATGGCAATCCATAAATTTATTTAATGTGGTCATTAGATTTGGACATGCCATAGAAAGTATATTTGTAGCTCGGTTTGTTTGCATGTTTTCTTCTTTACCTGGTGGATCATTTATCACATCTAGTTAATACTTTTAAAACTGACTGTAACTGTGCTAAACAGTTTTCAAAGACTTTAATTGTAATTTCAACTTAGAGCAGATCTGAGTGTCCCTGATCTGAGGACACCACCAGAATTTCGGATTTTAGAGCATTTTGTATGTCAGATTTCCCTATTAGGAATGGTCAGTCAGTAAACTCTATGCAAATATGGTAAAGTCTATGTTATATGAATTGAAAATATTTCTGGTCTCAAGCAGTTTGAGTAAGATATTCAACTTATAAATGGCTACTATAGTTAACCAACTACAAGTCAGAATGTAAAAGGCATGCAACTCCTGTTACACTTAAGTGTTTCTGAAAACCCTCAGTGCTTCTTTTGGTAGTTCTAATCAGAAAGGAACCTCCTACATATTGGGGGATATTGTTTCTTAGAGAATGAATCTTGCATAATGCAGTAATATTCATGATAATTTTCTGTTCTGTCTTTCAGTTTTCTACTATTTAAACCATCCTTTTTCCATCTTCACAACCTACCTAACCTCTTTTCTGACTTTCTATAGTCCTTGTGATTGTAGAGTAAAGCCTTGTAAGACCACCAACCAAGAATCTTTAGCATTGCATTTAACTTTTATCTGTTTTTGATGGCAAGGAAGTCATTCTTTACTAATAAGTGGAAAGAATGGACACAAATATGTCTAATATTGTATATTTGGTATAGTTTGCAGTTACACTTAAAATTATTAACTATCCTGATGTTCTAGCCATATTATCCCTCCACCACCAGGGTTTTTTTCCTCTTTGGGATATGAAAGAATTGCATACCAAAGAACTCAATTTTTTTATGTTTTGTATAGTGGCCTCTCTCTGCTAAACATTACTTTGAAGCTCAGGAGAAGAAAGATGAGTTAAAGCTGTGCTTAGATTAAAAATGAGAAAAGAGGAAGAGTTGTTGCAGAAACATTTTTTTTTAACTTAAAGATCAAAAAACAGAATTTTGGTTTTGTTTTGTTTTTATTTTCATTTATAAATGACTCAGCAGTTGCACAAACTTGCTGCTCTTGTAAAGGACCAAGGTTCAGTACCCAGCACATCATAACTGCCTGTAACTGGAATTCTAAGAGAACTGATGCTCTCTTCTGACTTCTGTGACCACATGTACATAAGTAGGCCACATATGTATACTCAGTCAATTGCACATGCACATAAAATAAATAATTTTTTTAAATCTATACTATATGTGTATTAGTTTTCCTGCTTAGATGTCATTGACTATTTAAAATGTTTTCATTGTTTTCCCTTATACTTACAGACTCTGTATCATTGTTCTTTCATGTTTGGCACATTTTTAATTCTTTTCCTTCCCTGAATGTCATTGTAAGTTGACTGGTTTTTATTTGAAGTGCTAGGCAAGCATTGTATCAGTGAGCTATACCCCTGTGTGTGTGTGAGAGAGAGAAACAGACAGACAGAGACAGAGACAGAGAGAGAGTAAGAGACAAAGAGGGGGAAGCGGAGGGAGAGAAAGAGAAAGAGTGAACTGAATATAAATGTAAAAATTGTTTTGTACATGTCTTCTTTCCGGATATGAAATTTTTAGTTTTATTGTATGCATCATTGCCTGATTCATCTGGATTTTATACATATTGGAACTGCTTTCTACTCTGGCCTTTGAAAGATGGTTTCCAACTCTTGTTTTGGGTTTTGCCATTTCAAGGCTAAATTTTCAAATGGTGCCAGGGAGGTCAAAGATGCTATAGCATGCTCATGGGGTGCTACAAAATAGTGTACTCTTTTCAATGGTGACATGATGACATTGGTTCTACTCAACACAGATTATTGTTATTAAATGATTTGGTCCTATAAATAAGAAAATTTTAATTTTTTTTCTGTGCCCAGGATGAACTATAAAAAATTATTGAAAACTAAAATGTTGCATGACAAAGTTTGAGAAATACTGACTTATTTTAATGTGTCATTAAAACTAGTAGAAAAAAAATCATCCCACTTCTTTTTAATCTATTTTGAGTTCATTCTTCTAAGAGGAAAAAAAATGCATATAAGCCCAATTATTAGGGCCCTAATTATTTTCAGGATTTAAAGATGAAAAGTGTTTTGCTCCTCCAGATTGGGAACTAGAGATTTTGAGTATTGTGTAAATTTCTCTTGTCTATATTCAGTATTATTCGAGTGTGTATCTTACCTCTGCCTCTGTTAGTTCAGTCTAAGGTTGATGCATGACTAAAGCACAAAAATGAAAGAAAGGAAAGCAGAAAACACAGTATATATTTAAAATGGTTTCTGATGGCAACTTCTTTGTAATTTAAAAAATTTATTTTTATTCTATAATAATTAATTTATAAACAGCACAGTTTTCAAGTTATCTTAATGAATTTATCAGATAGATTGTCTTAGCCTATAAAGCATTAGATATTTCTTCATCATTTCTATGGTGAATCTTTTGGTGGCATATATTTTACTTACAGGAATGATACAATACAAACATAGTGTGAACTTAAATTGTAATAAGTTCATTCTGAAATATCATTTTTAATTGTTTTGAAGGTAATTATGGAAAGATGTAATGATGAGCCTAGCCTACCTTAAGTCATCCTTGTAACCCAGCACTCAGAATACTGAGATAGGAGATTAATGGGTTAAAAGCTGCTTAGAGAGCTTGAGGCCAACATGGGCTTCATCTTGAAACTCTCTTTCAAAATAAAGAGAGGGAGAAAGAAGGATAAGAGGCTAGAACTAATACCCAGCTAGGAGAAAGACCAGATAAAGCAGAGAAAAATGTTTGACATGCTTACAAATGTCCTTTGCAAATTCCAAAATGTCTGTCTAACATATTTAACATCACTAAGAGGTCAGTTCACACAGTAAGTGTTGGGGGCTTCACTTTTATTTAACTAACACTTTTAGGCACACACTGTAACTTTGCTGGAAAATTGAAATAGATAAGTACCAATCTGGAACAAAAGAAAAACAAAATCCAGTAGGTTGGTGGTGGTGGTAGGGTTGGGGGGATCATATTTTATTATTAAGTAAAATATGTATAGATTTTATTTTTTATTTTAAACTTGTAGATGTTTTGCCTGTGAGTGTGTGTGTGTGTGTGTGTACCTTGTGTATGCAGTAGTCACAGATGCTAGGAAAGGGTGTGGTATCCTCTCAAACTGGAGTTACAGAGGGTTGTTAGCCACCAAATGGCTTCAAGGAATGGAACCCAGGTCCTCTGGAAGAGCAGTGAGTGCTCTTAGCCACTGAGGCATCTCTCCATCCCTTATTTTATTTCAAAATAGATTTTATTAAAATTATGTCTGAAACACACAAAAAAAACTGAATCATATAACTAAATCTGCATATCTTTTTTATAGCTAAATGAAAGATTTCAGGTGGAAATTGTAAATGAATAGTTAAGAGAACTTTACTTATTTCTATGAGTTACATAATTTGAACAAGTCCATGGGGAAAGTTTTTTTGGTGTAAGTTTGTACAGTGTGTTATTGTTTGATAGTGTGGGCTTCTCAAATTTTATTTCTGATCATAACAGACTGAGACACAGTACAGCTCATTGTGATCCTTATAAGTATCAAACTCCTGGGAGAAATGTCTTAAGCTTAGAAAGAATAAAAATTATCCAGTTTTCTTCTTGCTTTTGAAAAGTAAGCTATTTAGAAGACTAGACAAAAGCCTATCCATCCCTGACTGACAATGACACTCTCACATTCTTTCCCATCATTCCCTTTGGGGCATGTCTAATGGTGAAAACGAAGAATGCCTTTCAACATATGGGATTTGTTGGACCAGGCAGCACAGCAGAGTGTCTGTGACTATCATAGCTTCTAAGATTCGTGACGCTTTAGCCATGAACTTTAACATTGATTTAGTAAATATATGCTTCACTATATGAAGAGAGCTTGGATGCCTATTCATTCACTGGAGAATGTCATCAGGCTAAAAACAATTTCAAGTGCATTTCTGTTGCAAGAGTGATCAGTATACTCAGGCTGTGTTTCACTTCACAGAATTTTAATATTTAATGTTGGAGAGATGGCTTGACCATTAAAGGCTAGGCTTACAATGAACAAAGATAAAATAGCACTTTTTAACAATCATAACATGCATCCCTACAAGGAAGTAGATACAAACTATTTTTGAAAGATAAATCCCCTGCAGTAGGCTCCTGTCCTTTTACTTGTTTTCTCCTACTTCCCATGTCCGTCCCATTTGTCTTTCTAAGAGAGGTTTACCCGGTCCTCTTGCTTATTTATCTTGTTTAGGTGTACAGATTTCAGTATGTTTATCCTATAGTATATGTCTGATATCGACTTATAAGTGAGTATATACCATGTGTGTCTTTCTGATTCTGGGATATCTCACTCAGGATGATCTTTTCTAGTTCCATCCATTTGCCTGCACATTTCATGAATTCCTCATTTTTAATTGCTGAGTCATATTCCATTCTGTAAATGTACCACAATTTCTGTATCCATTCCTCTGTTGATGGATATCTGGGTTGTTTCTAGATTCTGGCTATTACGAATAAAGCTGCTACAAACATGGTTGAGCAAAAGCCGTTGTTGAATACTTGAGCATGTTTTGGATATATGCCTAGGAGTGGTATGGCTGGATCTTGAGGAAGCACTATTCCTAATTGTCTGAGAAAGCTCCAGATTGATTTTCAAAGTGGTTGTACACATTTACATTCCCACCAACAATGGAGGAGGGTTCCCCTCTCCACAACCTCTCCAGTATGTGTTGTCACTTGAGTTTTTTTTATCTTAGCCATTCTGATGGGTGTAAGGTGAAATCCCAGGGTTGTTTTGGTTTGCATCTCTCTAATGGTTAAGGACATTGAGTATCTCTTTAAGTGTTTCTCTGCCATTCGATATTCTTCTACAGAGAATTCTCTGATTAGCTCCATTCCCCAGTTTTTAATTGGATCACTTGATTTATTGTCTTTTAACTTCTTTAGTTCTTTATATATTCTGGATATCAGCCCTCTGTCAGATATAGGGTTGGTGAAGATATTTTCCCAGTCTGTAGACTGTAGTTTTGTTCTGACGACAGTGTCTTTTGCTTTTCAGAAACGGAAAGACTCTCCCTAGCAATGTATCAAAGCAGATGCTGAGACTCATAACCAAATCTTCGGCAGAGTACCGGGAATCATATGAAAGAAGGGGGAGTTAGTATGACCTGGAGAGGACAGGAGCTTCACAAGGACCAAATATATCTGGGCACAGGGGCTTGTCTGAGACTGTTTCTCCAACCAAGGACCATATATGGATATAACCTAGAACCTCTGCTCAGATGTAGCCCATGGCATCTCAGTATCCAAGTGGGTTCTCTAGTAAGGGGAACAGGGACTATTTCTGACATGAACTCAATGGCAGGCTCTTTGACCTCCCCACCCCCCAAGGGAGGAGCAGCCCTGCTAGGCCACAGAGGAGGACATTGCAGCTAGTCCTGAAGATACCTGATAAGCTAGGGTCTGATGGAAGGGGAGGAGGACCTCCCCTATCAGTGGACTTGGAAAGAGGCAGGGAGAAGATGAGGGAGGGTGGGATTGGGAGGGAATGAGGGATGGGGCTATGGCTAGGATACAAAGTAAATAACCTGTGATTAATATAAAAAAGTAAAAATTATTTAAAAAAAAGAAAGATAAATCCTTTTTTCTATTTTATTTTTTAATTTGAAGAATATAAGAGTTTAGCTTAAAAATTATACAACTTGCTTATGATTATATCTTTACTCTAAATAAAATCTGAAGTATTCACTTGTTGGTTCCAAGAAAAAGATTCCACATGTGATTTTTTTAAAGTTATTTTATTTGCTAATAACTATGTCATAATATACAGAAAAAGTGATCCAAGACCTTATAATCTCAGCATCATTCCTTAAATTTTAAATAAATATGAGAAATAAATTCCTACTAATAATCATGGAGATTGAGGTTTAGTAATACAAATTAGCTCTTTGTTCGTTGCTTTGGTTTTGAAATGGGATGTTAAGTAGTCTAGGTTGAGCTGCTCCTCCCTTTAGAGCAGAAGATGTCTTTGAACTCCTGATTTTTCTACCATTGCCTTTCCAGAGTGCTGAGATTATAGCCATGTGTCACCAGGCTGAGCTTCAAAGTTCCCATTTGTAGTTAGCATTCTTACCTTTCCTGTCCAGCCCCTTGGACATGTAAAAAAGAACTGATAAAAACTCAAAGACTGGGGCTGGAGAGATGGCTCAGCAGTTAAGAGCACTGGCTGCTCTTCTAGAGGACTCAGGTTCAATTCCCAGCACCCACATGGCAGCTCACAACTGTCTGTAACTCCTGTTCCTGGGGATCCAACACCCTCACATAGACATGCACACACTCAAAACACCAAAGTACATAAAATAAAAAATAAATAAGTAAAATTTGAAAAAAACTCAAAGACTACAACAAGAATACAAAATCAAAACATGTACCTGCTAATTACTTTCTGTCTCTCTTTCTCTGTGTGTGGGGGTGGGGTGGGGGGGTGGGTGCGTGCGCATGTATGTGACTCTTTCTGCCTATCTCTGTCTCCATCTGTCTTTCTGTTTATCTCTGTCTCTTGTGTTTCTGGGAATTGAATTAAGGGCTTCATATACTCTAGGCAAGTAATCTACCCTGAGCTATAGCCTCAGCCCTACACCCTTTATTCTTTAGAATATAAGTGGTAAACAGACATTAGAGAGGCTGAATATTTCTAAAATCTCAACTACTGAAATAAAGAGAAAGGGCAAATGAAAGCTATAGCATTTTTAGATCTGAAAGAAACAATAGAGGTCATCTAATTTATTGCCTTATTTTGCAAAAAGAAATGAAAATTTGTCCGAGGTCATTTACTGCCTAAAGTTAAAAGCAGTTAGAGGTGAAGGAAAATAGAAACAAGATAAAGTGAAATGGAAGGACATCATAGTCTTTTGATTATGAAAGAGTTCTAAAGATCAATGAAGATCACAAAGAATGAAATACCTAGTAATTTAACAAAATGAGAGGAGTTTACAGCTAAAAATATCAGATTTGAAAATGCAATATTTTATTAGGTAAGGTATGTAATATAATGACCCTTATCCTTTCCACCCTATTTTAATTTTTCTCATTGAGGTCAAGATTTTACCTTTCTACATAGTAATTAAATTTATGCCTTTAAACATAGATTGAACTTAGTGGATCAGATTAAGTTAAAAATTTTTTTTAGGAAAGATGTATGCTCAATAGTAGAAATCCCTTCTATGCGTACTATGATCTCAAGTAAAACTATTGTATGTGTGCCCCATCCTAATTTATCTTCAGTAAACACAATTGCTGTAGAAAAATGTATTAGATTTTAGACAGGGGCTCACTATGTAGCACTGACTGCTATATAGATCAAAATGGCCTTGAACCCACAGAGATCCACCTGCCTCTACTTCCAAGTGCTAGGATTAAAGGTCGATGCCATAGTGGCTAGCAAAGAAAACTACAATATGTTTAGAGTGACATTTCTGCTTTGATCATCCTGTGTTTCCCTAGGACATCTCCTGTTGTCTACGACAGAAGAGAAATACTGGGAAAGCAAAGAAAAGAAGCTTTTGAAAGATTAAAAACAAACCTAACTGGGCAGTAGGCTCTTCCTAAGAAGGAAACCATGTGGGTGGAGTTGATTGGTCCTCTGGGTGCCAGCTGTTAGATCCAAGGCAGATGGACTCGCTGTGCCCTGCAAATGCTTATGTCTGGCCAATAATCACACAACACAACAGCCAGATTCCTGCAGTTGAAGGCAAAGCAAATAGGTTTTGTTTTGTTTTGTTTTCCTGGCACTTGTCACTCTTTGAATGCTATCTGCCTTGGATATTGGTATTAAATTAATTTTACTGACCATATTCTCTGTACGCTGTGGTTATATAATGTTGTCTTGGTTGCTAACTACTTTAGATGCTGTGGCTAAGCAAATTATTGCCTTAGACACAAGCCACATTTCTAGTATAAACTCAGTATTCCCTTCTTTTCCTCTCCAGAAATCTATTTTTTTATGGAGAGATGGCACACTATATCACTGTATTCAATTATTTGGAGGTCAGTTAGCCTTCAATCCCAAGTGTACATTTATAGCTCTCTTTATTTCCCATATTGCCTTAGTCATATGTTTTGGTAGTTTCCACTTAGGACTGAAATGTTCGGTCTTATAGAATTGGGAATACCTAGATCTTTACCTTGTCCTTACCCACTGCTATCCTCAGACTTCTTGGGTTTAGCACATGGCACTACTTCAAGTTAAATTTTCAAGCACTAACTTCTGGTTTCTACTTTAAAAATGGTGAGCTGTCATGAGAAGATCAGTGGGTCTTCAAGTGCTGTATTGTAAATGAGTCTTTCAAGGTATTTAATTATCAAAAATAAAGAAGGTCAGTGTCCTCAGGGTTGGCCTGAACCATGAAGTTTCCTCACCTGAGACAATCACGACCTACAGTAACAAAAAAAGAGTTTCATCCGATACTCACTTGTTATTCTGTGGATTCCTTGCTCTTTTTCCTGTGTTATACACTATTACAAAATGCCATTAAAAACTATTTTCTGCTGTGTACTTAAAGCAATAATTCAAGTTCAGTTCTTGCATTGTAGAACAAGACCTTAGGTGGCCAAGTAGATCTTAATTTTAAAGTATTGGGAGAATTTTAAACATAGGATCTGTTAATTTTTTTCTTTTTTTATCTCATTTTTATCTTTATTTTTTAATTAATTTTTTTGTTTTTTATATTAACTACAGTTTATTTACTTTGTATCCAGCTGTAGCTCCCCTCCCAATCCCACCCTCATCTCCTCCCTGCCCTTCTCTAAGTCCACTGATAAGGGAGGTCCTCCTCACCTTCCATCAGACCCTAGCTTCTCAGGTCTCACCAGGACTGGCTGCAATGTCCTCCTCTGTGACCTAGATAGGCTGCTCCTCCCACAGAGGTTGAGGAGGTCAAAGAGCCAGCCACTGAGTTCATATGAGAGACAGTCCCTGTTCCTCTTACTAGGGAAGCCATTTGGATACTGAGTTGCCTTGGGCTACATCTGAGTAGGGGTTCTAGGTTATATCCGTACACGGTCTGTGGTTGGAGAAACAGTCTTAGACAAGCCGCTGTGCCGAGATATATTGGTCCTTATGGAGTTCCTGTCCTCTCCAGATCTTACTAACTCCCTCTTCTTTCATATGTTATCTTTATTTTTATTAATTACAGTTTATTCACTTTGTATCCTCCCCCCATAGCTCCCTCCCTCATCCCCTCCCAATCCTATCCTTCCTTCCCCTTCTCCACCCATGCCCCTCCCCAGTCCACTGATAGGGGAGGTCTTCCTCTCCTTCCTTTGGCTCCTAGTCTATCACGTCTCATCAGGAGTGGCTGCAATGTCTTCCTCTGTGGCCTGGTAAGGCTGCTCCCCCCTCAGGGGAAGGTAATTAAAGAGCAGGCCAATCAGTTCACGTCAGAGACAGTCCCTGTTTCTATTACAATGGAACCCACTTGTACCCTGAACTGCCATGGGCTACATCTGCAGGGGTCTTAGGTTATCTCCATGCATGGTCCTTAGTTGGAGTATCAGTCTCAGAAAAGACCCCTGTGCCCAGATTTTTTTGGTTCTGTTGCTCTCCATGTGGATCTGATAAATTTAAGATTTCAGACCAAAAAGTGAGGGATGCTTTCTTCTCTCTCTTTCTGTGTTTGTGTGTATGTATGTGTATGTGTGTATGTGTTGGGAATTGAACCCAGTGCCTTGCACATGTTAGCCAAATATTGTATCTCTGAGCCCAAGTTATGTTTTAATTTCTATACCTAAGTGTATAGAAATTCAGAGCTGATTCTTAAAAATCAAAAATGAAAAATATGCAAATTAAAAGGCTCTAAATAGGATATACTCTTTGCAAAGGTTTAAAGTATATGTATATTAACAAAATAAGAAATAAATTATTTATACTTTCTAAAGTTTTAAGTTCATTAATTTTTTTTACAACATAGAGGGTTACATAAAGACAATTTTTATGCTAATAATTTAAGATTATTTTTAAGAGTAAAATTTAGTCAGTATAGTTTTAATTTTATCAATTAAGTTTTCAGATCATCTGCCTCTCTCCAGGGGATAGGGACACTGAGCCATGAAAATTTTTTCCCATTAGGTATTCACTGACTGGACATCTGGACATCTTATGTATTTTGGTTATAAACTATGGATTTGAAAACATAGTAATTTCCTATAACTGGATCATAATAAGGTTTAAAATTAATTTAGCAGTGTCTTACATACTACTTTAAAAGAAGCTATATTTACGTGATCATATACAAATATTCTATTATATTTTTCTTGATCACTTAGATTATTTCCATTTGATCTCTATTTTCTGCTTTCTAGAGTTAAAAGTTATATTCACCTTGATTTAAAAATCTGTCCATTTAGTTTACTTGTTGACATTAACTTTAAGATCAAAATAGAGAAAACAAACTGTCAACCTGCCAGGTGTGGGAATAAAAGCTGGAAGAAAATATGTCTGCTATTAGATGAAATAGCATAGTGTTGTGGGAAAATTTGAAATATGTTAATGCCAACTGATGCATCATTTTAGAAGAAAATTAATGAAAGATGAGTATAAGGAAAAATATCTTTGTAAAATATAAAACAATTTTAGTTATCTTTTCAAGGACATTAATTTTTCACTTAATCAAAAAATAGCATGCTGAAATTATAAAGACCCAGAAATCCCTTAGTTCCTGGTTTTTAGGACATATGGAATGTACAGCCAAAGATGAATCAATCTGTAATTCTTAGTATGAATCCCAACATCATTTAAGAAGCATGGGTGTCTTGTGTTTTGTTGAGGGAGTGAATGGAGCATTGAGTTAGCAAATTTAGTTTGGGAATCTATGTATTGTTAAAGCATAACCACTGGGTCTTACCAGATAACCAAAGAGCTGTAGGCTCTTTGATATAATATGAGACTATTCTCAATGTTTATTTTATTCAGTGTAGTTTTGTCTATTTCCTTGGTTTTTAGCAGTAAATATTACGAGCAAACATTTTTGAAGAGACATACATAGGCTAGAATTAATCTAAAAGTGAAATGTAAATCTCTGCTAACTAATTATTCCAATGTGATCTGTGATTCCAATTGAAGAGGACCTGCTTTTAGAATAAAGGCTGCTTTAAACAAATACGGTTGTGGACAAACAATGTTGGGTAGTGCTCTCTTAAAGAAACTAACCTTTTATCTTAATCTTTAGAAACCAACTTACAGTTTCTGTCACTGAAGCAACACTGATTCCATCTTGTTTGATACTTATACTATTTTGAGAATCAACCAACAAACTGTATTAAATGCCAGCATTCTTGTCTCAAGAGTAGTCACATTTAATGTCTTTTAAAAATACGTGCTAAAGCTAAAAGAGCAAGCCCTAGGCTTGATGTAAGTGATCATTCCTTCAGAGTGGGTAGAGCTGCTTGTCTGAGCCACTATGAGGAGCTGAGCCCTGTGACTAACAGTGGAGGTATTTGACTAGGTAACCACATGGATATGGTTATCTGCCCACTGGAATGACACAATGGGGAGGTAAGATGATGAATATCACGGAACATCTGTGAGCGGATCGCAGCTGTGCCTCTTCTGAATCATTCTTCCCTCAAAAAATTCAGTTTCAATAGTTAAAAATATTCCACTGCTGTCTTTTGCTGTTCTAGGAATTGGGAGGGAATGAATACAACAAACTTTAAGACATTTTGCCATTTTTTAGACCCCTAAAAACATGTTCCTGAAGGTGATCCTAGGAGTGTTGAGTCACTGAAAGCAATAAAACATACCTTCTTCAACAACTTACCTAAGAGATGGAGGCTACAGAATTTAGTCTCCTCCTGAGAACAGTAGACTTCACAGTTTTTTCTATCAGTCTCTTACATTTAAAGGGTTTAGTTTAATGTGACAAAAGCAAGACAACTGAAGCATACTCACCAAGACCTCAGCAGCCTTGGGAGAAGTATTTGGTGCCTAGTTCTTCAGGGAAAAGTTTCCTTCATCATATGATCCTTTTTCATAAGAATTCACACATTTTTGAACAATCTCCTTTTTAAAGAAAGAATATGACAGCTTAGAAATAACGAGAAGAAATGAAGGGATGGCTGGAAGGAGTGGGGAGGCAGGCAGCCTGGCAGACTGACTGAAGAGCTATGTAGAGTTAGCTGGAGCATTCAGGTAACTCTCCTTACCTGAATGCTGTCAGTGCTGCTTTTACTTTTACTTTATTCAGCTTACATGTTTATAGGGAGAGGTGGACAGTGATAATGTCAGGGAACAGCTTTACTTGTGCTGTTATGCCCATTTCCAAGAGTAAAATGTCAATAGTGAATGATGTCTTTTGTGTGATCTGAAACACTTGTTTCTCTTTGATATCTTGAAATATCTGTCTTTTATCTTTTGATTCCTGATACTAAAGCAAAAATAAGTGTATTTAAAATCTCTTCACCAAGGATGTTTATAAATAAAGTGTGTGTGTGTGTTTGTATATGTGTGTGTGTGTGACTGCATTTTGTAAAATGTGAGCAAGTTGTGGTAGACATGTCTGTCAATAAATCATAAGCATATACTTAAGAATTTTGTAAATTGTAGAATGAGAATGTTTTAGTGGTGCTATAAGTCACATGGACTGCTGTTTAAGAACAAGGTAATTATTATGTAAATTAATATTAGGATAAACTATATGTGCAATTCTTTGGCAATGGTATAAATTAACAGGCATCCACCTCTGTTAGAATAAACAGACCAGTTTCTTACAGTCCATTACATATGAGATCTAACTTGATGAGCACTTAGAGAGATGTAGTCATAAATGGAAGAAAATAAGTGAAATGTGTGGATGTGATGTATTCCTAATGAAAGATGACCTTGTTTTATCAAAATGTCAGAAAGTAAATTAGTCTTTTTTGCTTTGTTTTAAAATAAATATACATCCATTGTCTTGTATTGAAATGTATATTAATACATCTTATCTTGTGATATTTTGGAAAATTCAAGTATTTTTTTAAGGAAAGCATGAAGATGAACATAAAATGGAAATGCTAATTGCAGCTTCAAAACATCTATGATTCTGAATATGAAAACAATCATTTTGCCTAAAGTTTGACTATAATGAGCAGCACTTCTGTCCTGTTTAGAGAAGCAGCAAGTTTTTCAAAACAGGACAACAGTGATCCAGTGAGCTTGACTTTCCAGAGGAAAGCAGTACCTGCCTCACCTTTTGGAAGGGAATCTACTCTCTAATTAATGGTGCCATTCCTTTTTTTTTTTTTTTAAGGTGTCCAAAGACAAGAAGTGGTCTGTAAAAGATTGGATGACAACTCCATTGTCCAGAACAATTTCTGTGATCCTGACAGTAAGCCACCTGAAAATCAAAGAGCCTGCAACACTGAGCCCTGCCCACCTGAGTAAGTATGACAAAAAGTGAGACTTCGTTTCCTTGGGTTCAAGAAGAAAACATTACGTATTAATATTTGCCTCTTGCAAAATTTTATGGTACCTACTGCAGCGTGAAGCACATAAAGCAACAAGAGTGGTGGGCCTTTTAAAAGACCACTTGCTTTTCTTCTTCCTCTTCTCTGCTAGGCAGCTTTATAAACTTATCTCAGAGTAAATCTTCAAAACTATGTAAAAGAAAATTATGGGGCTGGAGAGATGGCGCACTGGTTAAGAGCACTGGCTGCTCTCCCCGAGGACCTGGGTTCAGTTCCCAGCACACACATGGTGGCTCACAATTGTCTGTAACTCCAGTTCCAGGGGATCTGACACCCTCATACAGACATATATATATATAGGCAAAACACCAATGAATATAAAAAAATCATGTAAAAAAAAGAAAATTATAGTCAAAATCCATGGTCTAGGTTTTGTCACAATAGCTTTAGCATATTTTTGTATCATTTTTAGTTTAGCTCATCAACTTAATGCCCTGGCATTCAAGATTTTAGACATCACACTGGTCATCTAGTTGGTCATTTAAGGCCTCTGGATGGTACTGGTTACAACTGGTTTTTTGTTTTTGTTTTTCATGACAGGGTTTCTTTATGTGGCCCTGGATGTCCTGGATCTCAATCTGTAGACTAGGCTGGCCACAAACCCACAGAGACCCGCCTGCCTCTGCCTCCTGAGTGCTGGGATTAAAGTGTGCACCATCACTGCCCAGCTCCAAGTCTACATTCTTAAACCCAACACCTTGAAGATTTCATGCCAATCTTCATTCCATCTATACCCGTGGTTCTTAGCCTTCCTAATACTGCCAACCTTTAAGACAGCTCCTCTTGTTGTGGTGACCACCAACCACAAAATTATTTCCATCAATACTTCATGACTGTAATTTTGCTGCTGTTATGAATCAGAGTGTAAACATCTCATATGTGACCCCCAAAAGGATCATGACCCACAGGTTGAGAACCACTGATCTACCACATTAGAGCTAAATATCTCAATAAAAGCTCTTTAAATATTAACTGTCATATTAAACCATCTGATTAAGTTTCCTAATTCCTTTCCTTTTGTAGTTGTGATATGAAGTTTCTTGCTTAAGGTTGAAGGTGGAATTCAAAAGCTAAGTATAAAGTATAAAGAGAATGTAAAATTAGAAGAGTTTAGTCTGACTTTTTTTCTTTTTTGAAATTTCAAAAGGTACATATCTTTATATCTTTATTAGTCAATTTCTGCTAGCTGCTTTTTAAGTTTCTTTTTTTATTCTTTTGAGTTCAGACAATGAAAGAGAAATTTTAAATGTTTTGAATGGTTGCATATGTAAGATTCCCAGTAGACATTTGTATTCTGGGGATTAACATCATATGCTACTATGATTCAACAGGACCCGATGTGAGTGTGAAAGAAAAGGAACAGGTTCTTTTCTACACAATGATGTGATGCACAGATAAAAGGAAGGGAAAACTTCATTAGTATTTTAATGTATGTTATTTCTAGGTGTTTTTATGTATATATAGACGTGTATATATAATGAAATGGTATAGTCCTTAGATGTAATAGTCATTTCTTAGTGCATTTTGAACATTATCTTTAAAAACATGTAGTTGTTATGTCCTTGTTTATTTAAACTAAACTCCACTGTTCTGCAATCCTGGATCTATTTACATTTTTTCTTGCCTGTGATACCACAACACTAACCATAACGTTGTATATAATTGTATCCTCTGCAGTACAAGGAGGAATACAATTTCTAGTCAAGTAGGAAAGCATTTTAGTGTTTGTGACACATAACCAAATTGTTCACCAGAAAAGTTTTAAGAATGTACACTCCACCTAACAATGTACATGAGTATATATGAATTATTCATTCATGTATGAATGCTATTTTCCTGAACTGAATACTGAATACATTTTACTTTTATTTATTTTGAAGCAGCATCTCAATATGTAACCCTAAAACTTGCTCTGTAGACCAGGCTGGCCTTGAACTTACCAAGATCTCACCTCTGCTCCTGCCCCTGCCCCTGCCCCTGCCCCTGCCTCTGCCAGGCTTGAAGGCCAAACTCCTTCGTTATTTTATGGCGAGAAAAGATGTGACATCTAGTTGCTCTTCTATTTTGTATTTTTGGTGTTGTTTTGTTGCTATTAGGCTGGTAATTTAACAACTCCATTCAGGGCCCATCTATGCTAGTTGTTTTTGCCTTTTCTCTTCATGACCTATTTCACTTTATAGAAGTATTTATAATTTTGTTATTACTTGTATAAACTCTTGATATATTTAATAATTAACTCTTTTACTTGTATTTAAAATAATTTTGTAGTTTGTTATATGTCTTTTATATTATTTATTGTTTTCATCTATTTTTACTTAGAAAACTCAACAATAGACCAGGCATAGTTGAACCCAATGCCTACAATCATATGTGCAAGGAGACAGGATAATCAAGAGTTTAAGGAGTTCAATACCAGCATTGACTATGTAGAAAATATAAGCAACTTCATAAGGTCCTTTCTCAATAAAATAAAGTTAAGCAGAAAAAAATTTAAAAATACTTCAGAAAATATAAATTTTCTAATAATTTCATTAATTTAATACTTAGTCTCACCTACTTTGTTATTCTTTCAAAGCTTTTTTCTTGCTTTAATATACTCTTTTATATACTTGGAATATATTATCCTAACTAATTTGAAAAAGGGATCTAGATTTTCCTAACATCATTAAATTAAAACCCTTAGCAGCATTTTAAATAAAAAATATCTTTTCAAATAATGAAATATTTTTAGGTTTTGGTTATGTTGAGAGCATATGTAGGTATGTATGGAAAAATAGAGTAAGGTTGACAAGTACAAGAGACTTGGAAGAATAGACAAAAGAGGTATTAGGAAAAGAATAATAATAGTATTTATTTGGAAGATGTTAAAGAGCCAGCAGAAGCCTTGCTAGGGAGAATGCTGTTTCATGTTCACAGCAACAGCTTTTTAATGAAAAAGTACAGTGGCCTTAGTAGTGAACTGAGTGAAAATAGAATCTATGATGTAGGCTTACATAGTTGAAAAGAAAGAAAACATTAATATTAAAGGATATGACTGAAGGGAAGCTAGTGTCCCTGCATAAGAAAAGGAAGCAGAGTTGAACCCCGTGTGAAAGGCCAAGCATCCCATCTTTATAGTGCTGTGTTTTAATGCAATCATATTTCTACATATGGTCTTATGGGTAAATTGTTAATAGAAATATTAGTTCTTTATAGTACTGTGGTTTTTAAGTTTCTAGAAACCAAACAATTTTTTTAAAGCCACTACATATATTGTAGTAATACTGAGACCAGAATTTGAAAACACCAAGTTAATCAATAAAGTATGCACAGCACTATAAACTATATAAGCAAATAGATATAAAAATAACTATCATATGAAAGTGCAGTAAGAGAATTATTAACAAACATATAAAAGACAGCACAGAATAGGAAGAATTTGTTTGTACTAGGGACTGAACCCAGGGCCTCACACATGCCAGCCATGTGCTCTCCACTGAGTTATAGTGCTAGACATTTTTACTTTTTTGCTTTCTATTTTTAGATGGGATCTTATTAAGTTGCATAAGCTAGCTTTGGACTCATTCTTTATCTCCAGCAAGCCTCCTGCCTCAGCTTCCCAAGTAACTGAGATGACAGCCCTATTTTACCAGGCCTAAT
This sequence comes from Meriones unguiculatus, assembly GCF_030254825.1. NCBI lineage: Eukaryota > Metazoa > Chordata > Mammalia > Rodentia > Muridae > Meriones > Meriones unguiculatus. The sequence continues at coordinate 79,052,028 of NC_083354.1, forward strand.
TAAGAAATTTATTTTTATCCAGGGGCTAGGATTTATTTAATTGACTCTTTTATGGTTCAACATTTGACAATTATTTTGAGTCATTGAACCTTTCCCGTGGGCATTTATAAAATTTGTTATTTTAAGTTTAGAAAAAGATTCATGAACATTCGCTATAAAACTACAAAATTTAAGACAAGAATTATAGAATAATCTCAGCCAATTCTCATCATTTCATAGATAAGAGATTTTAATCTCTGATGATGTTTTTCCCATTACCTGATATCACTAGTATTCTAAGTTACAAACCAAATGTCTAGTGGCACTGCATGTGTCTAACTTGCTTCATCAAAACATTCCCAGTTGTCATAATTTAAAGGATGCTTATTAATGCTTAAGAATTGAGAAAATTCCTTGCTTATAGAATGCTTATAGCATACAGTTCTATCCAATCATGGTTTTCACTTTTTTAATTGAAGAAAAATTTAAATCTAAGAAAGTTGTAGCATTAGTAAAGATGATACTGCCAATTTCTGAAGACTTTTAAAAAATTTTTGTGTTGTGTTTTTAGGCAATAAAAATTGATTAGACTTGATTCTGCAATAAAGACTGGAAAATCCTTTGTCTTTCCCACCCCCATAAATGCTAGGTATTGAACCCACAGTTCAAGACTTTGTCTTTCTTTGAATATAACTGTTTAAAAAGTTTATTTTCTTTGCTCTGCCGTTTTGCTTTAAATTCCAATGCAAAAAAAAAAACAACAACAACAAAAAAAAAAAACAAAACACACACCTGATTGTATGATAAGCTCTTCAAAAATGTCTGGTTTTATCAAGTTTGGATCAAAATTTTATGTAGCCCCTCTCTTTTTCCCTCCTCTTTGTATTATTTTCTTAATAATAATCAGACAATAGAATGAGGTCAGTTGACACAGGGTACAAAAAGCCACTTTGTTTTCTGATGTTCAGACATTCACCCTGTTATAGCATATGCCTGTAGTCTCAGTGCTTGGAAGACTGAAGCAGATTGCTGGGAATTCAAGGCCACCCTAGGGTTCATGGTGAAATCCAAACCAATCTAAGCTACAGAATGAGACCTTGTCGAACAAAGACAAATCAACAAACAAGAGTAAACAAACCTCCTGACATGAATACTACTATTTTTAGCCCTAATGGATGGTAGACATTTTGATCACGAGATGCTGAGAAGAGGCATCTTTAATCCCAACACTTGGGAGGCGGAGGTAGGTGCAGCTCAGTAAATTCAAGCCAGTTTGGTCTACAGAGTGAAATAACTAACACACAAAAAAAGAGCTAGACCCATCTCACAGCAAACACACAAGAACAACTAGACCTTGAAAAAAACTCAGAAAAAAACCAGCTCTAAGATGTCTCAGGCCATAAGAATCCAAAAGCTGTGATTACCCGAAATGATATTTTTCCCATTACCTGATATTATAGAATGATATTATAGAATTCTTATAGCATACAGTTCTATCCAATCATGGTTTTCACTTTTTTAATTGAGAAAATATTACAGATATTACAGAATCTAAAGGTGAGAAAATAGAAAACAAAGAGGCCATTAGCATGTTAGACATGTAAAGAAGGAAGATGATGGAAGCAGTAATACTAAACTAGACTGAGAACAGTCAGACTGAGACAAATGCAGTGGTAAAGTTGCAACATTTACTTCAATAATTAGGCCATGAATAGGTTTTCAGAGAGACATGGGAAGGGATAATACAATGCATGATACAGCTAAACACAGGAACTGAATGTGAAACTTATGATTACAGTCATGAAGAAAATTTGTAGGGTGACTAGTTAATAATTTACTTCCAAGTTGGTAAAAAGAGTGATAAATTCATACTAAGATTCTGTGGAAATACTGTTGACAATAAAAGAGCAATAAAGAAAAAGAAAAATAAGTAAATATTAAAACTACAGGAGTGCCCTGGCTCTTCTGTTCTCTATAGCAGTGCCTCTCAAATCATGCTGCCTGTGAGCACCTGTGTTTAATTTAAAGGTCTCTATCCCTCTCACATCATGAGACCTAATGAGATCATGGCTGAAAGTGGAGTGACTGAGCTTTTTGTGGCTGAATTATACACATTTCTGTTTTATCCCCTAATCTTGGTGATGAAATCACTGTTGCAAATTGAATCAGACTTTCACTATGGCTGGCATGCAAGTGATTTTTCTCAGTACCCATTTTCCTCCTTACCAAATTTGGTACTAACAACTTGGGATCATTTTCATTTGTGGGGAACAGAATGAAAGAAATAAGGAAAACACTTTAAATCTCCTCAGGAAAATGACTTAATAGAGAAAAATATAGTAGTCAAAATTTTTTAATTCAACATTAAATTATTATTTTTAAAATGAATTTTAAGTCAAAAGTTTTTTGAGTTGGGAAATAACATTTTAAGTTTGAAAACTGATTATAATATTTATAATGTCATTTTCTCTATAAATGGTGATAAAACAATCTTGAGCAGAAGCCATTTTGACTTGCTGGGTTAAATGTAGTCTTGCATTAGGATGCTGGTACTGATGTCCTTAAGATGTTGTATTTCATATATAAAACCTTCACAGTGAACTTTTGATCAGGAAAGTCATGAGATGGGTTCTTAAACTTTTCACATCCCTTTCCCTGCTTAGTTTCATAACCAAGAACATAAGCATGACAGTTGCATGGCTTATAATCATAGATTGAAAAAATATCCTGTGATATATATTATTTTTTCTACAATGTTAAGAATCAGATTCAGTGGCAATAGCAGTTGATGAGGAATCTAGTCTGTGTTCCATTGTTGTTCTTTTTATGACTTTGGAGAACTATTTTTCTAACATGGGATCTTGGTGGGGTTTTTGTTTTGTTTTGTTTGTTTGTTTCCCCTGTAGAATAAAGTACAATACATTGAACATGGTAGACATTTAGCAAATGCTTATTAAGAGTACAATAATTCTTATGGGACATAATAAAACTTCAAATGAGCTAACTTCAGTACATAAGACTCACATAGCAGAGCTCAAGAAAGTGTCAGGGTAGACCTACTAGACTCATGAGCAGAGGCATCAGCAGGACTTCCCAGCTCCTCTGTTTGAGGGTAACACGGCCATGAGCGGCCCTAGACATGCGTCCTCATGCACCTTTGTGACAGGAAGGGAAAGGACCACTTTTGCATCAGCTGAGATGTAAAAATTCTTATTGGCCTGAACAGGGTCATGCTTCTCACTGGACCTATTAACAGCATCCAGGAGAGTGATAGTGCAGAAGTGATAGTGCCCCTTCTTTTTTTTTTTTTTTTTTTTTTTTTTTTTTTTTTTTTTTGCCCCTTCTTGAAATTACACACATGTGAGGATTCACTGATAACTTTAAACTGAAGAAAAGGAGTGGCATAAGTGCAGGTCATGCCTAAGACAGTTGAGAGTCTTCCTATATTAACTGTGAGAAACAAGAAGCTCTTGTTTTTCTTTTCTGTTTTTATAGAACTGGCTTAAGGCTCCATTCTTGCAGAAGAATATTATTGGTATAGATACCTGGCCTTTCTCTGTCCCTATAAGGACTTTAAAGTCCTACTTCTTTCATGAGAGTTTATTTCTAGAAATTAGAAAACAAATTGCCAGCTCTTTTGGGATTGAGGATATGATCCTCACTTGTAAGAGAAGTGGCTACAATGTCATTATAATAAGACTCTTCACTGTTTTATGCTTGCTACATTCCAGACTGCACTCAGTGGGGTATTTAAAGCACCTAGCTAATGTTCCCTAAATCCTGTATTATTGTGTTTTATTTATTCACATTCAGAATGTCAAACTGGCAGCTTGAAATTGGCCTTAGTGCAGTATTTACTGCACTAAGGAAAGGAAAGGGCAAATGGCACAATCACAACTCTACCCCTCCCATGGATAACCAATTATTAAACATTTACTGGCATGTTCTAGAACTTATAAGTATATTATTTAAACCTCATGGAAATATTATGAGGTAATTTTTATCTTCAGAAATTAATGTTAAAGGAGAAAGCAAAAACTTTCATTGGGTATTATTTGTTTGAACTCAGTTTCTGCTTGCTTCAAAGCCTAGTTGTTGCGCTTTAGATGGCAACTGAGTAACAGCAAACAGTGATTTGTTTAATGGCTCTTGCATTTGCATTGTCCTATCACCCACCACAGAGCTGTCACTTTTCTAGGGAGAGTAAGAAGTCCACTCAGCTAAATGCCTCTCAAGTGCAAGGAAGACACTGTTTTCTGAATTTCTTCCATGTCTCACTTCAGATGGTTCATTGGAGACTGGTTGGAGTGCAGCAAAACTTGTGATGGTGGGATGCGCACGAGGGCTGTGCTCTGCATCAGGAAGGTTGGACCGTCTGAGGAGGAGACACTGGACTACAGTGACTGTTTAACCCACCGGCCTGTGGAGAAAGAATCTTGCAACAACCAGTCGTGTCCACCTCAGTGGGTAGCTTTGGACTGGTCTGAAGTAAGAAAATCTGGGGCTGTGTGTTTTGAGATGTCTAAGTTATCAATACCAAGGCATTTAATATTTAAGCACAACCACGCATGGGTCTTAGCCTTAACAAGTTTAGAACTACCTAAAAGTGAATTTGGCCATATGATATTTTTATTATTGCTTGTCTAGAAGTAAGAGGCTTTTGAGGCAAAGATCTCAATGAGAAACTCATCATTAATTTAATTAAGAAATACATGTAAAATAAATTTGAAATAGTATTATTGTGAATACCATAGGAGCTTTTCCTACTGGTTCCTCACAAACTCAGCACCAGTGACATGAAATTAAAATTGAAATTCAATGAGAGAGTCAAGAACTTTTCTTACCCTGAAGCATGCTCAGATCAAGAGAGGCCTTTTCTGATGTTCAATTTTAAAGGTCAAGGTTTTTTTAATATTTTATTTTTCCAAGTAATATAATAGCTTATTACATAATTTTTAGGTATGAGTTCTTTTACAAATCAGTTGTATCTTGTTAAATATCTATACTTTTTTTTACTTTTTGTACATTTATTTGAGGAAGGAATATAAATAAATACATTTATTTATATTAAGGAAGGAGTGCTTGCTAGAGTGCATGTATAGAAATCAAAGGACAACTTGCAGGACCTAGCCCTTTCCTTCCATACTGAGAAGGTTAATCTCAGGCCGTCAGGCTGTACCAATTGAGTAATTTTACTTGCTTAGACTGTTTTAAATTAATTTATTTCTTTATTTATGTGTGTACATGTGTAAATGTGGGCTTGCTCATTCCATGGTACATATGTAGAATTCAGGAGACAACTTGTGCAAGTCAGTTCTCTCCTTCCACCGTATGGGTCCTAGAGACTGAATTTACGTCGTCAGTCTTGGTGGGAAGCATCTTTGATCACTGAGCTATTTTACCAGCCATTCATCTATAACTTTAATTGCTTCTATTTTTTATCTGGAGAAGAGAAAGGGAGCTGAGGGATGTAGCATGCCAAAATATCAAATCAAGTATTATATCTTTGTTTATGTTATTATTATATGTAATCTGACTAAAATGAAATGGGGGCATACTTGTTAACAAAATGATATAATACAAAGGCATCCCAAAATGATATTGTGGAAAATAAGGTATTAAGCAGTTAATTCTTAACTCATCAGCGTGCATGATACACAAATGCATGCAAACACATACTCTGTACCAGTGACTTTCAACCTTCCTAGTGCTGTGACCCTTTAATACAATTCCTCATGTTGTGGTAAGTCCCAGCTATAAAATCATTTTCATTGCTACTTGATATAACTGTAATTTTGCTACTTTTATGAATCATAATATAAACATCTGTGTTTTCCAATGGTCTTAGGCAAGCTTTGTGAAAGGGTCATTTTTGACCCACAGGTTGAGAACTACTGCTTTATACTGTTCACATTTTCTGTAGAAGAGATGAATCCTTCTGTAGTGTTTGTTAATGTTAAGGAAAATGGATACCTAAAGAGAATTCTTTCAAGTTGATAAAACTAGATGCATATTAGATTCTTTTCTAGCATATCCTGCTAGAGACACTGTGCTACTTGCTTTGAGAATTTCCAGTAGTCCTCTTAAGTTTGTCAGAAGCAAACAAAAACCTTAAAGACTTTTCTTTAGGAACCTCTGTATATAACTGTTCCCTCTCTCCTTGAATGACCTTGTTAAAGGTAGTCCATGGGTAGCTGGGAGTGGTGGCCACATTCCTTTAATCTCAGCACCTGGGAGACAGGCAGACAGACCTGGTCTACAGAACAAGTTCCAGTCCAGCCAAGGCTACATAGAAAGACCTTAACCTCCTCCTCCCCATGAAAAAAATATGGTTCATGGAAATATGATTCTGAGCAGTTATGTTTATTCCTGGAATCTCTGGGAGGAATGTGGGTATTCTCTCAAGATGTCTGACTATATTACAGTCTCTGTAATCACATTCTGCCCATCTAACCTGGGTCCTAGTTTCAGTTCAGCATATAGACATCAGCATGATCTAGTCTGTGGTTGTGGAAAAGACAACAGATTTCTTTTCTTCACAGGAAGTACCTGAATGTCTAAATTCACCTGAACATGAAGTGCATTAACAATAGCCATTTTTCATGATTATGAATCTTCATTCCCAGGATGAAAATGCATAGATGAAGGCCAATAACAGTGGCAAATTTGTTATGGTAAAAATTGTAGTGGGAGACAATATAATTGGCTTCAATAGTTTTAGGATGTCAAGTTTGTAATGATAAATGAGTGCTTCCTGGGGTAGACATTGTAGAGAACATGAAAGGACTTTGTAGGCTCTGGAAAACATGAATGTAACTAGAACACATTGTAATAGTGTTTGATAACAGGGAACTCTGAGCTATGAATGCATAACTATTACAGAAACTCATAATTGAGATGGCCAGGGAGATATCCATTAATATAAAGGTTTGCAGTTACCTCCAGAAGGGTTCAGGTTTTTGTGTCCCCAAATAAGGACTTCAACAGAGACATGTAGATAAAAAGCAAAGCTAGAGAATTTGTTAAGAAGGAATACATACTTCAAAAAAAAAAAGTAGGCCCAGGAAGGAAAAGATTTAGAAGCTCAAGGGCAATGCTTTACCAAAAATTAGCACATTTCACGGGCTTTGGGAGCTTCTTGCATAGTGTGGGCTTTCTTGCATATGTTCTAGATATACCTTCCTGCATCAGATGTCTAAGTAGCATTGTAAATCTCCATTCAGGAGTGTGTGTTAAGTAATATAATGGGCCATAGGTCGCCTTCAGTCACTCAAGAGTGTATCTGTGACAGTGGCTCCAACCAGTTCTCCTTGGCTTCAGATCTTTCCACTCTTGGGAAATGACTTCTCTCTTTGCCAGTTTTGTAGCAATTATAAGGCTTTCCTCACCTCACTTGCTGCCTTGCTTCTCCTTCTTAAGGAGAACCTGCTACAGGGTCAGAAGCCTTTTTAGTTGACTGGAATTGAATATTAAAGGACAGTAGAATTTTAGAAGAAAAGGGAAACTTAAAAAAAACTGAACAGAAACACAAAATATTGTAATGTATGTGCCAGTAATTCCTGCAATTAAAGACAGGAGGATTGTTGTGAGGTTGAAGCCCACCTGAACTTCAAATAAGTTAGTTCCAGATCAGTCTGGACCATACAGTAGGTTCCTTCCTCAAATAAGAAGAAAAGGCAAAAGAGAGAAAAGAGGAAAAGGAACACAAAGATTGTACCAAATCATCCTTGAAAAAGAAACAAAAGACGTTTTTGCCAACCAGTAAAATAGACTCATCTCATTGCCATTGCATTCTTGTTTTCAAAATAAGTAACCAAATACAATCACCTTGAAGAAAGAAACCTTTAAAAAGTGTTTGAAATGGAAGCATATCGATAAATATGAGGTGTCTTTCTGCATTCAGTTCATACAGATTACATTTAAACTTTTTTGGAATTCTTATTCTACGCAGCTTCTCTCTGAAGCGATGTTCTCCACTGGCTTAAGAAGCACAGAGGCATCCCCGGAAGCTGCCTGCAACACATGCACGTGCTGAGGACACTTTTAGTCACTTAAGATAGCTGAGTCCAAAGCTTAGGAGAAGAAGTGCCGGGAAGCGGAGTACACATGCTGGGACTAGCACCCTCCATAAAGCATTAGTAGCTGCTATTGTTTCTCCTCAGATCACCTCAGAAAACTAGCAGGTGCAGAGCATAATTTAGGAAGTGCCGACATTACCGTCTAATTGAACAACATCTTTATTGCCATTATGTTTTTGGTCAAGAGGAAGGAAATGGCTCTCGTCTGCCATCCCTGCTTGTTTGGCAAATGTGGGTTTCCCTTCTTATACTTTACTAGGAAGCCTAGCTCTAGGCGGGTTACTGTAAGGAAGGATGACCAGCACCAAAAGCCAGCCTGTGAGCAGCTGAAGAGAGAAGCACAAGCCTGTGCCTTAGAGGAGGAGAGCATCTTTCACTGTGGGAAAGGTGGCTGCGGAGAAGAACAGGCAACATTCTATCTCTTTGTAAGCCAGTCTTGAAAAATGCAGCCTATTTTCTTTCCACACACCCTCAAAAACCTCCCTGTTCTTTCTGCTCCCTCTTCTGATTGTCTGATCAGAAGGATTTGCTAGATGGTCACACTCTGAATGAACCTGTTCTGAGTGGTAGCCCCACCTTTGGTATTTTCTTAGAAGTGATTTTTGTTATTTAATTTTTATGATCATGCCTAAATAGTACAACATTTAAAGATCAGAGTTGACAGTCTGGCTATAGACATGGAGTGCTTGCGGCTAGCTCTGTAGGGCTCAGACCCAGAATACTCATTGAACAAGAATGTGTGAACACTTCTCAGCTTTTGACTAGGATCAAGCAGACTAAGAATGTGCAGAAATGTACAGTAGTTCTCTTTTATCCTCAGGGACCCTCATGAAATGCCTTTCCTCTGAAGTTCATAAAATGTGTTGTTGTGAGGTAAAAGCAGAAGAATTAGGAAGTAGTAGTAAAATGTCATGTGGGAAATGATACTTGCCTGAAATGTGTTTCATGGTGGTGGAAATAGAGGCAAATCATAATGGAGGAAAGAGTTGAATGAATGAGACCTGGTAGTTTATAAGGGAAGAGTGTGGCAGTAGCAGGGATAGAGGGGTGTTGATTTGGTCATGAAAGTAAGTAATAAATCAAGATTTTGTCTCTTGGTGTTAACTCCTACCTTTGCCTCCACTGAAGGAATCTTAGTAGAACTGTGTATTGCCCTCCTTAAAAATACATCTTGATAAATCCTTTTCTAACTTGGAGGAAACGCACTATTCTATTACTGGACTCATTGTGATAAAGAGACTGTATAGACTGCTTGATTTTTTTTCATCTCAAAAAAACACCTCAATATTTTTCTCCTCTATACCAATATAATAGGCTCAAAGACTAATAAAATAAAAGCCACTGAGATAAAGCACGTAAAAATTTAATTTCTACACCCGTTCTCATAAAATGTGACATAGCCTTATGTCCCCCATGTCTGTCTCCTACATAAGCATACAGGCTTTTTGAGCATGGAGACTCTCATTTTCTTTCATGCTGCACCCTTCAAGTCCATGTAATTCACATAGAACAGTGGTTCTCGGCCTTTCGAATGCTGCCGTCCTTTAATACAGATACTCATGTTGTGGTGACCACCCAAAATAAATTATTTTGATACTTAATAACTGTAATTTTGCTGTTATAAATCATAATGTAAATTTTTTTTGAGATAAAAGCTTGTCAAAGGAGTCACTTGAAAACCACTGCTATAGAAGCTCAGGAAATAGATTTGAATGAAAGGTACAAATAACGGCTTGCACATGTATATAAAGCCCTCAATTGACTGAGAGAGAAAAGATTTGGAGAAAGGGTCCAGAAAACTGCAGAACTTGAGCCAGCCATTGTTTTAAGTAGGTGACTTAGAGAAGCATCTAGAGACAGGTAAAGCAAAGGATTTGTGACGTAGGAAGAGGTGTCATTTTCTTGGTATGAAGAGCAGACACCCAGTTCTTAGTGTTTGTGACTTATGGACATGAAGAAGTACAAAGGTATTTTATACGCTAACCCTTTCCTGCAGGCATGTATTTCTGACTACCACACTGTGGGAACAGTTGAACTGCTCCACTGCCAGCTTGCTCCACAAGCTCTTGTGGTCTGCTAATAACATAAAAGTTCTCTTTCGAAGACCATACCCAGCAAGTAGGCTTCCACATTCCAGAATGTAGCCGGAGCTTATCACAGCTAAAGGAAGCCAAGGATTGGGAGAATAGAAGAACAAGCCTATCCCTAATAAAAGAAGAAAATGTTAGCCAAGAAAAGCAAATACTGCATTTAGGTCTTAAAGACCTTAGGGAAAAGATAAAAGTACTTCCCCTTACACTGACTGTTGAGGGAACTTCGTAACTGAGAGCTTTTCTTATAGTGTGCATTTTATACACCTGCACATTTGCTTCTAGAGTCTCCTCATACTTTCCTGTATTTAAATTGTTGTTATTCAACATTTGTTTTTTTTTCCAGTGTACTCCAAAATGTGGACCAGGATTCAAGCATCGGATTGTTCTGTGCAAGAGCAGTGACCTTTCTAAAACATTCCCAGCTGCACAATGTCCAGAGGAGAGCAAACCTCCAGCTCGCATGCGCTGCAGTCTGGGCCGCTGCCCTCCTCCCCGCTGGGTGGTAGGAGACTGGGGCCAGGTGAGGCCACCAGGCTGTGGGCTCCTTGGAGATAAAAACCTCAACTTTCTAATTTGATCATTGTGAGGGCTTAAGAGAGGAGTAAGAATTAACTCATAGAACTCTTAACTTACGAGATCCACCTGTTAAACTCCACAAGCCCTTGAGACCAGCTATGGTTAAATACACACTTAGCCACACTTCTCCACACCTGGAAACATTCCACTCTATTGCTCTCATTATTATTGTTATTATTTGGAGGGTTGAAACAGGGCCAAACCTTTGTGTAGTCTATACTTGCTTCAAAATCAAAATCCTCCTGTGTAGCCAGACTGTTGGCTACTTTCTTACTTTTACTGGCTTCTTTTTCTTGTCTCCCTACACCACTCCTATCTCTTGCAGCCCCCCAACACCACACAAGGTAGAAAAGAAAGGTTAGAGGGTAAAAGAGGCATCAATATCATCGTTAGACTACTTCTTGCTGATTAGGGGCGTGGAATTCCTTGGGGCAAGTTTGATCTTCATTGTCAGAATATCTCCAACCAACAAACAGAAATCTAGGAAACAGCAATAAACAGCAACCAGCAAAAACAGCAGAGCAGCAGCTCTCGGCTCTCAGCTCTCAGGGCTCTGGCATTTATCATGCATTTGCAGAAACTATCTTCAGCTGGCAACATTGTGCCTGCACTAGAGCACAAGACAGTTCATAACCAGCTGCTGTGGACAGTCTGTAGCAGCCCTATATCCCACAGCTGGGATTGAAACAGTGTATTTAAAGAAACCAAAACTTCTCACTTAACTACTATCTCAACCTCTTACTAAGAGGGATAATAGGCACGCACTACAATCCAAGCCCCATATATCCCAAATTTACCTGTTCTTTGGCTCCTACCAGTTCAAGTTCAATGTCAGACAGACTCAATAAGCAGAACTGCAAACAAACCACAGCATTGGAATCCTAGTTCTTAACTAATTCAGTAATAAATCAGTTAATACTAGTATCTTTTTTTTATCTCCACATTATGAATAGTTTAATTATTTTTATTGAAAATATTTTTTCATACAATATATTCTGGTCATGCTTTTCCTACTACAACTCCTTCCATATCCTTTAAACCCATCCAGCTCCATGCCCTTTCTTTATTCTCTTTAAAAATCTATCGTACAAATATAAAGCACAAACCAGAATTTAAAAATACCCAAGAAACACACACACACAAAATTGGAAACCATAATATAAAAAAAAAAAGACCAAAGAAAACAACATGAGACAAAAAGTCTATAAAAACACCATTGAGATTGTTTTCTGTTGGTCGTCTACTTCTGGGCCTGAGGCCTACTTTTAAGTGTAGTTAATATACTCAGTAAGACTCTGTTGGAGAAAATTAATTTTTCCTTTGCAAGTGGATGTCAATTGGAGATAGCTTCTTAGTTAGGAATACCAGTATCTTAACTTTCCCACTTATAAAGTATGTAATTCCTTCTAACCTCACAGAGAAGTTTTTGGGGCATTCATTAAAATACTGATGTGATTGATAAGACACAAAATTAATACTTAAACTTCAAATTACTTTTCTCTGATGTACACTGTAAATTAGAAAACAGTGAATAAGACTTTTGACATGTATATATGTCAAACTCATTTTCATTTTATGCTGCAATTTTTCTTCTTCTTTTTTAATAATAAAAAATTGACATTTCTTTGTTGTAAATGATGGGGTGCTGGGGCTCAAACTCAGGTCATTAAGCTTGGCGGCTACCCCTTCACCTGCTGAGCCTTTTTGCTGGCTGAGTTCCTGCTTTCCTTCTTTCTTCCACTCCTTATATATGTTGTTAGTTTGTGCTATCAGCCATGTTCAGGTCTATAAAAAACAAGCTGGTTCTCATCACAAAAATAACTATGCCTATATTAACTAACAAAATTTAGTCATTGTACAGTATATATACATATATATTTCAAAATGTCAGACCATTCATGATAAATGAATACAATTCTATGAAGGAAAAAATTATTTAAAAGAAAACCAAATTGATATATTTTATGTAGTAGTGAAATTAAATACCGTTGTTCTTCAAAGAAGAAATCTGTTAAGCCACATTAAGGAAATAGTAAGCAACTATGAGTGGTCACTCTATCTATAATCTCAGCATTTGGGAGGCTAAGGAAGGATGCTCTTGAGATAAAGGCCAGCCTGTATTGCATACTGTAACTTTCTTTAATAGTAATAATATTACAGAAAGTAAATTGCCAGGGGCTGGGGAAATGGCTTAGTATGTAAATTCCTTGCCAGGTAAGCATAAGAATCTGAGTTTGAATCTCTAACACCATGTAAAAAGGCCAAATGTGGTAGTATGTGTCTGTAACTTCAACACTGAGAGAAATGGAGACAGAAGGATTCTTGGCACTTGCTGACTAGCCATTTAGCTGAATCAGTGAACTTCAATGAGACATATTGTCTCTATATATTAAAGGTAGAGAACTACTGGGGAAGATTTCCAACATCAACTTTGGCATCCACATGCACACACATACACACACACAAACACACATAAATATGTACATACACACATACAGCACACAATACAGGTATACCACACACACGAAAGAAAGAAGTAGATTATAAGTAGTCAGTCCTCATGGAGCACAGCAGTACTTATACTCCTTTTGTGTTTTGCCTGGAAGATGTTCAGTATCCACACAGTATATGGAGACACTTTGCTCTGTGTCCAGGCCTCTGGGAAGAAGGGTGATCATAAAATAACCAAAGTTTTGCATCTCTGCAGAAGCACTTAGTATAACTTAATCTTAAATGAAATATGCCTGATAAGATTAGTCATTGCTTTGCTAACACTGCATTATTAACAAAATTTTCACTAAGAGGTTAATGGTACAAAATCAATATTATACCATTGAAGGTTCTATACAGACATGGTGACATGAATTGTATTTTAAGCCAGATAGTTATTACCTTCGTGTAGCTGAAAAGAGAAGGAAGTATGCTAACACAAACTATTTCTAAGGTGTTTGCGGCTGATATTTTCTTAGAAAATTCAAGGCACTATGCAAGTTCTTTTTTAAATTTTCATTTATATTAATGTGCATGATGTATATGTGTGACGTGTGAATTCAGACACATGTTCCACAGTGAGCATGTGGAAGTCCTAGGACAGCTCTCTGGTTCAGTTCTCTCCCTCCACCTTTATTTGGGTTCCAAAAATAGAACTCCGATCATCAGGCTTATGGATTAAAAGCTTTGCTCACTGAACCACCCCATGCATCTAGCCCTGTATTACTTCCTCTGTAGGACTTCTCTTTACTCTTGTTAATTCTTCCAGACTTGTTTGGAATAGTTATGATAGCCCAAGAAATTACTCTCCATTTACTTGAGTACTATATTGCTTCAGTTTTCTAGATAAAGAATGCAATTCTGGAGTTTTGAAAGAATTCCATAGTAAAGTGGATGAGTTATACTTCTCTCAATAACAATTGCTTATGGACTTTAAAAGTTAATATGTGTGATATTTAAAGTTATATCTTTTTTTATCTGATAAACACTGTGTAAATCAATGTTTTGGTCTTTATATCTTTATATCTGGATTTAGTGCTCTGCTCAGTGTGGCTTAGGACAGCAAATGCGAACTGTCCAGTGTCTCTCCTATACTGGACAGGCATCTGTTGACTGTCCAGAAGCTGTTCGGCCTCCATCCATGCAGCAGTGTGAAAGCAAATGTGACAGTACTCCAATTTCTAGTACTGAAGGTGAGTATCCCTTGGTAAAGGCTTCATTCTCTATTACTCACCTCTACTGTTCCCAGCATTTGAAGAGTCCCAAAAGGCACAATTAGGGTACAGTTTGTTCCAAGAATTTGTGAAAGCTGTTATGTGTCCGGCGCCTATAATCAGGAAACCCGTTTTATCCCGATTCTTTCACTATATGTTTAACATTAAGTCACTCACTGTCTGGGGAGAAATTTACTTGTCTATAAAATGAGATGTCAGAGTGAGTATTTCTAAGGTCATGTCTAACTTAGTGTTCTAGTTGACCCTCACCAGAACTCTAGAGTTGCTTTCTAAAGAACTACTGTTCAAAATGAAAACATTTAGCCAGGCTTGGGGCCTCACACTTACTTCTAATCCCATATTCGGCAGGCTGACACACAAGGATCACCACAAGTTCAAGGCTAGCATAGGTTACATAGTGAGTTCAGGCCAATTTAGGCAACAGAGTAGGACTCTGTCTCCAAAGAGACAAACAAACAAACAAACAAAAAAACAAAAAATAACAAGTAAAGATGGAAAACTTTCGTTTCTTTTTGGAAAAGATAAAGAATGCTTCTAGCAAGAGCCAGTTCTTGTAAGCTAGACATGGTGGCACACGCCTTTAATCACAGCCATCAGGAGGCAGAGGCAAGTGTATCTCTGTGAGTTCAAGGCCACTCTGGTCTATACAGTGAGTTCCAAGAGAGCCAGGACTCTGTAGAGTTCCCCAGTCTCAAAACACCAAAAACAAATTAAAACAAAACAAAACAGAGTTCTTGTGGTACATACAATGAAAGCATATGTTTGAAACTGTGTATTTTAAATACCAGTTTCTCATCGTAGAGAAGTGTAAAAAACAAAAACAAAAAAGACCTGTATGAAGGTTAATAAAGGAGGACAAGGGTTTTTATACTTTGAAATTTCTTTCTTTTTCTTATACACTGGGAAATCCATTTATTAACAGCAGATTATAGCCAAAATCCTGAAATTAACTTGCATTTAAGTAAAAGTACTTTATCCATGTAGGCATCATTCAAAATGTCTTAAATAGCAGTACATATGAGATTTCAGAAGTTATCCAGAATACCAGAATATGAAGATAAATATAGTCAGAAATTTCAAACTTCCTGTACATATATATATATATATATACAGGCTCTCCAACAGCGTCTGAAACCATGGATTTAAATTATTTTTCTCTTATAAAGGAAAAAAATTAGTTAGAACTGGCTTATAGTTCAGAGGTTTAGTCTATTATCATCATAGTGGGAAGCATGGCAGCATTCAGGCAAACATTGGTTCTGAAGGAGTTGAGTTCTACAGCTTGATCCACAGGAGTAGAAGGAGAATGTGTGTATTATATTGGTCATAGCTTGAGCATAGATAAGACCTCAACGTCTGCCCCTAAAGTGACACACTTACTCCATACCTAATCCAACAAGGCCACACCTCCTAATAGTGCTACTCCCAATGGGCAAAGCATTCAAACACATGAGTCTATGAGGACTACCTATTCAAACCAGCACATTCTAGTCACTGGCCCCCGTAGGCTTATAGCCAAAAAATACTGCAAAAAATGCATTTAGTCCAGGATTTAAATTATTTAAAAGGACCTAGCTATATAGCTCTGCTCCTCCAACCCCCCCCCGAAAAAAAGGAACAAAAAACCCAGAAATATAAACTCTAATAATTTTTTTATAATTTTGTAATGAAAATGAAATGCTTCTAAGCCTCTTCAACAGATGTCTGTTCCTTTTAGTCAGCTCTTTCCAGACTGAAGGATGTTCTTAAAATTGTGTTTATGATTTTAAAGTTTCTTTAGGATTTTATTTTGAGGAGGGTGTTCATCTTCTGTGATATATACAGAGGTCTTGCATCTTTGGCAAGGGTCTGCTTGTTTAACTTTGACTATAAACACTGCATTTGTTATAATGTATATTATATTTTTTAGAATAATGTAGCAATATCCCACATTAATTTAAAATCATAACTTTAATTTGCAAACCTTTAGCTCTAATGCCATCTGTGTTTGTTGTTGTCCCTATAATAAGGTATAGCCTAAAAATTTAGCTTTCCATTTCTTGCAAATAATTCAAAGTGTATAGTAAACAGAAACTGTTTTCTTAAAAATAGATTTCTTTTAAGTGATCTCAATGAAGTCATTTCTCTTCTATGAGACTTGTAGCAAACAACTTTCACTCATTGTAAGTTATTAGCAGCCCATCTTTTGGGTGTAGGTCTTTTTTATTTTAGAATTGGAAGATGCAAGGTTAAATGGTAGAGAAGATTAAACAAAAGGGTCAAACTACTCTGTGTATTTGATCCTTTAATTCTATTTATGTTACATACATAATGTTTATATTATATGTCTGAATAATATCATACAGTCTTTATAATAATCTTCTGCAACATAGTATTGCTGATAAGAAATTGAGGCATGGAGGCACAAAGAAAGATGAGAATTTGTCCAGACTACAAGTCTAGGAAGTGGTAGACACAGATGGCAAGATTTGAACCAGATTTGGCGGAGCCTCAAAGCATGTCAATTTCCAAGCATGCTTACATCCTTTCTTTTTTTTTTTTTTTTTTGAAAAGTTTTTCTATGTAACCCATGCTGGCCTGGTGTTCATGATCTTTCTGCCTCAGTCTTCCAAACTTGTATTATAGGAGTATGCCTTCACCTCCAGCTATTTTATTTTAATTTAAAAAGAAAGGTAAAATATGCTATGTGAAGCTGTTTATGAAAGTTCTAAGAGAGGCTCAAATGAAATCAATTACTTTAACCTTTTGGTTCAAGGCAGCCTGCACAGACTAAATGGTCTGTGAGTGAGCTGTAATGTATCATTGGAAAAGCCCAAAGTGTTCTTAGAAAACTGAAGGCAGTATTTGACCCAAATCATAAGTTGTCACCCATAGAGAAAAGGGATTGGGTAGATGCCATAGGGTTGTCAAGATAGGGTTTTACACAAGCATAATGGCTTGGTTTGGAGGATCAGATTGGAGAGATAAGATGGAGGAAAATCTGACAAGAGGAAAAATCTAGAGGACCAGTTTCTAGTTAATGATGCAGAATAGAAAGGACTGTGCTATCAAAAGAGTTGGGCTCCCTTGACTCCCATGGAGAGGCTGCTGGAAGGCAGTTTAACTCTGCCACTACAGAGCAGGTTAGGGGCACTCTCTTGGGACCTAAAACACAACCCTTCTTTTGGATTGGTGTGGATAAAATGGTCTATAGTTAAAACCTTGAGAACTGTTTCAACTAGTGAGGCTTTGGAAATTATCACTCACCTACTCAATATTTTATTATGAAAATAACAAAGTTTCAAATTCTTCAGTGAAAAGAGTTCTTCAGTGAAAACCACTATCTAGTGCATTAACATTCTAGTAAACTTGCTTTATTTTAGATATAATCCACCCTTCAAGGTGAATAGGGGTTTGGGGTTTTTTTGTTTGTATTGTTTTGTTTACAATTTTACATATATACACCTACTCACTGACTATGCTCATTTCCACATCGCTACATCCCTGCTTACTCTTCTCCCCCACAAGTCTCTCTCACATTCAGGTCTATTTGTTTTGTTTGGTGGCCCACTGAGATTAATCAGAGCCATATGTGTGACCGTGGGTTTAGAACTCTCCACTGGAGCCTGGTCAGCTCAGCAGACAGTACATAACTATAGGCAGTGTTTTTTAAAGAACATACTCTATTCATGCTGCCAGTAATTATTTACTTTATCAGCCACTGAGACTAGAGATACCACAAAGTTCTGTCCACACAGGGAGCATAACTTAGTAGAGACTGTGGCCTACAGACCAGCATGGTGAGCAGTATTTTAGCAGAAATACAAAGCTCCTCAGTGCACACTGAGTGTAATGAACAGAAGCATCACTGGCACGGTGAATGGGATCTGGGAGCTGGATGAATTGATAACAGCAATTCATCAAGGAGATGCCAGATGTGGGATGTTCCTGGCTGAAGCAAGCATGTGCAGTCATGATGGGATTGGAGTAAGATGATAGATAGATAGATAGATAGATAGATAGATAGATAGATAGATAGATAGATAGATGCAGAGAGATTTTTTTAATGGAAGAAAGTTTAAGCCAGTGAAGGACAGTAAGAGAAAGAACCAGAAGTAGGGCATCAAGAAATTAAAATAGTGAAAGGAAATAGGAGATGGAAAAGGCAGTGTGGTTACTGTGTCCAACATCTGCTTTTGTTCTGTTCTTTCTGAAAGCCTTCAGTGAAAGGTTAAAACTTCATGGGCAGGATCCTGACAGGCGTGACAGGCTGCCACTGTGAGGGTAACACCACATTGCTGCCGAGAGTGAATTATAGACAGACTGGGTACCACTGTGTTTAAAATACTAAGATTTTCAAGTGCATATGGCAGCTGGGTCTAGCCCATTCAAGCTTACCTGAAATTCTATCTCCAAATGCTGTTTTATTCATTGTTCATGCAGTTTCAAGTTTCCTCATAGTTTATATGGGGAGTCTTTTCTGCTTCTCAGTATTACAAGGCACTCTGTCATCTAGTATTTGTTGCTGGCAGATAATGATTCATGGTATGCTGTGAGCTGGTAATTAACCCAGGAGAGCTGTGAGTAGTAAGCGTTGGTCTACCAGCTTGAGATGTCATATGGTCGCTTTGCTGGGTCTCCGTTTCCCTCAGAAACACTTCTCTGGGAAAGCCTGGGAAGCTCCCAAATCTCATAATGAAATCTGTGAAACAAGTAGCTACAGAATTTAGTCCTTAATATGAAAGCTGGTATATGAAAATCAGCAAGATAGGTGAGAAAAATTATTTGAAGACCTTAATTTATCACTCCATTAATATTCCTGTCTGTCGATTTTTTGAAGGAGCCTGGAGTTGAGTTGGTATTATACCATCTTGAGGTTGAATGTGGTTGGTATTAAGGAATAGGACTAATGGAAGGAAGAAGATGAGGAAGGGAAGGAAGACAGAAGGCAGCTGTCTGTGTTAATTTGAAATCAGAGTAGAGTGTGGTGGCTGATACTGCCTTGCTTCAGGGGCTTGTTGGGTCATCCCTGACTACCTAACTGCATTAAGTGTCAAAGGCTCTAGTGTGCTTTTCTCTGAAAAGCACTCTGACGCCAGCCCCGGTGCCACATGTCCATGTGCCTCTTTGCTCTCTCATTTCTCAGTGGGCTCTCCATTCCCATGAACAAGCTGTCGGAGGGTATTCCTAGTCTTTAATCCAAAAGGTAAACCCTAGATACTCAACGTGTAGTTCCAGTTACTACACTCTTCTGAGTCTCACAAAGAGCTTATAGGTGCAGAGGGGACAGTCTGACTACATTCATTTTGCCTGTACTGTATGCATACTGAATGTTCCAACCTGTTCATGGAAATCTCTTTCCCTGAGTATTCTAACCCATTCCATGATCCAAGTAGACAAGGTCTACAATGTTTGATGAAATTGTTCAGGACCATTACCATTTGAGGAGCTCGTCTTGTATTACATGGACCAAATCAAGCTTTAAAGTTGTAATGAATCAAGAAGCAAGTGCATCCTAAATCCATAGCCTCTGCTTAAGTTTGAAAGCATATCTTCTAGGTCATTATTTTAAAAGATTAATGTAAAACACCTGGGAGAAACTCATTGGCACATCAATGATACATATGTTCATGTATTTCCTATGAAGTAGCTTATCCAATTGTGTTCTTCAAGTCTACCAAAGTTTATTTCCAGAATGTGTAGCAGGTTAATTACAATTCTGATAGTGGATTTAATTTACATGAAAAGAGTTTGGGAACACTGCATGAGTTATTCTCATTGTAAATACTGCATGACATTTTTCTTCAAGGCTGAGGTAGGGTATAAAAACAGGAGAGACAACTGTTTCCTAATATCCACACAGCAAGGACCCCTCACTTTAGAGTAGAAAAACAATAGAAAGAATGTTTTCCTCCCAAGAACACATTTAGCTGGTACCTGATGATACAGAAGACAAAGCCAGACTCCCTCATCTTAAACTCTATGAGCTTCTGACTCCGAGTCTACTGTATAAAAGACAACAGAAGAGTAACCTGTAGTGGAGAAAATGTAGTAGTAAAACCCAGGTTGTTGAACAGACCGAATACAGAAACCATTATTCCCTCCCCTAAAACTGAAGAATCCACGTTAATACTTTCCCTAGAACACTGAAGAGCATTCAGAAATTACAATGTGTTTCTGTTGTTTTTTTTTTTTTAACCTCACAGTTGTTTTTTTTTCCACAACATTCTGTCTTACTATGGTATAGTCAGGCCATATGGTAGAGCTTTTTTTTTTTTTTTTTGGGGGGGGGGACCTCCAAACTCATTAGTATGAGAGCTGGATTAGTTTACATTTCCAGTTATACCACTCCTGGGTTTTTAACCAAAGGACTCTGAGTCAACATATCATAGCAAAACTTGAACATCCATGTTTATTGCAGCAACTCACAATAAATAAGTTATGGAACCAAACTACATCCTCAACAGCAGAAGAATAGGTTAGCATACACACACACACACAGGTGTGTGTGTATATATGTATGTGTGTATGTATACATGTTGATATATAAAGAAAAACTAATGTACGTGCAGAAAATGGATACAACTGGAGATAATCATATTAAGTGAATTAAGACAGTCTCAGATGAATACCATGTTTTCTCTCACTTGTAGTTATAAATTTTAAATAGATATATAAAATCATCTATATTATACGACATGAAAATAGAAGCAAAAGTTTCTAGGAAAACAAAGGAAACTGACTGAAGGGGGCTGTGAGGGGAAGGAGATAGACAGGGTGTATGTTTAATACATGTATGGAGATGTTCTTATGTAGCATAAACCTGTACAGTGAATACACAGTGAAAATTGTTTTAAACCATGAGTTAACTATATGATTAGAAGATTTGAAGACAAGAAACTATTTCATAATTTTAACGTTTTGAGAATGAGGCAGACTGCTAAGTGGTTAAATTTTATAGTTAAGACCTCTCAAATATATCAGCAGTGTGTCAGGGCAAGACAGCCCTCTTGCTAAACTAGAATGGCAGTGCCGAGTTGGAAATCACCAGTATCTTTAATTCTGGTTTCAAAATTATGAAGATTCCATTCAGCTTTATAATAATGGGACTTTAAAACTTTTATATCTACCATCAACTCTTTACTCATATAAGTACAAGGAAAAAAACGTTAGGAGGGATAATTTAGTCTACCCTGAATGCCTGTGATCTAGAAACATCTTTCTTTTCTCCCAAACATTTCTCCCCTTCTTTAAGAAGGTTGATCAAACTCTGAGAAATTAGAAAATCTGGCTATAATACTCTACAGGGCGCCTTACCACTGTGTCACCTAGAATAGAGACCTACACAGGCAGACACATTTTTATTTAAATGCCAAGAATGTTGCCAAAACAAGAGTGGCTTTACAATCAGGCAAACCTGAGGTTTGACCCCAGTCTTTTTAGAGCCTAGCTCTATGACCCACTATGGGTTCCAAAACCTTTTTGAACTTAAGCTTTGCTGTGTATGTAAAGCTGGCATTTCACACACTTAAAAGGATTACATATTAAAGTATAAAATTGCCTAAGGTTATACCTGACATAAAGGAAGTAATTGATAAATTACACTGTTTAATGCTGTTCCTAAATTAAGCTCTTGTGGAGTTAAAAGACTAAGCAAATAAAAGACTAGTTGTGGTTGAGCTTTGGTGAATATACTTTCATCAATCCAAATGTGTAATGAACTGCTTTTTCTAGTCACAGCAGTTCCTAGAAGGCAAAACCAAAGAACAGGAACTGGATCTTCCACATAGCTCTACACTGCAACAGTGTCCTCATAGCCTAGGTGTGTCATCAAGGTCTGCTGTCTGAGTCTTGGCTTGCCCAGGTCTTTCCTAGCTGCTGCCTGCACTGTTGAATAGCTTTCTGTTGATCTTCTGTCTGCATAAATGTGTAGCCCTTCCTGGCAGCCTGTGCTCACCTGACAGATCTCAGAGAAATGATGTGTGACGGCTGCTGTTAGAGCCAGGTGATTACTGAGAGGTACCAACCTATGGCTTACAGAGCTGGATGCATGGCCTGTGCTTCCCATTGGGTGCATCACCTAAGGACAAGTGCATGTTACAAGAGTCAGAGTCACATTTCACCCCCAGAATCTCTGACTTCACCTTCAGGCCTTGTATGCTCATTCACAATCCTGCCTTTCTAAGCTTGGTCCTGCTTCTAGGACATGATAACTTTCTGCTTCCAAGAAAGTTAGTTAAAACTAACTTAGCAAAGGTATTAAGAAATCTGGAGAGGGACACCCTGGGCTAGTACCATCCCTGCTGACTGGGTAGAGTGCAGGGCCTCTACTTGCAGAAGAGAGTCCACCTACCTATGGAAAAATACTATTTATATTTGGATGGGTAGGGAGAGGGAATTTACAAGTATCCCCTTTTAGTCACTGTACATTTTTAAAATAAGTTCACAGAGTTTAAATCAAAGGGTTAAAAAGTCTGTATTTACTCATATTTTGCTCAACTACAGTTTTCCCAGTCTAGCATAGCTTCCAAAAATGGCATCATGATTCTTCCAATAAAGTTGTGGCCCAGAGAATATTGCTGTCTGTTTGGACACAAACTGATTTGTGTCTCTGGGGCAATATTTTCTCAGTAGTAATTGAAATACTGTATCTTCATTGAGAAGGTTAATAGGTAACCTCTTGCTTCCTTCCCAAAATCAGGCAGGAAGGACATAAATAACTACCTACCAGTGATATTCACAGTAATTCTGTCTCCTACACTGACTGTCTTCCCATTCTATGGAAGATAATGTAAAGAAGGGTCGGTCATCTGATTTCTTTTCTTAGTGCAAGTTTAAAGTGTTTATATCCCTCCTTACAATCTTTTAATAAAAAAAATTTACTGAGATTTCTAATATAAAATTTTCTAATCAGCTTTCTCAATATTACACTCTTTTGTATTGACTCGAGTAGGAGACTTAAAAGTGGCAGAGTTCACATACTTAGAAGATTTGAGGGTTCCTGTTTTAAATTTTAAGACTTTGCTGAAAGAGCCTTTAAGTGGGAGCATAAGACCACCTCCCTCTTTAAGGAGAGCTAACCACACCCCCTGGTTTGGTACTCAATTTCCACGCTTATCACACACAGTAGATCTTTGGAATTTTGGGAGATTTCTGAAGCCAGGACAAAACAAACAAGCAACACAAGTTAGGTTACACTGAACTGTACCCAGGCCCACATGAGTCTGAATTGCCCCAGATAGTTTTCCCAGGATATGTCAGTATAATCAAGTGGAGGAATGTGACATTTTAACTGCTATATTTACAAATATTTTAAAATCCCCCAAATAAAATGACCATAATACCAGAGAGGAATCACCTTTTGTAGTAGTGTGTTGTATTGATGGAAGAGAAAAGTGTAGCTCCTGTTAATCAAAAGCCTGTTTCCTCAGTCTTACCATTACCCCTAGCCCCTTGGGAGATGGAGAAAGAGTCATTTCTTCACCTTCTGACTGCAAGAACTGCAGACAGCAACTGTGGCAGTTCAGGTACTGATGAGAACTTGCACACGGGAGCAAAGAAGGCTGTGTCTCACTTCCAAATTAGGAAAAGACATTTCTACATGTTTCCATAGCCCGCAGTCTGCTGCCCTTTGAGGCCAACCCCTCACAGCTTTCCTCTTTGTGTAAAGTTGCTGAATCTCAGCCACTGTCAGCAGTCCTTTGCATGCAGAGTTCTCGGGAGACATGTGGACTTTAGTATCAAACAATGCAACTCATATTTGATTTTGGATAACCTTACATATTGAATAAAATAACCCTTGAGAAAGAAGCAATAAAATCACTGTAAGAAAAATGACTCATGTTTCCAAGATGTCTAAAGTGATCACTCATCCCAACAAATGGTAATTCTTTCAAGACCTGGTGGGCATGCACCACACTTACAAAGTCTGGAAGAAAAGCCTTACTTTAAAAAAATGTTAAAATATACCAAATGAATGTTTCTGGTATTTTATTCCAGACGGTGTGCTTAAAAACAAAATTTAAAAGTACTAGAGACATACAAGGGAAGAGGGTTGGCCAGAGGGGTCCTTGCTAACTGGGCAGGCTTATCAGTTTGTTTATGCGACTCTAATTGTTTTCCACTTTCTGCCTCCACTGGTCAGAGTGCAAAGATGTGAACAAAGTGGCTTATTGCCCACTGGTGCTGAAGTTCAAGTTCTGTAGTCGAGCATACTTCAGACAGATGTGCTGTAAGACCTGCCAAGGACACTGACCTGCGGAAAGCCAGAGGGTTCTGACATCTCATCGTGGAAATGCGTCCATGAAAGAGAGCCACCCAGAGGAAGTAGACTGGTGTCCTTACAAAAGCATTACCCTGTGGAAAGTGTAACCACTGGTCAGCCCTAGCTGACAGGATTTCAATATTATTTTAACTTCTGTGAAGTGGGATTTATTGATTCAAAGTGCTGGACACGGTATTAGGAGGGAATGCCAGATCTGAGAGATCCAAACAACACAGGGAAACTCACTTACTGTGGAGCGTTTGTGTTCTTTCAAGTAAATCTAATAGCCTGTTTACCTCCTTGGACCATTAAGATAATTTTTATTATGGACTTAACAATGACACTGAATCCATTTGTATTTAAGGCTGTTTTAAATATAGTTATTATGACTTGGTCAACTATGGAAGTAGAAGAGATTCAGAATTCTTAAGTCATAGCTTAAAAATATTTACTATACTTTATCTCACCACAATAGCACAACAATTTAAATTATAAAATGGACCTTGAACTGTAATTTAAGAAACAATTATAAATCAAACATAATGAAAGTTTGTATTATTTTTTGTTATCCCACTTAATTTCCTTAGGAATGACCCCTGTTCTGAGCACTGCTGTGAGCCATGTATAAAACCCTATTAAACTCAACAGTGAGGGACTTGGTTTGAAGCTGTGCAGCAAGGGCTGCAGCTGTGCAAGTCTATAAACTCAGTGCTAAGAGACTGTGGCCAACTTGCCATTGTGCAATGAAGCTGAGATTTCCATTATAACTTCAAGAGAAAAACATTTCAATTTCATGTAGAAGCCAGACCTAGGGTATGGCAGAGACTGAAGTACTAGGCCCTTTGCAGCCATCACACAAGATGCCTTACTTCTTCTTTGAGTCCCCCTGGCTCCTTAGTGTTTACATCCCCACCAGCCACAGATGAGCTTCTGCCCTGTTGGGCTGTTGCATGCATGGTAAGCTTATTGGAGATGATGCCATGCAAAGATAGGCTGACTTAGTAACAGCCAGGCGGGCCCTTCTTCAACTCGCTGACAGTCCGATGGGTTCCACATGTCCCTTCTTTGATATGGTAGAAGGTCATTTATTTATATGAGAGCAAGTGTGTGCATGTGTGTATGTATGTGTGTGTGTGCAGGCACTCCTGAGGGTGGAGACAGGTGAGTTTGCTTGCATATAAATGTGCTTTTTCTGTGAGTTTTAAAATAGGGAAGGATAACAACCAAAGAAGAAAAGTTCAAGGAGAGAGATCACAAGGTATAAGCTTAGCAGTTACTCGACCAAATAGTTTGTATGGATGTTCTCAATGGCTATTAAATGTGAAACCCGGTTTCCTGGGCAAGTCAAGGTCTAAAAATCACATCTTGCTGAATTGAAATGACTAGCTTAGGTCTTCCCATCTTCAGGCTTTACAATTTGCTGTCAAAGGACTCAACAACTAGATGTTTTTAAAGGGTACTTGTTTATATTAATACTTTGTACTTGAACACATGTAGCTTGTAGTGGGTTTCGGTGATCGTGCTTTGTGTCAAGCACACCTCTTTAGCCCTTCACATATGTGCCCCGTGCATACACCATCATCTAAAACACAACTAGACAGCTACTTTGTAAAAAAGAGAGTATTTTCATTTAAGAGCATGTCTCACTTACATCTACCACTGTGCTCTGAAACTCAACTTCAGTGTATCACCTATGTGGTAACCTCAGAAGAAACACTGTCACCAAAGGCCTCCTCAGCTTCTGGCTCTCCGGATACAGTTGTCCTGGATATTACCCCACACTCCAGTGTGACCGGCCACATCTCATTCCCTCCTTCTCGCTCAATACCATCCCAAGTTTTCCAAAGGAGGCTATCAGTGATACAAAATATACAGCCAAGACCTCCATCTAACTGCCCTGAGATGACCAGCCCCAGTGCCATCGCAGCCATTCCATTAAAGGAAGGCAGCCCATGGAAGCCTGGCCCAGACTTGAATTCCCTTGGTCCTTTTCAAAGGACAGTTAACTTGGTGCTAATGTGCCCTGGTGAAATGAAGGAAGACTGGGTGATTGCTGAGGCAGTTTAGACATAGGCTTGCTATCCACATATGATTTTTACTAGCATAAGTATTAGCTCATGCTTCTATTCGGAGAAGATCCCTTATAGTACTTGTAAAAAGCTGTATTTACCTCACTTGGAAGCTAATATCACAGGAACTGACCCCCAGGTACTGTGCAGTGCCTGCCTCTGCCACTGCCAGGGGAAGAGATCAGCCCGTGCTCTCTCCAGGAAGTGCACCGCACTGAGGGCAGGCTTCTGCCAGAGGCAGCACAGCCTTCCGTGGGAGAACAAAGCATGGATAGACCAGAATGCAATCTTTTCAATTAGAGCCTGAGTTTAAACCTGAGCAGGCTAAACAAAGCAAAAAGCATCTTCCATAACACAATGCAACACCGCTGCTACTACAGCCATCTCTGTGCATGGTAACAGTGGGATCATCAGCAGATGCTGGGCTGCTCTGGCAGGCACTCCAGACGTCGGGAGCTATATTGACTACTTAGGGTACTAAGGTACCCATGGCTGGGAGCAGGGTCTGCCACTGGTATAAAGGCTTACCAAAAAAAGGAACATTAAATGTACCCAAATGACTTAACCCCTAAAGACAGGTATGATTTCCCAATTGTCCATATCATTAGGAATTGATGTATTTGAGTGAATGTCTTCTAGGTATTCTTAATAATACAGAACGAAATTACCTTTGTATTATTGTGATTAGTTGTTGCTTATTATTTTATACTCAGTATTAATGTGGCACACTGTTACTATTTTTGCTTTTGTAAATTATATTCTAATTTATTGCCATGTTTCCTAACACCTGTCCTTTATTCATTCCCCTGCTTGTAATGAAAATGAAAGTCATTGTAACACTTGATGGAGTGAAATTTCATACCAGGCACAGATTTTTTTTAACATAGATAATTCAGTAAGTAATAAAACTTCAGCTTGTAAAAATGATGCAGATGAGGTTGTCTGTTTCCTGAAGAAGCTTGTGTTAATCCTGTGGCAGAACGTGCCTGTCCCTTGGAGTACCAACCCTAATCTAAGTCTACTCCAGCAGTACCATGATGGAGATGTTTGCCGTAATCTTATCATGTCTTCCGGGGATTGTCTGAGTGTGTTAGCTCTAATAAATGCAAAGGCTTCAGGATTTCCAGTGGGCTACTCCTGCAGAATAGCTAGTCCCCTACCAGAAAGGACTCCATGGCCAGTGCCACAGACCTTCATTCACCAGTGGACATTTCATCCTCCTTTCTTTTCCTCCCCTACGAATTATTAAAGATACAAGATACTTCACTGTGTAAAGAGTACTGAACAGTGAACTAATACTTGAAGGATTTTTTTGTTCTGTGATGGTTCTACTGGGTGCACAGAAACATTATGGGCGTACTTTTTCATCTTCAGACATTTTCTCTTAGACTGAAGATAATGCAGAAACATGTGGCCCTGTTTAATGTTTTTGTCTGTTAACTAAGAAGACATGAATGACCGGACAGGGTGATATTTTACTCTGCCACCCCATGTCCCGTATGCAGTATTGCACATTAAAATATATCTAATTGGGCCAGGCATGGCAATATACAGCTATTATCACTGCACTTGGTAGGTTGAGTCATGAAGCTAGCCTTTGCGATGTATCAAGACCCTGTCTCAGAATAACCAATCAATCAGTAAGATTGAGCCAAATGAGATGATTGAGAGTCCTGGGAGTGTTTCCCCTGGGCTAATCTAGGCCCCAAATATGATAAACTATAAACACTCAATTGATGAAGGGATTATGGAAATCAGCCATTTAACCACACACTCCATTTGCAAAGCATAAACCTACTAGGATTCCTGGAGAGAACCAAGAAAAGAAACCAAGAAACTGAGTTTCTCATTGACTTAAACTCCTGACTTTAATAGGCCCGTTTTTGTACTTTGCTTTCAAGCATCCAGTGAGATGTTTGTTTCCTTCTGACAAGTCTTTTCGATGCTATCATGCTGCGGTATTTACTTTCAGAAGATTCTCCTACTCCCTAGGAAGCACTAGTCCAACCCTTAAGCCATTATAGGCCAAGTAAATTAAGAAAAAAGTTACATATTGATCTGGCTAACAAAAACCTGAATTTGAATGGCTGCCATATAACTGGTTCTTAAAAAAAAAAAAATACCTTAGCCCAAGAGAATTGGAAATTCTAAATAAGTGGCCATAGTACAGACACCAAATCAGTCCCTGGATAGAGAGTAATAGATAGATAATCCTCACTTGGATTTTTTAAAAAAAATTTTATTGATTTTTTTTTAATTTTCACACCATTCACCCAATCCCATGCATCTTCTTGTCCCTCCATATCCATCCTCTGCCCTTGCAGAGACCCCCCAAAGACAACAAAAAATAAAATAGATATAGTAAATTACTTACTTAATTAATCAATTTAAAATCTTGCTTTGGAAGCAGAGACAGTAGTAGGACCTAACGGTCTGGGGCTACTTTACCTGACCCAAATGTCCTTAGCAACTGTGCTACCCTGGGGCAGCTCCTCATTGGCTAGGTTCCCGCAGAATGCAGAGGACAATACTATCTGCCAGCCACTCGCTACCGATCGACTGAGTTGTTAAGAGTCACAGAACCAGTGAGGGGATTGTTCCTTCCTTGGCATTGGAGAGGGGAGAGGGACTCTTGCCTACATCTGGGATGGAAAGTTGCAGAGGATGCCCTTATGTCAGAGAGAACACTAGTCCGTTAGAAATGGGATCCTCATTCATAGAAAACAGTAGGAAGGGCCTCAGGGTCCAAGAAGGATGAGCTTCAGTCTTCCATCTTGATGTGGAGGATGGAAATCCAGTGTCTGATGACAAAATGACAAGTGAGGACCAAAGTGTGAGCATGCAGTTAGCGTTTGTGGGAAAGGAGATCAGAGCCAGTCTAGCACAAAACATGACTGCCCCAGCAGGGCACATTCACCTTCCCAGGAAAGCCCTGCTGTAAATCGTGGAGCCTGCCCTTGCCTCACAGCCTCCACACCATGCCCAAACACAGCAAACGCCCTAGCTGACCTATTTCAACAGCTGGAACACAGTTATTTCCAGGTTGGCTTCCGTATAAGTTTTAAGGAAGAAAGGTGAGTTTTTCTCTATTTCAGTCATACTAGGGCCATTGGGACTTGAAAACTTAGGTCTTCAGGTTGCCGCCAGTGAGAACATTCCTGACCTTCTGTGGTGGGTCCTCAGAGTGGAACCAGGTGTTCTTTCAGCCCATGCCAGAATGTACTGGCCGCCCAACTGGCCCCCTGCCTCCACCCATGATGGGCTTTGTCTGGCCCTCTACCAAACAGCTGTTCTGAGAGCCACAGGTGGCCGCCCACATTCTTGCCTGGCCAGCAGCTGCACTGGCCTGACTCAACCTGGCAAGATATGTGACTCTGCCCCTCTGTCCCGGCTTCTCCCTCAGCCAGGTTACTCAGGGGACGAGCGAGAAGGCAAGCCAGTATTTAATTGAATGCATTCATCTTTTATGGTTCAAAGATAATCAAACTGCACAGTATGCTCTTCCCTTTCTTTCAATATCATCAGGATTGGTATGTTTACAAATCAAATTAATTTGATATGAGTGAACAGAACTTCAGTTCCAGTTTGTTTTGTGTATTATTGATAGAATTTTAAAGATCAATTCCTGTGATACCCACCATTAAGATGAAGACAAGGATAATGACATCCCCAACTTCAAAAACTGCTATCAGAGAGATCATCCTAACGACTTAGATGATAATGGCATACAGGAGCATATTAGGCAGACAGTACCACAGAGATGGTTAAACTGTTTGCTGTGAGCCAATGAGAATGGGCAGAAAATTAATCACAGCCAAATTAATGGGAATAAGAAATAATTTGGCTCATAGTTTTAAATTTTACTACATGAGAAACCAGCGAGAAGGCTTAGCAGGCAAAGGCGTTTGCAGACAAGCCTGAATACCTGAGTTTGAGCCCACAGGATGGAGGGAGAGAATGGATTCCTGTAAGTTACTTTTTGCCCTTGACATGTTTGCTGTCACACATGCAGCACACACACACAAACACATATGCACTCACTAAGTAAACACAAAACCCTCTTATAAAACCTTTCAAACACAAAATAGCAAAAGTAAGCATTTTTGAGATTAAAAAGAGAATAAATACTGAGCGAACAAGATATAAAAGAAGAAAATATAGAACACCATGCCATTTGTATGGAGTTCACAAGTTAAAAGAGCACAGAGTAACACTTGTAGGCCTGCAATGTTTCTGGATGCTGGCTAGGTCAAGAAGATGCAGTGACCTGATGTGCCTGCATCTCCATCACTGTGGGATGGTCCCACTGAAGGGAAGTGATAGGACCATGATCTTAACCCCACATTTAATCTCAGTTGCAAAAATTATTTGTACAAAATATCTCCTATCGCTGGCTTTTAAGATAACTTGTTGGAACTCAACTTCCCCAAATGACTGTTGTTCCCTAGAAATGACTCTGAGCTCATTGTTCCCCATGTCTCCCTAGAAATCACTCTGAGCTCATTTTAGCAGTAAAATAAAAATTCAGATCCATTTTAAATTTGGTTCTTTAGACTATCTCCCAAGGTAGGATGGATTGGCTTTTCAAAAAAAAAATTTTTTTTAACTAAATCAATCTCAAATCTCATAATTTGCATATAATAATTTTGCTCAAAAGTAGCTTATATGCTGTACAAATTAATACTGCAAAAGAAACTCTAATTGTTTTAGGCTTAAATTTTTCAAATACCTATTTTCTTTAAGGTCCTTAAACACTTTACCTCCCTTCTAACCCCTGCCCGCGACCTTAGGTAGGAAATTAGCAGGGAAAGGGGCTGTAGACCTCTTTTATCTACCCAGCTCAGCCATCAGGATGCCAGCAGTCTAGTCCAACAGCAAAGCAGCAGCAGCAGAACGATTCAGTAGAAGTGGCTAGACTTTGCCTAAATGGCATGAGTTCGCTGAAGCAGCAAAACTCTTCTAGAGTAGCACAAGAAGTTCTCTGGAGCATTTCCCTCTCTGAAGTCCAACGAAGGGTGCAAACCTTTGCAAAGAGCAGCAACGCAAAAGCACAGATGTGCAGAAAGCGTTGTCTCACTGTCTGTGGACTTCTGTTTATCCCGTTGTCGAGTCCACACAAGAATGTTTTTCAGCTGGCTAAAACCACATCCCTCGCACAAGGTAACTTACCAACATCACACACCTTTTCAAGGGACCCCCCAAAAAGGATACTCACATGACTGAGTTTCCAAAGAAGCCAGAAACTTCCCCTTCAAATTGTGCTCTGAGCAGGTGACAAGTTTAAAGAGGTTTCACTAATTTCAATATAAAAATTATGGTGTTTTGTCTAAAAATGTCTGACATTGCTTCTTAATTAAATGTAAAATGCAGATGCCCCAACATTGTGTAAATGAATTGTTCTTTACAACTCTTAAACAAGTGAGCACCTGAACCACCTAGCTAGTGTTACCTGTTCAGTGAAGAAAGATCTCTGGCTGGGCTGAGCCTCTTTCCCAGATCTTAGAAATTAAAAGACAGCTCCTTTTGCCTTCAATGAAGGAAACACTTTTGTTTTGTTTTGTTTTGTTTTGTTTTGTTTTGTTTTGTTTGAGGCCAATTAAGCAAGGTCTTAATTGAGTGTGCTGCTGAGCACACACTGCTAGCCCCAGCACACAAGGGTGCAGGCACCCTGTTCAGTAGCTTCAACACCATCCTGTTTTCTTATGAAAAGTCCAAAATGAGCCTTAGCTGGCAGAGTATCAACTTTCTAGCAGTGAGCGCTCCTCTCTTGGCCACCGTTATTGAATGCTGAGAGTGAGCCTTTCAAAGAAGGTGAGAGCTCGTTTATTTACCTTCAACTCTGAGTTTTCAGATCATGTTTTTAGTGAAACGTGTGTTTCACATGTAAGCACATGTGTGTATGCATGGTAAGACATCAACTAAACACTGTTTCCCAACATCCTACGTCTGAACATTGTCTGAGAAGTCATAATGTATTTTTTCATGATGTATATCTCTTTTCCTTTGTAAAATAACAAGATCACTTTAAATGTCCTTCTTCTCTTTAGGCAGCCCTTTTAGAACCTCCCCGGGCAGCCAGGAAATTCCTTTTTCATAATTACCAAGGACAGTGAAGACACTTCTGGAGCTACTGTCTAGATCTAAAAGATAACTTTATTTTAAAAACCAATGTTAGCAGGGCATGGTGGCCTACTCCCATAATCCTAGGAGAGAAAAGCAGGAAGATTGCCAGTTCAAGGACAATCATTTCTAGGTTAGCCTGGGTTACACAGTGAGACCCTGTCTCCGAAAACCAAAGGGGGCATAGTCCTCTTCCTACCATATTCTAGATTATCTTTCATACCAGATTAATCTTTCCCACCAACTTCCGAATTCAGTTGCTGTTAGGTAAGAGAAAGGGCCTAACATTCAGAGAAATGGCGTCTATTCAGGGAGATCTAAGGAAAAGTGAGTCATGTATTTTGTCAAATTATCTTCATAAGGGCCCAGCATGCTAAAAGAAAGAATAAAGTGTCCTCTACAGAGCTAGAAAATATTTAATCCAGAGTATCTTATATTAAGTAATTTGTTTGTCTTGTTTTATTTTGTACATTTTTAAACCTGTGCATAAGGAGAGAGTTTCAGTGTCATTCTTTTGCCAGGTTCCCAGCATAGGCATAATGTTTTTGTGGACTGGTGTACAGTTTATCCTTGGTCATTCAAATACTGATTTCTCTTCCTCCCCCTCTCCTATCTGGCTTCAATCCAGACATGACAGTGTGATGTTTATTATAAGTATCCCCTGTCTCAAGTTTTTGTAAACAGGCCCATTTGTTTACACAAACAGACGCAGAACACCATTTGTTCTCTGTTCTGCCAATAAAACACCAACTAGCCAATGCTGAGCAATACAGAAAAAAAAGTGGTGTATCTGGGATCAGTGATGGGTAGAAAAAGAGGAGAGGAAGTAGAGATTGAGCCATGAGGAGAGGATCAAGAAGCATCAGGAGGAATGAACTAGAGCAAGAAAATGATTTAAAAAGCAAGTATGACTGAAAAAATTGGGCAGGAAGGAAACTATACTACCTTGGAGGTTTAGCATAGTGTAATTATCCCTCAGGATTGTGCTCTTGGCTAGTAAAATAAATCCTGGTCTCTTGTGTGGTTATTTGGAAAAACAGCTGGTTAAAGAGTAACTGCTGTATTACTAATAATATGAATCAATATCAATTGTTAATAATCATTTACACCCCACAATGCTTCCCTCCACACTCCTCTCTTCTGGGTAATTTAAACAGATGTTGCAGCAAGTATGTCTGTGGGCTCTTTGTTATTTGTTGTTGTTTGTTTTTGTTTTGTTTTGTTTTGTTTTTTTATTTGTCTTTGAGAACATTGGAGACTTCCTTGGCTCTTGACAAGCCTAAACTCAGGAAGCTACAGTGGTGCCAGGCAATCAACGATCACCAAAGCCACACAAGCCAGCGGCTGCAGGTTTGTTGTCTCACACCCAAGAAGAGCAAGGCAATGAGGACAAGGAGTGAGCAGAGTCAAAGTGTCAACAAAAAGTGAAGAAGAACTCTTGCAAGAGGGAGGGACTGCCAGGGAGGGATGCCACCACTGTGTCACCCTGCCTGGTGGCCCACGTGGGCTCTTATGGTGGGATCTGGCCAGACACTGAGGTAATGTTGCATTTGGACTGTTCATTTTATAGTGTGTCCTGGGTCAAGCCAGGAAAGGGTTCCCTTCGGCCCAACCAGAGAAG
This sequence comes from Meriones unguiculatus, assembly GCF_030254825.1. Classification (NCBI taxonomy): domain Eukaryota; kingdom Metazoa; phylum Chordata; class Mammalia; order Rodentia; family Muridae; genus Meriones; species Meriones unguiculatus. The sequence continues at coordinate 79,086,532 of NC_083354.1, forward strand.
TGAATTTGTGCTGTCCCTCCAGTCAGAAAGGGTCATGTGTGCTTTGTGAGTAGCTCATGGCCATCTCGGGCCTACCTGCACTGCCTCTTGTCTCAATATGATCTTAAAAAAATAAAAAGCCAAAAACAAACAAACAAAAAGATCAAAGCTGGTCAAGCCCAGTTCAGAGGAGGGAGAATTTTGAGTTCCAGGCCAGCCCGAACTACCCAGAGGCATATCTGCTCACTGGCAAGTCTGAGCCCAACAGACAGGAGAAAACGGCTGGCACCCACCCTTAGCTTAGCATTGAACATCACCTCTTCTGCCGGGGCTCAGAGGAATGCAGTGAAAACAGCTCGCCAGAAAACATGGCTCTGTCGACCACAGCCAGGGGAACGCAAACCCTTGTTCACACTGATGATGTCAGACCTAGTTTGCTTTGTAATTAGCATGGAGAGCTGCCCTGGTTAAACTCTCTCAACACTCCCTTGCCTCCCCCGACCCTCACCCTACCCACCTGGCCCACAGTTCCAGATTTTCTGCTGAAGCTATTAGTAAGTGAATAATTCACTCGAAAAGAAAATGAGTAATTCAAGGTTACTTCTTCAGAACAGTGGCATGGTACCTGCAAGCAACTTTCCAACAGTTTAAGGGTTTTGTTGTTGTTTTCTTTATGTTGAAGGGCAATTAGGAAATAAGAGAGCAAGAAAACAAACCAGGCATATTGGTGACTAAACAGCAAGAAAGAATTATTCCATGGTGGTCAGACAGAATACAGGGGATTATTTCAATCTTCTTTTATCTGTTGAGGCTTGCTTTGTGACCAACTATATGATCTATTTTGGAGAAAGTTCCATGAGGTGCTAAAAAGAATGTATACTCTTTTGAGTTTGGGTGAAAAGTCTACATGCACATGGAAACTTAACAACTTAATACTCAATGACAGCTGGGTTAAGGATGAAATAAAGAAAGAAATCAAAGACTTCCTATGAAGTCTTTGATTTCCTATGAAAATGAAGGTACAACATACCCAAATTTATGGAACAAAATGAAAGCAGTGCTCAGAGGAAAATTCATAGCACTAAGTGCCTTCAAAAAGAAATATGAAACATCTCATAAAAACAACTTAATGGCCCAACTGAAAGCTCTAGAAAAAAAAAAGAAGAAGAAGAAGAAGAAGAAGCAGATACACCCAAGAAGAGCAGATGGCTGGAAATAATCAAACTCAGGGCTGAAATAAATCAATTAGAAACAAATAAAACTATTCAAAGAATCAATGAAACCAAGAGCTGGTTCTTTGAGAAAATCAACAAGATAGACAAACCCTTAGCCGAACTAACTAAAAGGCAGAGAAACTATCCAAATCAGCAAAATCAGAAATGAAAAGGGGGACATAACTATATAACTGAGGAAATCCAAACAATCATTAGGTCTTACTACAAAAGCTTATATGCCACAAAATTCAAAAATCTAAAAGAAAATGGAGAATTTTCTTGTTATATTCCATCTACCAAAATTAAGTCAAGACCAGGTAGAAAGATTGAACAGCCCTATATCCCCCAAGGAAATTGAAGCAATCATCAAAAGCCTCCCTTCCAAAATAAGCCCTGGGCCAGATGATTTCATCGCATTATTCTACCAGACCTTCAAAGAAGTGCTAACTCCAATTCTCTTCAAATTATTCCACAAAATAGAAACAGAAGGAACTTTACCAAACTCATTCTATGAAGCCACAGTCACCTTGAGACCTAAACTACACAAAAACCCAACAAAAAAGAGAACTTCAGACCCATCTCTCTTATGAACACTGATGCAAAAATACTCAATAAAATACTTGCAAACCAAATCCAAGAGCACATAAAAGATATCATCCACCATGACCAAGTAGGCTTCATCCCAGGGACGCAAGGGTGGTTTAATATACAGAAATCTATCAATTTAATCCACCATATAAACAAACTGATGGAGAAAAACCACATGACATCTCCTTAGATGCCAAAAAAATCATTTGACAAAATCCAATACCCATTCATGTTTAAAGTCTTGGAGAGATCAGGGATACAAGCACATACCTAAACATAATAAAGACAATATACAACAAGCCTATAGCCAACATCAAACTCACTGGAAAGAAACTTAAATCAATCCCACTGAAATCAGGGACAAGGCAAAGCTGCCCACTCTCCCCATACCTCTTCAACATAGTACTTGAAGTCCTAGCTAGAGCAATAAGACAAGTAAGGGAGATCAAGGGGATACAAATCGGAAAGGAAGAAGTCAAAATTTCAGTATTCGCAGATGATATGATAATATACCTGAGTGACCCCAAAAACTCAATCAAAGAACTCCTTCAGCTGATAAACACCTTCAGCGAAGTGGCCGGATACAAAATTAACTCAAAAAAATCAGAAGCCCTCCTGTATACCAAAGACAAAAGAGCCGAGAAAGAAATTAGGGAAATAACACCCCTCACAATAGCCACTAATAACATAAAGTACCTTGGGGTGACTCTAACCAAGCAGGTGAAAGACCTGTTTGAAAAAAACTTCAAGTCTCTGAAGAAAGAAATCGAAGAAGACATCAGAAGATGTAAAGCTCTCCCATGCTCATGGCTTGGCAGGATTAACATAGTAAAAATGGCCATTCTGATCAAAAGCAATCTACAGATTCAATGCAATTCCCATCAAATTACCAACACCATTCTTTACAGATCTTGAAAGAAAAATTCTCAACTTTATATGGAGAAACAAAAAACCCAGAATTTCCAAAACGACCATGTACAACAACAGATCCTCTGGAGGTATCTCCATCCCTTGATCTCAAGTTGTACTACAGAGCAATAGTAATAAAAACTGCATGGTATTGGCATAGAAACAGAATGGTGGGTCAATGGAACCGAATAGAAGACCCAGAAATAAACCCGCACACTATGGATACTTGATTTTTGACAAAGAAGCCAAAACCATTCAATGGAAAAAAGACAGCATCTTCAACAAATGGTGCTGGTCCAACTGGATGTCTACATGCAGAAAAATGAAAACAGATCCATATTTATCACCCTGAACAAAACTAAAGTCTAAGCGGATCAAAGACCTCAATATAAAACCAGATACACTAAGTCGGTTAGAAGAAAAAGTGGGGAAGAGCCCAGAACTCATTGGCACAGGAGACAACTTCATGAACAGAACACCAACAGCACAGGCGCTAAGAGCAACAATCGATAAATGGGACCTCATGAAACTGAAAAGCTTCTGTAAAGCAAAGGACAAAACGACAGCCTACAGATTAGGAAAGGATCTTAACCAACCCTACATCTGACAGAGGGCTGATATCCAGACTATATAAAGAACTAAAGAAGTTAAAAGACAATAATTCAAGCAACCCAATTAAAAAATGGGGTATGGAACTAAACAGAGAATTCTCTGTAGAAGAATATAGAATGGCAGAGAAACACTTAAAGAGATGCTCAACCTCCTTAGCCATCAGAGAGATGCAAATCAAAACGATGCCAACATTTCACCTTATACCCATCAGAATGGCTAAGATCAAAAACTCAAGTGACAACACATGATAGAGAGGTTGTGGAGAAAGGGGAACCCTCCTCCATTGCTGGTAGGAATGTAAACTTGTACAACCACTTTGGAAATCAATCTGGTGCTTTCTCAGACAATCAGGAATACTGCTTCCTCAAGATCCAGCTATACCACTCCTAGGCATATCCAAAAGATGCTGAAGTACACACCAAGGACATTTGCTCAACCATGTTTGTAGCAGCTTTATTTGTAATAGCCAGAACCTGGAAACAACCCAGATGTCCCTCAGTTGAGGAATGGATACAGAAATTGTGGTACTTTTACACAATGGAATACTACTCAGCAATTAAAAACAAAGAAATCATGAATTTTGCAGGCAAATGGTGGGATCTAGAAAAGATCATCCTGAGTAAGGTATCCCAGAAGCAAAAAGACACACACAGTATATACTCACTTATACTAGACCTATAAGATAGAATAAACATACTAAAATCTGTACACCTAAAGAAGACAAACAAGAAAGAGGATCCTGGGTAAGATGATCAATACTCACCTAGAAAGACAAAGGGGATCGACATTGGAAGTAGGAGAAAACAAGTAATAGGACAAGAGCCTACCACAGAGGGCATCTGAAAGACTCTACCTAGCAGCGTATCAAAGCAGATGCTGAGACTCGTAACCAAACCTTCAGCAGAGTGCAGGGAATCATATGAAAGAAGGGAGAGTCAGCATGACCTAGAGGGGACAGGAGCCCCACAAAGACCAAATATATCAGGGCACAGGGGTCTTCTATGAGACTGTTTTTGCAACCAAGGACCATGCATGGATATAACCTAGAACCTCTGCTCAGATGTAGCCCATAGTAGCTCAGTATCCAAGTGGGTTCCCTAGTAAGGGGGACAAGAATTATTTCTGACATGAACTTAATGACTGAGTTCCCCTTAATTGAGCTTCCCCTCCCTCCCAAGGGAGGATCAGCCTTGCTAGGCCACAGATAAGGACATTGCAGCCAGTTCTGGTAACACCTGATAAGCTAGGGTCAGATGTAAGGGGAGGAGGACCTCCCTATCAGTGGACTTGGAAGGGGGAAGGGAGGAGATGAGGGAGGGAGGGAGGGATTGGGAGGAAAATAGGGAGGGGGACTACAGCTGGGATACAAGTGAATGACCTATGATTAAAATTTAAAAAAAAAAATTATTCCAATGAAAGTCAGCGGGGAGAGAGAGAGAGAGAGAGAGAGAGAGAGAGAGAGAGAGAGAGAGAGAAACACACAAGAGCCTCTGTGGAAAGTTTAAAGCTTGCTTAACTACAAATGCACACACACACTGCAGACAAGATAAAGCTCATTGAACTATGACGAAGGTGTGCAGGCGTGCACACACACATTTGCACCGACAATACTAAAGCTCAGTGAACAGATCTTTTCTTTTTTATTTCCTTCTTACTTCTTTCCAAGCAGAAATAGAAGGACCAAGCAGGAGTCAGAGGCTCAAGTCTTTCATGCAAAAGAAAGAACAGACCTGAGAGCAACAGGCTCGAAAACAAATCCTGAACCCTGGCCCAAGAGTGAGCTTTCCTCCAATTGAATCAGTGGTGCCACAACTTGCAGATTTCATGGACTGAAATTTCAGAGCCCCCTTGGAGACAGACAGAGAGAGGGCTGGTCCTGCTTGAGTCCGCCAAGTAAGGACGTATCTGCCATTTACCATTCCACAAAAGCTGCTATTCGAAAAGAAAGTAGACTTGAGACCACAAGGTGAAGGCTATTTGCTTTAGACGTTGCTATGTGACCTGTGTTGTTCCATGGAATGCCTTTTTGCAGGCAATCGGGCTTTCACAGGCAACTGACCTGAACTTTGAGGCAGGGCGAGTCCCCATGCGGTCTGGTTCTCCAGGGGACAGCGCTCCTCTCCCATCACTGCCTCCGTTTCCCCTATGTGTGTGTGGCTGCCTTCGTATGCACCACGGTGCTGTTAGGGACCTGTGCAGAAAAGGTGCTGGCTAGCAAGGAGGGATAACTGTTGTCACTGCGGTCTCCCTTGTCATCAGGGAGAGAAGAAAGATTACTACTAGGTACAGTAGCTGTATGTCCACATGTCCACAAGGATCCCAGGGGAGGCCATGATACTCCATCCCTACCTGTACTACGAGGGGTCAGGGATGGCAGTCGGGACTAAGAGGCCATACGGCACCTCAGGATACACCGTTTGCTTCCTGAGTCTGAAGCTCGGTCCTTAGAAGTTTATTAGCTGGAGGTCCCTGGGCTGCTAAGCTTATCTTACAGCCTAAAAAAATACCGGAGGGGTGCCAGCCCGGTTTAGAAAAGAGACCTGTGTAAGCAGGGAGCTTGAGGAAGCCTGACCAGATCATAGCATTGCTTGAACTGCCCTTCCATCCCTCCCCCCCCATGTGTATTAACAATTACTCATTGTTATTAACTGCCTTCTTGAATTAGTCACAGGAGGGGAGGTACACCACAGAGCTGACCTTTGACCTTTGTTTGCTGCTTACAGGAAATTCTAGCAACTCCAATTGTGAATTATTAAGTGTGGTTAAAATGAACTTTTTACTGCCTCGAAGACTCTGTCAGCCCACAGATGACTTTAAACCAGCTTGTTAGCTGGCAGTGACCCTCTGGTGACATGTACCATGATGAAAATTACATAAAAGATAGGTTATCATTGTAAGCAATAGAAATAGACTGAAAAAGAAATCCTCAGTAATACTTCAACCAAAGGAAGAAGCAGACTGAGTGGGCAGCATTGGGCAAAGCAGGGGAAATCACCATCAGGAGCCCTGTGGGCCTCAGCTGTGAGAAGCAGCATCCAGTTCTGCAAAACATCCAAACACGGAGCTAACGGGCTTTCGCCAGTTCTGCCTCTGCGTACACACCCAGGAGAAGAGGCCTTGAAGAGATGTGTACACTACCCAGTCAGTCACTGTGGCACTGCTCACAAGAACTAAGTGGTAAAAACAACCCAGGGTCCAGCACCAGACAAGTGAATAAACACAACTGTAAGTGAGTTCAGACCTTCATCCAGTCTTAAAAGGAGGGGAATTCTGACACCCTGTATAACATGAATGTATCTTGCGCTAAGTGAAATAAGCCAGACACAGAGCCAGTATGTACAGTGGTACTGTGTCAGCTCTCTGGAGTGGTCAAATTAACAGACAGAAAGTAGAATGGACAGAGAAGGATGAGGAGTATTTAATAAGTGTGGGATTTTCGTTTGAGAAGATGGAGAGATTCCAGAGATAAATAGTGAAGATATGGATACAACTGTGACTATTCAGATGAGGTGGTGCATGTCTCTAATCCTGGCACTTTGGAGGCTGAGGCAGGAGGATCACACATTTAAGGATAGTCTGAGTTATAAAAGGAGACTAAGGAAGGAAGAGGGTGGAGAAAGGGAAGGAAGATTAAAACGTTTTTAGTCTCTGCTACTCAGGAGGCTGAAGCAACAGGGTCACATATTCAAAAGTAACCATAGCAAGACCCTGCCCCCAAAGAAAAAAAGGGTCTGGGAAGGCAGCTCATTGGTAAAACATTTGTCTAATATGCTCAGGGTCCTAGGTTTCGCCTTCAGGCCCATTAAAAAATTGAAATGGAAATTTTTACAGTATGTGTATAAAATACCACCAGGAAAGAAATAAAGAAGGAAGGAAGGAAGGAAGGAAGGAAGGAAGGAAGGAAGGAAGGAAGGAAGGAAGGACGGGCAGGCTTGCTGTCTCCTAAAGCTCTATAAACAGTCAGGGGACGTACAAGCTAAGTAAGTGCGCCGTTTGTGGTCCAAGGGGAATACTGAATACTTGTCGCCCAGTTCACATATTGCTACAGCGGCTGCCCCTCTTGGCTTTGCCAATAGTCGCGTGAAGTGGCCCAGCTACGCAATACTCGTCCTTCTGCTCCCTTGACTTTGGGCGTGACCCATATGATTCACAGAATTTAGCCAGCAGGATGTGAGAAAATGTCCTAGGCGGCTCCACTTCTTGAAGGTTGTTGGGTGGCCCTTTCATTGTCATCCTGTGTCCTAAAATTGGCTTTCTTCCAATTTTAGGTGCTGCTTGGATTATCTGAATCTTGAATTTTTTTATTACATTTATTTACATGTGTGTGTGGGATGTTTGCACACATGACCTACATATTGTGGTCAGAAGATAACCTGTGTGAATTGGTTCTCCCTCTTCAACCATGTGTGTTTTGGGGATTGAACTCAGGTCATGAAGCTTGGTGGCAAATGCCTTTACCTGCTGAGCCACCTCCTTGGCCCACGATCTGCATTTTAGATGTTCATCCCAGTGAATGAGAAGAAGCATCCACACTAAAGCCGAAAGCAAACAGTGACATAGTAAATGCATGTTCACTTAGCACCCTCTCCGCTTTCCTCATAGCCGCCACGCAGCCCCACTGCCCCAGTGCAAGGGTACCTGCTGAAAATACTGCCCTAGAGGGAAAAACGCTCTACTGGTACCTTCGTGGTTCCCCAATCTGTGACATGCCCTAACTGAATGTGGCTATTCTGAGATTCCACAGGGAAATCTTCTAGATTTATCTACAGATGTAGAGACCCTCCTCACTATTGAAAAACCCTTGCTCCCCTGCCGGAGCATGGAAGAAAAAGCCACTGCCTCCAGCAGACGAGGGTGCCTACCCAGGGTGCAAGGAGCCTTCTCCACCACTGCCTGCTCCCCAAGCTTGAACCAGCAGTCCGTGTAAACACTCTGCGCCTTCTGCCCTTCCTAGGCAATGTTCAGGAATGTTCCCTTGCCATTTGAGAGCTGTGCGTTGCTGAGCCTGGGGCCACTCCATTGCATTTCCAGCCCATTCTGCAGTGTCTGACCCAAAGAAGGGTGATCATAAGACCTGCCGCAGCCAGACAACACCCAGGCTGCTGTCCCCGGCTGTGGAGCAGATGAAGGGAAGAGAGAGGTTTCTCTAAAGGGCCCTGGGCAGAGACCTGGACGAGCACACTTGCCAGACAGAAAACAGTCCTGATGACAAGCTCGGTTCTCTTGCTTCACTGTGAATCACTGGAATGAGCACAGAGTTGGAAACAGCTCCTGCTGGGAGCGGGGAGGGCGGCGGGCAGCGGGGGTGGGCGTGGGGTGCTCTGAGCAGCCAGGCTCCGCCCTGAGCACCTGTGTACCCAGCGCACGCCGCCGTTTGCCAGACTGGCAAGCTGTCTGGAGGGAAGGGCGCATTGGCTCTCTGAGGAGCTGGAGAGCTTGATCCGAGAGGGGAGAAATGGGCTTCAGCCAGCAGAGAGCATCTGGCCTGGCAGAGCTGGAACACACCCAGCAATATTAATCCTGTGGGGTTATGAACAGGAAGCTTGTATACTTCGGGCCCAGGTACTGTGGAACGCACTTCCTAAACCTGCCTGCCGTCTTCGGAAGCTCTGACCGACAGAGTCATCCCTGTTTTGAGGAGAGAAGCAGCGCCGAAGGAGCAGTGTGTCAGCTTTTCCACAGCCGTATGGCACAAATAGCCCAAGAGTTAGGTTTCCTGCCTCCCGGCCAAGGGAGGCATTTTTTTCAGCCCTCTCGCCTCTTTCCCAGCACTCTTCCGATACAAGTGTCACCCACCAAACATCCAAAAAATTCTAGGGCCCAGCACGGCTCTGGCTTTCAATTCAAGCTGGCAGACAATTGATGACGTGAAATGGAGACCTTCCCAAAAGGGGGTAGGATGGCAGCCAAGAGGGACACATGTGGCTTCCCCTGTCAGCGTCCTCCGCTGGAGGGAAGAGGATGCCAGACAGCCCTGACATGTCCTGGGGGAGGCTCGCCCCTGGGGCTCTGCCTTCCAGACACTGGCTGACTAGTGTGGCACGCCGAGACGTCCCACCTGCTCGGTCCAGCCTGGCTGTGAAAATGACGGCACGGCTTGAGCCCCGTAAGTATCCCATGACCTGATGTCCCCTCCCAGCAAGTCAGGGACAGTGTGAAATGTCTAGACCCACTTAAAACAGCCAGAAAACTAACTACTCCCCCTCAGGCACGGCTGCCAAGGAGCTTATCAGCAGAGAGAAAAGAGCAGTACACTGAGCCTGACAACCACAACAACAACAAAACAAAAAAGCAGACAGAAACAAACAGAAGGGGGTAGAGAGACAAACAGAAATACAAAGGTAGACAGGCAGGGAATTAGTTGAACCACAAAAGCAAGATACTGAGTTTTGTAAACTCATTACTGGAAGTCACCAAAGAGAAGAAAACACAAAGCCAGGAGAAGCAGCCAATCCTTGGAGACATGGCAGGTGGGCCACTCTGGACCAGCTGTTCAGGGTGACTGGATTGCTGTTGATGGGCACAGGCTTCCAAGGACCTGGGCTTTGGCTAGTGTTGCCAGGCCTGCTCACGGTTGTTTACATGTTTCTCAAAGTACTAAGACAGTGCCATGTCCCAAGCTCTGTGCTTCAGAAACCTAGCTGGTCCCGTCAGAAACACAAACAGCCGGGCTCTCTCTCGGCATGGGTCATCAGAAGGCACACTGCAACACTGTGTAGGAGAGCCTGGAGAAGGCATCAGGGCAGCTGTGCCAGCATCTGCTACCTGGCTATAGCTCCGGTTTCCTGTGGATATAGTGATGCATGGACCGACATGTTGATGAGAGTCCTAAATGATATCCCACGATTGAATTCTAAAGTTCCTGGTGCCAGGGCTCTCCTACCATAGTCTTTCTTTCTTTCTTTCTTTCTTTCTTTCTTTCTTTCTTTCTTTCTTTCTTTCTTTCTTGTTATCATTTTTTTTGAGATAGGGCTTCTCTCTGTAGCTTTGGATGTCTTGGAACTCGCGCTGTAGACCAGGCTGGCCTCAAACTCACAGAGATCTGCCTGCCTCTGCCTCCCGAGTGCTGGGATTAAAGAGGTGCTCTGTTATCTATCCTGGTCATAAATACACACCTAACTTTCTCCTCTCCCTTCTATCTCCTCTCCCTCTATCCCTTCCTTCTTTTCATCTCCTTCCTTCCTGTGTTGCTGGGGATTGAACCCAGGGCCTGACTCACACATCAGGGAAATGCTCTTCTACTAAGCTACATCCCGGCTTCTCCACTGTGAGTCCATTTGAGAGCGCTGCATTTTTGGATATCCCTGTGGGTAGGTGACCCCTTCCCTTTGATGGCCATCATTTAATGCCACATTTACCCTTCAGGCCATGCCCTCATCACTAAAGTGTGCTTTCTAGACTCTAATGTTCAATCTACTGCAACCGAAGCAACTGACGGCTTTGAGTAGAGCCTCAACCTATCCACTGAGCATCATTTCTACAGAAAAATCATTCACCAAATCCTGAGACTCTCACTAGCAACCAAGTTAGGAAAGTCCATTTCAGCAGAAGCCTACAAGCTCCAGGATCCATGACAGAACCCCTAAACAGTGGCAGCCAAGGCTGACTGTGACAGGAAAGATGGATTGAGCCTCTGCCCCCCAAAGTATGTTTTTTTTAAATCTCCAGAGGACATCACAGACCACATTCTTCACTGAAGGCCACACACGGTTTCCTGCCACCACACTTACCGCCCCATTGGAAAGTACACGTGGCACATTCAGTCCTTCTCTTCCTGTGATTCTAGAGAAAAGTCCCCAGCGCAGCGGGATGAGAGCAAGCAGAAGTCACGTGTGTATGAGCATCCCGAATTACACACAAGGGCATCGCCAGAGCAGCCATAAGTGTCTAGCGGGGTCACCAGTGGTGAGACCTAGTGAGATAAAAGGAATGGCTTGGATAGTATGCAAACTGTAGGAAGGAGCTGGTAGAGCAGACTACAGCAAGAAAAAGACAGGACAGGACACCAGGCTTGGGACGTAGTTCGGTGGTAGAGTAGCTGCTTAGCATGCACCGAACCCTGGGTCCAGTCTATTAGGGGTAAGGATAAGTGGGAGGATAAAGTGAATTTTAAAAGTTTCCTATGAATGCTTTGTGTTTACACGAGAGCTTAAGAAGAGCATGTACTCAGTGAAGAAGAGCTCAAATATGAAATAATGAAATGGGAAGACCAAAAAACTAAAGGATGGATATGAAACCTCAGTACAGAGGGAACGGTTGCTTGCCAGGCAGCCAGCACTGAGAGCTTGCGCTGGCTCCTTTCCTCATCTCTGGGGCAGAATTCCTGACAAGAGAAGCTTAAGGAAGGAGAGGTTTAGACTGAAAAGATTCAGTCTTTCATGCCAGGAGAGTTATGGTGGAGCCCATGGTGATTTGATGCCACAGCAGTGGGGGCCTGAGGCAGCTTGTTCCTATCTTTGTGGACCAGGAACCGAGGGACGCAAAGCTGTAACACGTAAAACCCATAGCTATGGTACTATGTCAAACCAGCTAGGTTTTATGTGCAGAAGGCTCCACATCCTTCCCCTTCCCCCATTCCCGACAGCTCAGGCAGCTGCCCGAGTGTTCACATGTGAGCCCAGAGAGGGCATCTTAAATTCTAGGTTAAAATTCAGTGCCGGGTGAGACAGAAAGCATGACGCAGCCAGAGCGAATATGTGAAGGTGGCACACGGAAGTACTGAGGTAACAGGAGACTGTAAATGTCTGACATGCTGCATTTCTGATATCCGCCCAGCTCTTCTCCTCTATAACAGCATTCTATCTCCTAAAGCAGAGGTTCTCATGCCATGACCCTTTAACACAGTTCCTCATGTTGTGGTGAGCCCCAACCATAAAATTATTTTTGTTGCTACTTCATAATTGTAATCTTTCTATTGTTATAAACTCTAATGTAAAGATCTGTGCTTTCTAATAGTCTTAGCTGACCCTTAGCTGACCCCTGTGAAAGGTTCTTTCAAACCCCAAAGGGGTCACAACCTACAGGTTGAGAACCGCTGCCCTAGAGTGAGAGAGAGCCTTGAGGAAATTTGTGTCATAAAGTCTTGCTTCCTTGGTATCTCGGTTAGATTTCTATTGCTGTGATAAAAATAAAATGAACAGAAGCAGTTTGAGGAAGAAAGGGTTATTTCACCTTACACTTCCCGGTAACAGTCCATCATGAAGGAAAGTCAGGGAAGAATCTCAACACAGGAACTGATGCAGAGGCCATGAGGGAGTGCTGCTTACTTGCTTGCTCCGCATGGTTTGCTCAGCCTGCTTTCTTATAGCACCCAGGACCATTATTAGCCTACTCACTGCAGGCTTGCCCACAGACCAATCTGGTGGGCTCATTTTCTTGATTAAGGTTCCTTCTTCTAAAATTTCTTTAGCTTTTGTCAGTTCACATAAAATTAGCCACCGCACTTGGCAAGCTAAGCAGGTGAAACCATGGTATAATTGGCCAGCGGAATTTTCCTGGAAATACAAAACTTGCTTCGTGGATGCTGCCAGTCTATGGTTTTCACTGGGCCTGTAGGACACCTACATTTGGCCTCTGCAGACCTGAAGTTAGGCCCTGCAGGTGGACATCTTCTATAATGAATGGAAGTACAGAGAATACTTGAAAGAGACAATCCAGACATGCAGAGATGGCCAGAGCAGAGGGCCAGTCTGGCCACCAGGCAGAGCTGCTACCTTAGTTCCAGACAGTAGCAAAAACATCTGGTTCCAGCCTTGTGAGACATGGCTCTTCCACTGGGGTTCCATGAGACCCTCCTGACCTTTATGCCGCCCTCTTCACTTCACTGAGCTTATTCTTATATGAAATTCCAATTCTGTTTACTAAACAGAAACCTTCTAAGTCAAACGAAGAAGCCTAGACATTATTTCATAAGGTGTGGGGACAGTGCACAACTGGGAAGGTAGAAGTTCTTCAAACTCACTTGAAGAACTTAGTGAAATAGAGTTGACTCACACCTGGCTTGTGACGGCCACTCAGGTTTTGGTTAGTTGTTATTTGTTGAGAATCCAGCTAGTTTGTCTCCATGACTCATAAACGTCAAGTCTTCCTGCCTCAACCTCTCATAGAGTTGAGACTATAGGCACAACTATCACCACCCTCAACAAGTAAGTGGCTTTTGAATCAAAGAGTCAACTTTGGGCTTAAGTCATCTGTGGGACACCACCCTGTAGCCCAATAAAGAGAATGAAGAGTCATGAGAGAAAAACAAAACAAAACAAAACAAAAAACAATTCTTGCTATCTCTCCTAATTCTTCCTGAAACTCAAATGATCTATTATGTAGTATGATCTATGTTTTTCAGAATATGGCTATATATAATACAATAGTGCTTCAGAGGTACAAAAAGACACTTTTAATGGCATCTCCTTGTAATGTATGAGCATTAAAGATAGACATAATACACTTTCAAGTGCTTTAATGACAAATACGTAAATATACAAACACACAATGAAAAATGATGGTGTGAGCACTTACCTATTTCCTTTCAAGTAATATAACGTTTCTCAACCCTTCCTTATTATTTTGTGTTTGGAGACTGTTGAGAGAGAGAGAAACAACACAGTTAAACTAGAGAGTTAGCATATTAAAAACACTGTGGCAAGAAGGCATCATTAAAGAGTGATATTACTGCAGTCTGAATGATTGGCTGACCCACCCCCAAATTCGTGTTGACACCCAATTCCAACTACCATTCATGAGGGCTTCATCCTCAGGGCCTAAACATTTCCCCAGAAGCTTCATCATTATCAGGAGGCAGGTTCACAGGAAGACAAAAGGCACTGAGCAGAGAAAGAATGCCCTGCAAGCCGCCTTCACTGTAATTTCCTATTGCCCCAGGGGAGAGGGCAGCCTGCTGTGCAAAGTCTGAGAAGTTTCTTTGAACCCCGAGTCAGGATAGGCCCCTCCTGCAGATGGCCTTACCGCTGCATTGTGTAGACTGCAGAACTCTTAGGGATACAGTGGCCCCCTGAAGAAGTGAGGCATGGGAAAATCAGCTTACACAAGCCTCAAGCAGCAAACACCTTGTTCTGGAAGCTGAGCCTCTACAAGCTGCTCCAGAGCAACAGAAAGTTTCTCAAGTTTTCACTGCCATTTCTTGGGGCTTTGGTCCCTTTTTGCTCTTTGACTCTTAGAGGCCAGAGTCAAAGTGCCATGGCTGGTGGCAGGGACAGCTTCAGATCTCCCAAAATAACCACAGGCCATAGCCATCACCACCCACAAGTGCTCACCCGATGCTGAAATAACCAAACACAGGGAAGCCGTGGAGGAATTGAAGACTGGCTATGTGAGGTGTTTTGTTTGTTTGTTTGTTTGTTTTTTGTTTTTTGTTTTTTTTTTAAATAAAGTAAGGTCCCTTGCAGGGAGCCAGTGAGCAGTCAGAATTGTATTCTATATTCCTGGGGAGAGAGAAAGAGAGAAAGAGAGAAAGAGAGAGAGACTCAATCATTTAATTATGGTTTAATATTAAGAAGTGCAAACTTTTCCAACAGAGCCTCTCAACTTCCAAATGACTTCAGCTGCTTCAACACAACCCGCTCTATGTCTGGGGCATCAATTTGATTTACAGAGCATTTCAAAATATTTATATATTTTTGGGGGTTTCCATCATAGCCTCAGCCAGTAACCTGCTGTGTTTGAAAATGTCTGGGCGGTAATTGTCATTGTTTGCAACAGCTATTTTGAAGTCTGGAGAGTGCCGTGGCATTTTGTAGAATCCAGGAATGCAATTACCAACGTTGTATACACGATCCAAGTGGCTTTCTGGCTTCAGAAGCTCCACCCCCAGGGGAAAAGAGACAACAGCAAAACGTTTGTTTAATTTTTCTCCTGTAGTTGGTCAGTGGTAGGTGGATTATATTATGGCCAATCTGGCAAAAAAGATGATTAGTGTAACAGTAACAATTCCTTATAAGTACAAAATAATGTTGAATTAAACAAGGAAGAAAAAAAAAAAAAAGGCCAGGGTGTAGGGCTCCTCTGACCCAGGGTCGTAGCTAAGTGTCTGGGGAAGAAATCAGATACCATAGGGATGTCTGGGTCCTGAAGTGAGTCATCCTTCATGATGCAAGAGATTGTTTTGTACCAGTTAGGAGAGAGAGCTGCAGCGCCACTTAAAAATGAGCTGCTAACAGTTAGGGGCTTTGTGCTTGAAGAGGGAAAGACAGATCCCTATTGAGTAGGCAAGGGGCCATTTTGGACCGTGTAGGTCAGTGCGCGAGTCCCCCCTTGTCACTGGGGATTTAGGCTTCTTAGATCTTATCAAGTTTTGAGAGTATTGGATTACTCCCCAAATTATTTCTTCTCTTAGGTTTTGTTTATGTAATTTTTTTTCCTTTTAGATGTTATCTGCAGACTGCCATGCTAACACCCGTTCATCGTGTGAAACAGGGTTGTTAGAAAGAAATGGAGTCCGGAAACAGAATCTCTTGACTTCCAAGTGGACAAGTGGTTTGAGTAACTTCAGAGCTAGAAATAGGGATTTGCTAAGACCGATCTTAAAACTCGAAACAATGGTCTGCCTCCTAGAGATGCCCATGGTTGGGTCTCGATTTCAGCAAGCAAGAGCTCCTCGTGTCCATCCCAATCAATAAAAGGAAAAAAAAAAAAAAAGAGGAACCACTCGGGACTATTTTGCGGGTGCCTCCTAGGCTTCGCACATGCCCCACTCCTCTGCCGATACCTGTGGGGTGCTAGGGATCCAACGCCCAGGAAAACAGCGCCCTCTGGCATTCAGCGATTTGTGGGTAACTCGCTCCCAGCTACATCGGTCCTTTGATGTAAAGTTTTGCTTTACGGCTGGCCTAGCCAAGAGGTCTTTTTTTTTTTTTTCCTTTTTAAGATTTAATTTATTATGCATACAATGTTTTGTCTGCATGTACACCTGCACACTAGAAGAGGGCACCCAGATCTCATTATAAATAATTGGGAGCCACCACGTGGTTGCTGGGAACAGAACTCAGGACCTCTGGAAGAGCAGCCCTTGCGCTATCACCTCTGAGCCACCTCTCCAGCCCAGCCAAGAGGTCTTTCCAGACCAAAGAAGCCCGACCTGCGCATCCCTGGGCTCCTGTGTGGCTGGGACCTCCTTCTAGTGTTTATCTCTCCTACCAGCTCCTTCCCTTCATCTCGCTTTGCTCAGCCCCGCGTGGAACTAGACTCAGGACAGATGCCTGCACCCCACCCTACCCCTCCCACCCCCATGAAACCACTCGTTTGTCCTGAAGCTCCGCTGGAAGGGGCCCGACAGGCTTCCCAGACATCTATGACAACAGCAGAGGCCGCGCCAGCAGCACACACGAGCTGTCTCCAAAGCGGAGCCTTGCCAGAGACTCGGTGGGGGAAGAGCTGCCTGCGGAAGGCTAATCATTCCCAGTCCGTCTGGCTGCAGCCCCACGGCGGCTGCGCAGAGGCCGCGGGGCCTATTGTTCGCGCAGGCAGTGGCTCAGGGTGTGGAGAG
Source organism: Meriones unguiculatus (assembly GCF_030254825.1). Taxonomy (NCBI): domain Eukaryota; kingdom Metazoa; phylum Chordata; class Mammalia; order Rodentia; family Muridae; genus Meriones; species Meriones unguiculatus. Next base: position 79,103,332 of record NC_083354.1, read on the forward strand.
GGATCCAGGCCCAGGCTCGGAGTGGTCAGAATGAAAGAGCTCAAAAAAGTGTCCACCGCTTAAAGGAGTGGCTTCATGTCTAGTATCTTGATAAATCACCCAGAAAGCTGCAGCAGGAAGTAATGATCTTCAGGGAGGATCTTGATGGTTTTTGTCTTTTCTTTTCAGATTATGCACATGACCAAGATAAAATACCTTTCAGAATCTCGTTTACATAAATTACATGGCTCTGAAATGCCAGTTTCGTATCCGGACAGGCCTGTCTTTCAGCCAAAGGCGCTTTTACATGTGAGCTTCACTAGGTAACTCCACCCTCTTTCATCTATACTTAGTTACACTGGTTTGTCGTTTATTACTGTAAGCACGTCTTTTGAGTCCAGGAAATGAAAGCATTGGCATTTTGGTTCATTCATTCATTCATTTTAAAAGGATGCTTTTGTGATGTAAAGATGTTCCCGGGGCAGCAACAGCAGCCTTTGCCGGAAGAGCGGATTTAACAACAAATTCATTATTCTTGCAGAATTTTCCTGGTGCCAGGAAAGTAAAGTGAGCGGAGCCTCACAGGCTGGGATGGGGGTGGGAGCTCCGAGCCCATGGGAATTCAAGCAGCCGAAAGGACTCCAGACCCTCCTGGGTTCACTGAAACCAAACGAAAATGCCTCGTGCCACAAAATAACAAGTTAACTCCTCTCAAGCGTAGATACCAGGAGAATGGAAAAAGGGGCAAGTTCATCTTGGCCATTCATGCCTGAGTCAGAAATGAGAGATCTGAAACAGATCTGGACGGAAAGGACACAATGTTAGAGCTGGGAGAGTCCATTGAGAACAGAAACTCAACCTTCTGTCTTTCCTCTTTCCTAGTGGCCCTTCAGTGACACCAGTGACTGTGGGGCTGTCTGTAGCAGGTTATTAAATTTTTTCTTTCTTTCTTTCTTTCTTTCTTTCTTTCTTTCTTTCTTTCTTTCTTTCTTTCTTCTTTTTCTTTCCTTTTTTTTTTTAAGAATTTTTAGGGGAAGAAAAAAAATTTCCTCACCTTTATGAGCTGCGTGGCTGACAGCCCCCATAACAAAAAGACATATTAACAAGAGAAAAGTGTAAGGTCCGTTTCATCAGTTTTTGTTTATTTACTAAATGTCTGGGTCTTTTGCCTGCACGTCTGTGCAGTATGAGCACGCCTCGTGGCTTGTGTGCGTTTCCTTTTCTCTGAGTGGAAGAGGTAGGAGATCTCCCACGTCTTTCTGCTCTTATGCCTCTCACTATACTTCTCTTTAAAATACAGCATGCTTTGGGGCCATATTGGGGGCCTAGAAGTCCCTCAACCCCAGTAAATTGTACCTCCAAGTGTTGTTTGGCCCTAATTCTGTCATTTGGACCATGATACAAGTGACTTTGCTAATGCAGTTATCCAAGTATAACTACTACATTTCTACCTAGTCCTCTGCTTTCTAGGTCCTGGTCCAAATGCCTTCAAGCTCTCCTCACCTGGTTTGATCCTCATGTGCTTCATGTTCAAATCACATCTACTAAACCCAGTCCAGTGGGTCAATCTCTTCAAGACATGGTGCCTGGAACTGAGTACTTGCAAGTGCTCCTTGGAGCAGAGTTTTCTCTGGAGAAAGCTCCCCATGGCATTGGTAGGCGTTGTTTACATCTTATTCAGTATTATTATCTATAATTATTGTAAACACATATAGGAATTTTTTTGTCATACCTGAGTGATGCAAAATTAACTGTAACAGTTCCAAGGATATAGCAGAATAACAGACAATCCCACTTTCTCCTGCAGTACTTCCTGTGTTAGTCAGCTTGTGGATTCTGTGACAAGCTGCCTAGTCCAAATCAGCTTACTAAGAGGAAGGGTTTATCTCTGCTCATGGTTACGGAGATTTCCATGTTTACTTGGCCCTATTTCTTTGGGCCGTTGGGAGCACAGTATGACATGGCGTGGTACGTGGACCACGGACGCATATAAAAGACTTTAGTCGAAGTAAACACTGCATCGTGGAATGTGGGACTGAGACACTCGCTCTCATTAAGTGAAAAGCTTCTGAGTGATTTTTAGGTGCTATGACCAGTAGAGTTTATGTCAAAGAACCATTGCTTGCAACCTTTTTTTGCCATAGAGAGGACTCCTGCTTTACTACAATGTTGTGGATTTCATGTCATCAGAGAGACTATTTCTATAGGTCCTAAGCAGTCTGGATAGGAACAGCTCTGCAGACATGAAATACAGAGCTAGACCCAGACCACGAACTTAGCTCTTTCAGAATGAATCATCACTCCTTCCACAATGGAAAAGACTCGGTGTAGTCAAACAAGGGAATTACTGGTCTTCTTGAGGAATGAGAGTATATTGAAGTCTGAATATCGATCCTTGTTGCTGGCAGGTTGGGCATTCAGCAGTACAGTGGCCATAAGCAGTTGTCCAAAGAAAGGTCAATTCGTGATCCTCATCTCTGTTACTGAGGTCATTTTGTTCATTGCCACTATTATAAGAGATGGCAAATGTTGGGTATGACTTGTTTTTAGCGTCTTTTCTTTGTAGATGCCCTCTGGTGGGCATAAATGTGTTGCATAAATGTCTTCACACTTCGTACTCACTCACTTTGGTACAAAGTGGCTTAGTTGATTATCTTGTTGTAACAAAAATACCTGAAAAAAAAGCGCAATTTTAAAAAAGAAAGCATTTGTTTGTAGGGATACCTGACTGAAATGATGGAATGAGCTAATTGCAAGACAAAGTTATATAAATGCAAGTTTATTGGAAGCAGCTCTTGGCTGCCATGTAGGGGAAAGAGAAAAAAAAAACATGCTCAGAGAGAGGAGAGAGAGAAGAAGGAAAAGGAGAAGAGGAAGAGAGATATAGAAAGAGAGAGGAGAGCAGAACCAAGATGTCTGGATTGTATAGTGAAGAGCCTCTGGGAGAGGGGAAGCCCTGGGCTAGGGAATTCAGGGTACAGGACAGGGTATGGCAGCCATGCCCAGCAGCGGGTAGGGACAGAGGGACACCTGAAAACAAACAATACTTCCCATCATGGCAGCGAAGGCATGGTGGCAGCTGCAGGAGGCCAGCTGGCTACACGGCATCCGCAGGCAGGAAGTAGGGAGCAAAGAATGCTGGTGCTAGCTAGTTTTCTCCTTTGCACGCCATCCAGGACCCAAGCCCCCAAAATGGCAATGCCCACAGCTGAGGTGGGTCTTTGCACTTCAATCCCTTTTGGACACATCCAGAGGTTTGTCACGTTAGTCATTCCAGAGCGTCTCAAGTTGACAAGAATATTGTCCATCACAGCCTCTGTCCCAAGACTCCTTGTCCCCTACATTTTAATCTTTCTTCTTTTAGGCTCTGGACAAAACATCTATGCTGCTCACTGCTTCCCAGGAGTTAGACTACACTTGTGGCCACTTCTCTGATAGCCCAAAGCAGGTGATTATGCATGCCACTCATAGTCTTGCCTCCGGGAAGAATTCTTGTTCCCTGCCAGCTTTCAAGACCACTCTGAGGCCTGCAGAGTTGCACCCATTTTCTCTCACATACCAAGCTGATTTATCCGTGAACCGGGCGTGGTTCTTTTCCTCCTCTGGGAACTAGTTGTAAGGGCTGTTCCATGTAAACCCAGAAAGAAATGAAGAAGGGGAAGAGGGGAGATGATGTGACCGTGATGGGTGACACACAGGTCAAAGCTTGGACACAGCTTGCTGTGTCCTTTTGTCTGTTGTTGAACCATTGGGTGGATTCCTACAAAGTCCCGTCTCACTAAGCTGAGTAATCCCACGTATGATGAGCAGTTCTTGATGAAATGACTGCACACACCATGAGTAGTTCTGGGCGGCTGCTATATCATGCTCAGACACTCAGTCAGGGCTCAGATAAGTCTTAGAAGATTTTTCAACAGAGGTTAAATGTTCCACTGTGGCTAAGACAGCCTTGATACATGAGCCTAGGGATTTGTATTTGATTGTCTGTGTAGATCTTGTCATAAGCATCATTTCCTATCACTGCTCTCAAGGGGGGTAAAGCTAGAGGTTCTGGGAAGTAATATGACCCAAGCAAGCCCCAGCATGATTTGCACTGCAACCCTTTCTTCTTAGACCCCACATTAAGTAAGTAGACTTTCATTCATAAAACACATAGACTGGGGCTGGGGAATATGGCTCAGTTAGTTGACGATTGGTTAGTGTGCATGAACCTCTGAGTTTAATCCCTAGCTCCACATAAAACCAGATGATGCATGTCTGTTAACCCCAGAACTCAGGAGGCAGAGGTGGGTGGGTCAAAATTTCAAGGTCATTCAAGGATACACAGGACGTTCAAGACCAGCCTGTCGTATGAATCCTTGACTAAACCAAACCAAATGAAACAAGCAAGCCCATGGCTTGAGCACTGTTCTCAGGTGTGGAATATACTGAATCCATCAACAAAACAGACCTACCAGGCATACTGCCGTTTTCATGAGGCAAGGTGTAATCATTCCACTTGATCCCTAAGAGTTACCAAAGCTGTAGTCCCTGAAATAATGATAGGGCTTATCTTCCATACACCAGAGAGCAAGCAGATGGCCAGTTCTAGTTTATGCATAATTATCATGAAATGAGTGATTTACTAGACAAATATGATGATGGGGAGGGTGTCCAGATCTCTTTAGGAGATGCTGTGGCAAAGGGTAGAGAATTATCGTCTCCCTGCAGAAACCATCATTTATAAATGAGTCCATCATTTATTCTCTGGGAATAAAAACTGTTCTGATACCCTTTTGTTGTAGAGGTAGAAAACTCTATTTGCCAAATCCTTGCTGAAGCACGTTAATCTCTGAGACCATGTTAACCTCCTCAAGCAAGTTTGCCACACTGCCACTCACCTCCCAATCACAGCTATGGCTTGCTTGAGTTGGTGCTAACTTATTGTGCCTTCTAGGGTTCCACTGGCTTTTGACGAGGTCAGCTTGGAGAATCAAGTGTAGTTATAACCTTGAGGTGAGCGCATTTCTCTCATCCTCTTGGGGTTCAAGACTGACTGGCTCACTATTTAGGGAGCAATTTCAGGGATTTCTTTTTGCTTTCCTTCTAATGATAGCCCTTATCCCACATACTAATATGAGGTTGTACCAACCACCAAGTATATCTTTCCTAAAATTACACATTCAGGGGCAGAGGAAATGACTGTGGAGCTTGAAGGCCCATTTCCTGGACCTTGGCCCACACTTCATTTATGAGTTCCTCTATTGCTATGGCTTGAATGTTTGTGTGCCTCCATAGTTCATATGTTGAAATCTAAATCTCAAAATGGTGGCATTAGGGCCATTGAGAGGTAAGAGGTCATGGTACAAAGCCCTCCCTAGTGGAATTAATCAAAGAAGCATGAGAAAACTTATTTTTCCCTCTGTCGTAAGAAGACTTACCAAGAGAGCAGTTATCTATGTGGGGCCTCACCAGACATCAAATCTACCAGTATTGTAATCCTGACTTAACCTCCATAGCTGTAAAAACATATTTTCATTGTTTCTAGTCTCTCTCTATATATATATGCATTTGTGCTTTTGTAACATAAATGCCCCAAATCTCTATATTTTTAAAATATTTTTATTATTTAAACAAATTTTAAATTTAAATATATTTTGATCATATTCTTTTCTCCCAAGTCCTTCCAGATCCTCTCCCCTCCCTCCCTACCCAATTTTAAGTTCCTTCACAAAACCAAACAAAAACTGAATACAACAAAACTCACCAAAACCAAGAAAACAAAACACCACCCAAAGAGGAAAAAAAGCTCAAAAATAAAACCCACCAAACTACACTCAAATAAAAACACACACACAAAGCTGTAGAGTCTGCTATATATTGATCAACTTCTCCTGAACATGAAGACTGCCCTGGACCCAGTGTCACCCCATTGGAGAAAACTGATTTTTCCTTCCTTAGCAGGTGTAAAGACAGTTCAGTTGTTAAGCTTTGCCTTAGTGGGTAGGTTTTAGTTCATTCGTTTGTATTCTTTTTTTTTTTTGAATGTAACAAAATAAAATGTAGGAAGATAAAACAAAAACCATAATATCAACGTAGGACAGGAGAAACTAACAGAAGGAAAAGAGCTCAAGAGAAGGCATATATGAGCCAGAGACCCATATTGTGGGGCTTTTGCAGACCCTTTGCTGTTTAACTAAGACATGAGACTTCTATACAGTTTAAAGCTGTTGGCCTTTAGCTGGGGCAGTCCCCTCAGGTAGCTCATCTGAACTCATCCTAACTTCTCCACCATCTCCTCTCCCCGTGTGATTCTCATTACCTACTTCCTTCTGTGCCTTTTGCTCTCTTCTCTGTCTCCATCTCCTCTGCCTCTTCTCTCTGTCCGGAAGTCCCGTCCCTGTACTTCCTGCCCCAGCACCCTTTATTATACAAAAACAGATTCTGGTCAGAATCAATCAGCAGCAAGACAAAGCCCAATCTATCTCTATGGCCATTAGGCAATGAGGGCTGCCTGACCTTCATCTTTTGGGCAGGTGGGAAAGGGCAAACACTTACTTAGAAAGCCAGTGATGGGCCATAGAAATCATAGCAAAATGCTGCCAGCATTTACTCTCTGTTAGTTCAGAATTAACAACTGAAGACACAGGGACACCCCTTCTCAGTGTAAAGAAGTTCATTCCAACAGACCCACTCATTTGCACTCTCAGGAATCACATACAAACACTAAACTAGAAGCCATAATATAAGCACAGAGGACCTGGTACAGACCCATGCAGGGCCTCTGCATGCTGATTCAGTCTTTGTGAGCTCATAGGAGCTTTGCTCATGTTGATTGAGAGGGCCTTGTTTTCTTGGTGTCCTCCATCCCCTGATACAGTAGAAACTTCCTAAAACATAAACATACATGAAGGGGGTCTAAATAAACTTGCAAAATAATAAGGAAGTCAGAGTCCCATCTGGCCATTTCTTATCACCAGATGAAGCTTCCAGCAGCAGGACTAGATTACATCTAACAGCCATAGATTCTTTCAGTAGTGAGGACCATAGAGGTAATTTGGGACTCAGACCTTGAGTTTAGTAATTCTCAAAATGTGAGGCATTCTCCTTTCCCTAGAGCAAAACAACCTAATTAAATGTCTGCAGGTCCTTTGCGTAGGTATTTAGGGGCTCATTACCATGCACATTCACTGAGGGCCGAGTCCTTCTCCTTGCCTTTATTTTAAAGACTATAAGGCCTAAAACCTGGCTCAGGTCTGGAAACTGAACGAGGCCATAATTTCTTGCAAGGGTAACTTCTTTTAGGCTCCTGATCAGACACTGTTGGTTCTGATAGCGCAAGTAGGATTTTACTCGCTTTTGCCATCCATCTACTTTGCCCCATTGTGATGAATGATTTTATGTCAGCCGGGAGGGTCACAGTGCTTAGATATTTCACCAAACATGGTTGTTTCTATGAAGGTAACGTAGCAGAGTGAGCTTAACATTGAAAACAGTGGACCATAATAAAGACATTTTCCCTCTATAATGTGGGTAGGCTTCATCCAGTGGAATGCCTAAAAAGAGCCAAGACTGCCCTCTCCAAAACAAGAAGGAATTCTGCCAGCACACTGACTACATACTCAAATTTTAATTTTTTAGCCTGCTAACTTAACCTGTATATTCCAGACTTAGGAGCATTAAAAAAGCTCCTAAAAATAAACATTTTTCTGTCTCTACACATATCCCTTAGGTTCTACTTCTCAGGGACTCCTTAACCCATGCCTCCTGCCCCATTCTTTTGACTACCTCTGAGAGGGTGTCCCTTGGCCGTCAATCAAGGCTTTCACTCCTTACGATAACCGCATCCATTGTCATTATGTGACTTCTGAGTTACACGCTACCCATTCAACAGTATTATTTGGGGAGTAAGAAACCTCATTGTTGTCAGTGAATTTGGTTCTTTACTGGCCTCTTTTACCCTCGGGCTTGGCCAGAGAGCAGCCATTGTTAAATGTCTTAATGATAGGGTACCCTTCTTAATAGTGTATTCCTCTTGGCTTTAGTAAAGGTTTATGTTAGTGCATTTGGGATGCTCAACCAGCCATCACCTACGCAGCTTACAAACATTTGTTTTTTACATTTCTGGATTTCCAAGATCAAGACAGGCAGGTTCTGTTTGGTAAGGGACATTTCTTAGATGGCAGTGTTCTCATTGTGTTGTGAAGAGACACCATAACCTCAGCATTTTAATTTTTTTTTTTCAAGATAGGGTTTCTCTGTGTAGCCTTGGCTGTGCTAGACTAGCTTGTAGCCCACTGGCCTTCACTCACAGCGATCCACCTGCCTCTGCCTCCCAGAGTGCTGTTACTACAGGTGTGTGCCACCATGCCCGGGCTTCACAGCAACTCTTATAAAGGAAAACACTTACTCTGGGGCTGGTTCAGAGGTTTATCTAGTGTCTGTTGTCATCACAGTGGCATTTATGGCAGCACACAGGCAGATAGCTTGCTGGAGAAGGAGCCGAGGGTTCTGTATCTGGACTGGCAGGTAGCAGGAAGAGAGACACTGGACACGGTTAGAGCAGTTGAAAGCTCAAAGCCCACCCCTAGTGACACAATTCCTCCAACAAGGCCATGCTTCCTAATAGTGTTACTCTTTCTGAGCCTAAGGGGATCATTTTTATTCAAATCACCACACACCCTTGGGGTTCTTTGAAAGGTCATTGCTCTCACTTAGGAGGATTCCACCTTTAGGACTTTATCACCTTCTAAAGTCCCTATCCCCTAATACTGTCATCACGAGGTTATGATTTCAGCATACGAACATTGGAGGATGATCATGACTTTTCTGATAGGATGTAAGAAAACATCTACTTACCCCCACATAGGGTACTGGTCAATCAAAGGAAGTATCCTGGCAAATCCAGCTTGGTGAATCAGTGGTTACTTGTGGTTACAGACAGGAGAACAAGTGACTCAACTGTGGCTTAGATACCAGGAAGTTCCCTAGACCCCTTACTGGCACCTATACCATTGAGGACCCCTTCTTGTCTCTTGAATGACTCATAAAATGCTGCGTGACTGAAAAGTACTTTTATGAAGAGTTAAACTTCTGTAGAGCATTCTTAACACAACTGAGGGACAGGAGGAGCCTTGTGAAATCTAATGGCTTCTGAGTCATATGACCTATGACTTCATATGTCAGAGCTTGTGATTGCACCCTGCCAGTGCTCACACGTTTCCGGATATGAACTAGCAATGGCCATGTCCAATGAGAGGAAACGGCTACAACAAAGATAGGCCCTCTAGACCAGTGGTTCTCAGCTTGAGGGTTCGAATGACCCTTTCATTGGGGTCACCTGCATTCGTAACAGTAGCAAAATTAGAGTTATAAAGTAGCAACAAAATAATTTTATGGTTGGGGATCACCACAAAATGAAGAACTGTATTAAAAGGTTGCTGCATTAGGAAGGTTGAGAACCTCTTTGTTCTAGACTTATCCGTGAAACATGATCTCCTAGTAGGCTCCCCAGCTCTACATTGGTAAATCGAGAAATTCTGGCAGCTCAACCTCCTGTAGCATAACCATCCCTTCCCATGCCCGCAGGAGCCATTACAGCTGTGAATTTGCATAATCTAGTGTTGTTGCCCTGGTATTACATTTTATGTTAATGAATAAACTTTCTCTTATCCAATCAAAAATACCTCTTGTCCACACCAATAGGCTCTCTACCCAATCTTACATTCTGGCTCTTTAATTGAGCACCTGCATAATTCCCTGGCTTGTGGTAGAATGTGCTAGCTCCATCTTGTAAGTCTTTGTGATGTGGAACCGTCCTCTGTGTCAGACCCTGCTGTCCCTCCTTGCCTAATCATGCTCTAGGCAAAGGGATAGGCACTGATGGAAATGAGGGATCTTCTTATTAGCTTTGGGAAAGGACAGGTTGCTGTCCTAGGGGAGAGAAACATATATCATTTCTGAGAGTTAACTAGTTCCAAGATAACTGTGGATCCAAGATTGATCATCAGCCATATTGTTCTTCCCCACTGTGTCTTGGTCTCATTCTTCTCTAGCTAAACCTCCACACAGCAAGCACACCTGCCCCATAGTTGGTACTTCAACCTGACTGTTCTTCAAATGAAGTTCTGCTCTTAGCCTTTTCCTCCATTCTACAGGAACAAAGACTCTCTTTGTGTGATACCTGGGACATCCACTGTTTTATACTTCTCTTCCAACTGTTATTTGTTCTGTGTATTTTATTATTTGTTTCTCATGTCCACACTGCTTAGCATAGTTTTCTGATCTCATTGGCCTTAGAGTTATGGTTTTCCTAATATTCCCTCAAAAGACCAATCTTTTGCTTTGGCTTCTCTGTTCCCTTCTGCTAACATGCTATCTTAATTTTACCAATAAGAAAGGTTCTACTTATAAGACACTTCCACCTTGTGCTGTATTTTATTGTGTTTCATCCACCACCAGCTACGCTGTAAGCAAGCCCTGTCTTTGTAAGCCATTCTTACTATGTATGCCTCCAAACCTTTCAACATCTCCAGGCTGAGGTCCAAGATGGAGCTTATCAAGCACAAGAACACCCTTGAGATCATTCTCCGTAAAGGAGGGAATGAAGCAGATTAGGTAAAGGAAGGTAATGACCACAAGGTGTGCCTAATAATAGCCATAACTCACCCAGCAGAGAGCCCTAGAATTAAAGTCACCTATGAAAAATCTCCTATACCGAGCAGAAATACAGGTGTTTACAGCCGTCAGTCATAAGACGGAGGTCACTCAAGCAGTGCAAAGGGAAAAATTCCTTAAACTAGTTTTGTGTTGTTTTTATTTGTGAGTTAGTTAGAACAAAAGGATTTTATTCTTTAAAAAGTGCATGACCTTCTGTGTCCCCAGGCAATCTCTGACATGGCTGACCCTCTGATGCCTGCCATCTGTCCAGTGCTCCTCATAGCACTGTGCACAATCCTCCCTTGCTGGGTGTCTAGACTGTATAATAATGTAGGTGATACATAGATTGCCCTAGAACCTTTCAGGCTTCTAAAGGTATACATAGCTCTCTTTTGGCTTTACTCATGAAATATTGCCTAAGATTTTCTTTGATCTTTTTGAAATATATTTCTGTTAACCTTAGGCAACACGATAGAGTGAGTTGACAAGTATTGGACTCTTTTTACTATATAAAAAATATGGGATAGATTATAACTCAGAGGCAATGCAGTAGCTGAAAGCTGATATGTGGGCAGCCAATGGAGTGTAGCATAAGAGCCTTTGCTATGAAGGCCACAATTCTAACTACCATGGGAACAGCAGCTATGACCTTGGTCATACAAAATCGGATGCTGGAATTTATCCTTTTATAAAATGCATAAAGCTTAAAAGTTGCTTTGACGGTCCAAGAAAAATGAAAACTTGACAGAACATTTCTTAACTCATTCTCTGATGCTAAACCATGTAAAGACATTAGTAGAAACAAAACAAAAGAAAAATAAAACAAAGATCAGTATCTCTCCTGAATACAGAAAAAACACTGCAAAAATCACAATTCTAACCTGCCTATGTGGAGAGTGGCCAAAACCCCACGAGCAAGCGAATCTTAATACAGAACTATGAGATGGGTTTCATATTCACAAAGTGGTCAACGTATCAAAAAAGAAAACCATATTATCATGTTAGTACATACATAAAAAGCACGTGACAAAAGTTTATATTCATCCATGATAAAATTTGTCAGCAAGCAAGAAACAGAAGAAAAACTTCCACAAACCCATAACGCCAATCTAGAAAAACTTAGTTAATATCACATCTAATTAAGACTAAGCGCTCCTCCTTAATATACAAGATAATAATATCCATTTTCTCCAGTCTTTTACCACATAGAAAGGGAGGATTTGTGCAATAACAAGGAAACAAACAAAAACAAACAAACAAACAAACAAACAAACCTGTACTGCAACGGATCCAACTGCAGGGTTGTGGAGCCCAGTCCTATTGGGTACCCACAGCTCAGAGATCCTGACACAGGGTGGAAAAGACTGTGAGAACCGGAGGAACAGGGAGTTCGTTGTGAGATTGTGTCTTCTAGAAATGTCAGAAGAGCTACCACCCACAAAGACTCGCCAACGAGACTGCCTGAACAAGGTTGATACCAACAGAAATGTTAATGTATAAGGAGAAAAGCTCAGGAGGCCTCAGTCCTCCACAGGCAACTAAAGAATGCTGAGACCTCAAGAAATCTGGGGAAGAGCACACCAATCAATTATCCAGTACCAAATGGTCAGCCCTGAAAGTAACATACAAGCAACATTGTGTGGACTGGGTAGGTTGTATTTATGTAGTTAGGAATGAATATATATTATATATACAATAATAATATATGATGTATTCAGACAAGCTAAAATGGGTCGTGACTTAGAATGAGGAAGGTGGGCTACACGGGACAACTTAGAGGGAGGAAAAGGAAGGTGAAAAAGACGTAATCAGGTTATAGCCTCAACTGTTTTTTAAAGGAAAAAATGTGTCTTACCACACAGGGTAAATCAGTAAGTAGATTGAAAAGGAAGACACAAAACTTTACTTTTAGATGACATGATTTCCGGCACAGAGAAACAGAAGAACTGACAATGAAATGAAGTCATGTGGCAAGGTTTACATCTAAAAGGTCTCAGTGACAAAATTCATTGTATTCCTACATTTAACAAAAATAATTGGGAACTGAAATTATAGTTTAAAATAGAATATACAATAGCATCAAAAATGAGAATAAATTTTACAAAATATATGTTCAACCTCCTTAATGTGAGCTATTACATACTGATGAAATTTAACATCTAAAATCATGGACAATGTACCATGTTCATAAATCCTTAGGCGCAATATCATTATCAAGTTTCCCCAAATTATCCTATCAATTCAACATAATCAAATCAAGATTGCACAATTACAGGAGATTTTTGGTTCTAGTAAGTCTCAAAGGTGACCCACTAAAAGAACATTCACAACTTACAAATTAATAGAAATGATAAGTAAAAAATGAAAACAAATCTCAACTCCAAAGAAGAAAAGAAACCTCACAAAGGAAATAATAAACATTTTAAAGAGTTGACACAAATTTAAATGCTTAAAATAAATTTGAATATACTGGCAATCCCAGCAAGCCCTAGCAGATTAAACTTAATTGTTCAAAGTCGGTAATTTTTACATTGCATTGGAAAAAGAAAAAGCCAGCAATTTGATTTTTCAAGTGATCATTAAAACCTAACTACATAGAAAGTTTGAAAGTACAAGAAGAGGCAAAAACATACCAGACAAATTGTAAATAAAACTAGGGTGGAAATAATCATATCTGCAAAACTTGATTTTTTTTTCCAAAATAAAAAGAGCTATGTAAATAAACTCACAATAAAACAATTATATGAACAATTCACTCACTTAGGCTACATGAAACTGTCATTTAGTTATAATACAATTTACTCCGAAAATATGACAATATTGCTTTATGATCTAATGAGTAACTTTCTGGGGAGATAGAATAATCCTGCATTTATGTGTGTGCAAACTAAAGCTTGACAAAGCTAAGATATGAAATTGGAGAGAAACTGGCTAAAGGTGGCCCAGGGAACAGCCTCATCATATGGTGAGTGAATGTAACCCTGTGACAGGCATTCAGTCTTGCAGGCACATGTCAGAGATGGGCACCTTTTCAGCAAAAAGGGAGCATTTAGATCTGAGGCTCAACATAAGTCCCAACAAACACAAATGATTGGCACAAAACTTATCCCGTTCTCTCACTTTACTGAAATAAAATTAAAAAAAATTAATTAAAATCTGATTTTCCAAAGTAAAAGGGAAATACAAGACACTCAAAACTTCGTTTCTCAAGGTTTTGTGTGTACGTGTGAAATTTCTTTCTCCATCACTGATTAAATTGTTTTGGATAAAATTAAGTCGAGAATTTCAGCCTCCCGTTGTTTACTCATTCCTTTCAAAGATGAAATTGTAGGTAAAGGCAGGCCAAAATTTTATCAAATGTTCTGCTTCAGTTGGATAATACTTCTACCACATGTCTACATGATTAAAATATTTCAGTGCCATTACATCAGTTTAGTAATCTGTATTAAGAAAATATTATTTAAAAATAAAATATTTCTCACAGGCTCCGTCTGGCCAAGCTGTCTGAGATGTGCCGCTCCGACCCTGTTGCCTCGTCTCTGCAGTGACTTCCCTCCCACCCAGACTTGCTTCTCTTTGCTTCTGCTCTCCTCTCTGTGGCTTCCTAGCCCGGTGTGTACCTTCAGGCCCTGCGCTGTCTTCTCTTACATCTCACTCCCACCGCTGTCTCAGTGTTGTCTTTCAAGGCATCTCTGTCCATTGCAGTATTCCTCAGATAGTCCTCAAACTCTCCCCATTTTTTTTAAACAATGGTTATACTAGAGCATATTTCTAAAATTTATATTTTTTTTTATTTGCCACGTTTTTTGCTACCTTCTGTTCATTTTTACACCAATAACAAACCCCAACATTCCTCAGCCTTTCTTTGCTTACTTTTCAACAGAGGATTTGGGGGTGCCTCCTTTAAGAACTGTATTTAGTTACTTCGTGTACATGTATGCCTGAGTGTATGTATGTGCGCCACTTGGATGCAAGTGTCCCCGGGGGCCAGAAGAAGCACTTGGATCCCCGCTGGAGTTACAGGCAGCCGTGAGCCACTGATGTGGGCGCTGCGAACCGAGCCTCGGTCCTCTGCAAGATCAGCAAGTGCTTTTCCTCCCTGAGCCATCTCTCCTGTCCTCTTTGTTGTATTTTGCCGTCCTAAGATAATACTAGATATAGTTTTATTAGTTTTTGTTAGCTACCTTCAGGTTCAGATTTTTTTTTTTAACCCTGACTCCACTATTTTAAGGGCCTTTAAAAAAAAAAAAAACAAACAAGTACTTGAAACCCTCTATGCTCCAGTTTCATCTATAAAATGACAATAATATTAGTACTTACTTCATAAGATTGCTTTAAGAATTTAATTAGTGAAAACTTTTCAAATGCAGGGGCCAGTCTATAGCCAGAGCTTAATAAGAATTAGCTGCTATTAAAATGATTTGCTCTTAAAATTTGATTTATGACTCTCTTGATTTCTTTTGTGAATCTTTTGCCAAATACATTCCTGCTGGACTTTTTATGGCTTCATCTGTCCCATGCTTTCTGGTTCACAGTCCAGGAAACTGAACTACTTTTTTACATCATTGGCAGGGCTGTCTGCTTACTTTGCACAGTCGGAATGAGACAAAAGCAGAAGGTTGTTTTTTTTTTTTTTTTTTTAGAAATCTGTTTCTAAATCCTTTCTTCTATCCAGCATCTCAATCAAGAGAAATTGGTAGAAATTCTTCTTAAACATTTTCTGACTTAATCTAGCTTTCTCCATGTGAATCATCAAACACGGGTGGGCTCAAGTTCCAGAGTTCACAGCCAAGGTTGCTTCCTCATCCTCAGGGCAGCAACTCATCAGCCAATATGGCCCCTGTGTTCTGGGCAGGAGTCACAAGCTTCTAACATGAGAGTACCTGGGAAGCTCCAGTGTTCCGCAGTCTTCAAAAATCAAAGCAAACAATGGTCCTTCTTACCCATCTTTTTTCCTCCTGCCCTTCTTGAAAAAAATTTTTTTTTTTTTCCTAAACCATGTCCTAAGCCATTTCTACCAAGAATAGCATCATTCCTTCTAGCGGTCCTTTGGCCTCCTTCAGTCATGAGGCCATCCTCAGACAATGCACAGATTTAGGGAAAACCTTAAGTAGACACCACAGTCCTTACATGTATGATCCGCAAAGAAGTTCCCGCTGGATGAGCAACTAAATCTTACTTCTTGTCCTTCATGCAGTCACTGGTAACCTTCCCAGGTCGACTTCCGAGCTCCACCTTCCTTGCAGCTGTTAGGTTGCTGCTCTTCTGAGTATCATCAGCATCCATGCAATTATTAGTCATGACATGTTCTCAAAAAACAGGTAGCTTCTTTCCCTGTCTCTTTGAAATGAATTTCATCTGTAATAGTCACATCATCCTGTGTTTAACTGCCATGAAACCAGTTATTGAAAGGCTGGTTGAAGAAGGTATCAGTGTAGGCTTAGATTTCCCAAAGACCCACTTTATGTAAGGTTCTTAAACATTTTTCCCTCCATTTCAACCCACTGACCAGAGGTAAGGGAGAAAGAAGGTTACAAAAAAAGGGGGTTGTAGACCTCTTTAGACATGGTTCCTTCGGATGAGTCCACTCTTCCTTGTCCAGTCAAATAGCAAACACCGAATAGCAACACAAATTGGCACAATTTAGCAGAAACAGCAAGAACCCACTGATCAGAACAAGTCAATGAAAGCAAAAAGACTCAGCCAGAAACCCACGAGAAGTTATCTGGAGAGTTTCTAGCAAAAAGGAAGACCAGCAAAGCGATGTGGACCTCTACACAATGTAGCAATCCAAAAGCGTCCTCTCCCTGTCTGTGAGCTCCTATTTATTTCCCCTTAGAGTCCACACAAGGCTGTTTAAAGCCATGCCCCTTTTGTGATACAACTTCCAGCAAAACATCTGATGCCCTCTCACGTGTCTGTTTTCAGCTGACCAAGATTATGTGCCTTCTCACGTGTTTGTTTTCAACTGAGGGTGAACTAAAAACATTTTGACATCCCACATTTGGGACCAAATCAAAAAAACACATAAAAGAAACCAAAACTTTCATTACACATCAGTGAAGAGAAAAACACTGAAACTTACATCTCTTCCCAAGCAGAACTCTTGGACAGTGTCAAAAACAACTGTGCTGAGATTCTGGAAATGAATCTAAGGTCATCAAAGGAATCACTAGCCAATTAACTACTTGGTGAGGGGAAAAAGGAGATTCTCAATATTGATAAGACAACTTCACGGTCTTTTAATTTGATACCATGTCTCAACTTGGTTACAGCATTGAAGGCAGCAGTTTGCCTCGTCCAGGTTTCTAGTGTTGAAGGGAAGATCACAGAACAATGCTTGGACTCAAAGACTTGCAGTTATTTGCTTTGATATCTCTGAGGGGTCTCCAAAGTATGACTTCAAAAGACTTGCCTTTTTGTCACCAAATGAGGATCTTTGACAAAGCTAATGGCTACAGAGGTGGCGTTTGTTGAAAGCATTTCAAAGCAAGTGTATTAAGCCTTATTACCCAGTGCAAGAGACAACAGTGACAAACTAAAATGCTGGAGAAGAATCGCTAGAGACTGCTAAGTCTGTAAAACTCCCACATACTCTTGGCGGTCTAGAAGACCACATGTGTTTCCAGCACTTGCTGAATGCTCTGGAGAAAACTGAGAAGCTCTCTCTTGTGGTTCACTGAGGTCTCTGTTGCAAGTAAGAAGTGAACCCCAAAACAGAATTAACTACCAGCTTAAGTGTTGAAGATATAGCCCCTCGCATACCAGAGGCTCTCTGCAAAGACTGGGGTGCATGGGGAGGCAAGAGACTGATATCCAGCGTCGTTCCTTAATCATATTCCAGCTTCATTTTATGAGACAGAATTTCTGATCAATTATTCTAGGGTTGCTACCCTGGTTGCTGTCTTCAGTGAAAAATTATATTATATTATATTATATTATATTATATTATATTATATATTATATTATATTATATTATATATTATATTATATTATATATTTCCTTTTGTGTTCAGGGCACTGTGTGTGTGTGTGTGTGTGTATGCATTTTCTGTTTGTAGTTGTCGTTCCTAATTTTTTTCACTACTGCATTATTTGTATATTTTCTATCGTGACATTTTAGGAAAAAAAAAGCTAGTTTTAAATAATGCCAACAGTATGCAAAACCTTGCTGCAGTAAAATTCTTCCCTTAAGCATGTTGTTTCCCTCAACATAGATTCATAATTACCTCAGCATAAAAATCCTTCTTAATATATAAAAATCAGCTTTATATGTCATATTGATGAAAAGCAAAGAGGTAAACTTCATGATCATCTCAATTGGCCCAAAATAAGCACTTGAAATCCATTACACTTTAATGACAAAACAAACAAACAAACAAAAAACAAAACAAAAAATCCTTTAAAACTAGAAAGTACTCTTTTACTCAGAATGCTAGTATGTAGGTATAGATTATGGGTATAATTAAAAGAATGTCTAGTTTGAGATAGTCTGGGATACATATCCAAAGCCAGCCTGGACTAAATAGAAAGACTATCTGCATCTCAAAAAAAAAAGGTGGCAAGTATATTTTGTCAGATATTAGGAGAGTGACACTGCTTGCTTCCTGGTCCCATTTGAATGAAAAACTCATGTACAACTTTTTACTCTAAGGTAGTACCTATCTGTAAAACTAAGATGTGCTTCTTGGAGGCACAGATAGGATTCTGTTTTTGTTTTTGTTTTTGTTTTTCCATTCTGTCACCTTGTATCTATTGGTTGGGAAAATTAAGCCATTGATGTTTAAAGTTATTATTGAACTGTGTATGTTAACTGTGGTCATCCTCTTGTTGATTTTTGGTGTTGTTTGTATTTTCAGTGGTATTTTGTCTCTTAATGATTATGGCTCATATCTATTTCTATAGCCTGTCTTCTATGTTTATTCCTCTCTTCAGAGGAAAAAAATATTGTTTCCTATATTTTCTTTAGGTTTGGTTTATTAGATAGAAATCTTTTTAGGCTGTTTATGCAGAGGAAAGTTTGTCTCTTTCAAAAATCATAGTAGATAGTTTTGCTGGGTATATTAGTCTAGGTTGATGAGGGTAGTGGGGCAAATTTACACCACAGCTTTGGGCATCATTTTTATCTCCTCCATATTTTCCTTGGTCAAAAATGCACTAAGCCATCACCAAGCTAAAAGCATTCAGCAAGTAATGGCAACGTAGAGCCACCAGAAAGAAACATTTGATTTCCACGACAAGCATGGCAGTGCTGTGTTAGCAGCTGGAAGCCTTTTCTGTGTATGGACATTGCACTTATCTAACTAAGGTAAGTCTGGGGCAAGCAGCAAAAGGAATGCCCCAAATAAATTGGAAAGAAAGGGAGAGAAAGAATCCCTGTTCGTAGCTGACATGTTTTGTTAGTTTCTGTTTTGTTGGAGAGAGTCTCACTATGTTCCCCAGGCCTTGACTATCTAATTTCCTTGTCTCAGTCTCTCAGTACTAAAATTATAGATGTATACACCATGATTGGATGGTGGATTCCTAAAAAATTTATGAAAGAAATAGTAGAGCTAATAAATGAGGCTAGCAAGTGAATGAAATAAACCCATCCTTCATCAGCTAGTTCAATTTTTGCATAGTAGCAGTAAGGAATCCCAAAATGAAGATGAGAAAGCAATTTTTCTTTTACAAAATGTATTAGGTATATTCAGTTTTTAGTTTATTTGTGAGTGTTTTGCCTGCATATATGTATGTGTGTGTCTGTGTACCACTTGTATGTCTGGTGCCCACAGAAGAACATAGTGGACCCTCTAACTGTAGTAACAGATAGTTGTGAACCAGAATGTGGGCGCTAGGAATTGACCCCAGATGCTCTGGAAGTAATTGCTCTTATCCACGGAGCCATCTCTTCAACTCTGAAAACAATTCTTTTGTAGAATGCCAAAAAAAACTGTGAAGAACTCATTAAGCAAGCTGTGGTGATGCACACCTGTGTGCTGGACACAGGAACATTGGAAGTTCAAGCTCAGCCTTGGCTATGTAGTGAGTCTGAGGCAGCATGATATATGAGACCTGGTCTCAAAACCAAAAGCAAATGTACAAATGATTCAGAAATAAAGCTAATGTGATGTAAGACTTATATACTGAAAACTACCACTGTTGAAAGAAATTAAAGAGCTTACTAAAGATATCCCATGTCCATTGTTTCACGTAATGCTGTCAAGAAGGCAATTTTCTACAAATGGATCTACAAATTGAATGACATTCCTATCAAATTTTCTAAATTTTTTTTTTCTGTAGAGACAAAAGGTTCTAAAATTTATTTGAAATTACAAAAAATCCCAGGGTAGCTAATGTATTTAAAAAAAAATCTCACTATGTAGCCCCAGCAGGCCTTGAACTCACAGAGCTCTGCCAGCTTTTTCCTCCTTAGTATCAGTCAAAAGTATACAGCGCCATGCACGGCTTAATACAGATGAAACAAATTGAAGCACATGTGCTTTCTAGCTTTAAGACTGATCACAAATTTACAGCAGTGAAAGGAATGTGGGAATGGTATCAACAATAGACACAGGAATTATGAGAGATGGGAATTCAGAAACAAATCCCATGTACACGTGGTCAAGTGTCTTCTTATCAAGAGCAGCCAGACCATGCAATGGGGGCACGGATAAATTTCCTCACCAAATGGTGCTGAACCAAACATTCACAAGCAAAAGAATGAAACCAGATCCTTACCTCACACCTAACACAAATACCAACTCAAAATAAGCCAAAGACCTGGCTACAAAGACCAAAACAGTAACATTCTTAGAGTACAACACAGCAGCGACTCCATCTCATCCTTGGACTTAGCAGTAGATTTTTATTTTTGGTATGAAGCCAAAAATATAATGAACAAAAGAAAATTAAATAAGTTAGGCTTTATTCAATGAATTTTTTGCACTCACAGCCTCCAAAACCAAAAAAAGTGAAAAAAAAAAGCACCACAGAATCTACCAGAATATTTTCAAATCACATATCTTAGAGAAGTCAGTGTTTCAGATACACAAGCACACCTTAACAACTGTGAGACAATAACCACATTTAAGAAACCGGCAAATGACTCGAGCAGACTTTTTTCCAGAGAGTACACAAAAATTACGAAGCACTTGAAAAGATGCTCAAAATCCTTAGTCAGTAAGGAGGTAAGCACAGTGGAGCAGCATGTCACCTACTGAGAGCTTATAACAATAATCCGATAGAACTGAAAGTACCTGCGGGTGAGGAGATGGAAAACTAATCACTTTCATATGTTGTGATGATAGAAACGTAAAATGATACAGATACAATGGAAGGCAGGTAGGTTTACATGGTCTGAGAATCCAGCAGTTGGATGTCTCAAAGATTTTAATATGGCCCCCAAAGTCCTCAATCTCTGTTGGGAGCTCAAAGAAGCCGGTTCTAATATCAGTTAAAGAATATAGCAGTGATAGTAGTAGGATGGATGAACTTGCCAATACGAGCAAAGACAAGCAGAGAAAAAGCAAAGTTTTTTTGTTTTTTGTTTTTTTTCTTCTCACTTTTGTCTCGATTGCCACCAGACAGGGGCCTAACACTTAGAGCAGCTCTCCCCACTTCAAAAAATCCTTCCTGGGAGTGCCCAGTGCGCCTGGCCTTTCTGTTGACTCAGATCCAGTCAAATTGACAGCCAAGCTTCACTATTGTACTAGCTATCAATACAAACAGTGTAATGGATAGATGATATCAAAATGAGGAAGAGAGGAAGCACTCGAGTGAACCAAAGGACAAGATCCTGAAAAGTGGGTAAGACTTCTCAGCTAGACAGGGGGGCTAAGGGAGAAACTACAGGTCGGGGATTCCATGCACAAAGGAGAAAATGTCAGTAAACAAGGAGCCTTTCCTGCTGACACTCTGAAAGAGAGCATTGTCTAGTGTTACCAATTTCCTTTCAAGGCATCTTCTTGAGACCTGTCTTGCTATCTAAGATCTTTTCTATTACCTGTGCCTCTCTTTGCTTTGTTTGTTTTGTTTTGTTTTGTTTTTTAAAGAAACGAGTGTTAGTTACACTTGCCTGCATTGCCTGGCCTTTGAGAAGCTGCTCCGACAGGTATTTGTTTTCTTTTCTTCCATCCTATTACCTCCAGTAACATCCTTCAGGGACCACGTGAAACAAGTCCACTTCTCCTTATGTTTGTATTCTGAGGATGCTTATGGAGTTTCCACATTCCCTCTGCTTTGAGCCCAGCCAAGGTATACATGCTTAATGCCTTTAATCTCTCCCCCTAAGTCACTCCCTCTGGTCCCTTAATCATCTTAATTGCTCTTCTCTGAAACGTAGCCAGCTCATTATGTTCATCTTCCTTTGGAGGCGACGAGGAACATAGTATTCCCCTTGTGGTCTCACTAAGCTCATATATTACCTCCCAGTTCCACCATCCCATGGCTGGACATATGTGGCCACACCCCACCGCTGCCCTGCCCCCCGCACCCCCCATGCACGCTGGCGCCTGTAAATCCCCTATTTCACCAGGTTATCACTATATTTCCAGGTGGCCTGTTCCAAAGCTTGGAACTCAGGTTGGCCACAGGCAGTTCTCATCCTGGGGGTGAGGGAGGGGTGTCCTCTTACTGGAGAAGGTGGCTCGGGACCAGGCTGAATATCTGGAAAATTGCAACTAAGCTTGTGTAAGTCAGCCTTGGAAGGGGAGAGGCTGCGCGGTGCCCAGAATCAGGCTGCCGCCTGCCATGAGTGCTACGGCCTGCTGGGCTGTGAGAGCGTTCAGGAAGATGCAACTCCAAGGCAACATCTCTGCTTCTAATTATCCTTTCTATCTCCTTCCTAGCTCTGCTTGCCTAAGTGTTTTCTTAGCTCTCGGCCTTTACTGTGTAGCTTTATGAGAATAAAGGCGAAACCAAACAAATTAGAAAGATTCCGTTTAAGATCTGTTATCACCCTGTGGAGAGAGGCCCCCAGAAGCCTGAGTCTTTTGAAAGCACTGGTCTTGTTTTTTTTTCTAAAGAGTTGAAAAGGAACACACACATACACACACAACACAGACTTTGCTACCCCGAGGCTGTATAAGTAAAGTTAAACTGCCTTTGAGAAAGCTACGTTTGGGGTACAGAAGGTGACATGAAAACCCACTTGAGGCTTCCTTGGGGGGTCTAGAAAAAGCAAAAACAAAACCAAAACACACCTGGAAGTGGGGTGCTGAAGAGGAAGTGGTTCACAACCATCCTCCAACTTCAGCTGCAGTGTTACTTTCTGACCTCAGGAACACATAATGCCTATACATACAAGATGGCAAAACACTCAATCCCCCAAAAGAAATGAATCTAAAAAGCTTTTTTTTTTTTTTAAAGAGTTTTAAAGAAATTCCAGGAGGTTCTTCTAGTGCTGAGGGGCGGCAGAGCTGAGGGGCAGCAGGTCTCTGGCCCACAGACCTGAGGTTCAAAAAGAGGAAGGGGTGATGCTCGCGGTGGGAAGGAGTTCCACGCCTGACGCCCTGAAAGCTTCCACAGCCCTGGGCTCTGCTCAGCGTGTTAGGAAGCCTTGAGCAGACTCAGCCTGAGGGCCTGGTGGAGGCAAGCCCACAGGGCGGCCCAGTCCTCCCTCCTGGGTTCTTAAAAGATTCTGCTCTGCGTGAAAGGAAAGGAGGGGAGGAAAAGGAGGGAGGGGAGGAAAAGGAGGGAGGGCAGGAAACCGGGTTGGGGAAAAGGGAAGGGGTAAGGGTCGTGGAGGGGAGGAAGAGATGGGGGAGGGAGATGGAGAGGGGAGAGGAAAGGGAAAGGAAGGGGGGTTACTGGGGGAGGGGAGAAGGAGTTGCGGAGAGAACCTGTAGGAACAGCAGGAGGGACCGAAGCCTGCTTCCTTCCACCTTCCTGCCCCTCCAACATGGATCCTCCCGGCAGTAAGCCAGGCTTATGCGGGAAGACTACTCAGCCAGCTCAGGCAACCTCTCCAGTTGCCTGGGTGCTCAGGAAAAGACTTGAGAGTACTTCTTCAGGAATCCGAGGGCCTTGCTCTTCCACAGCGGGCCGCACTGGCCAGAGAGGACGGAGAACTCCGTTTGATTTGAGTGACAGCTAGACACGGGCCGTTTCCATGATGCGTAGTCACATATCCCATTGTCCTGTCCTGTTCTCGTTTTGTTTGTATTGCTCAACCTTTAATTCAGGATTAACCTACCCACCTTTAATTCAGGATTTCGGATTTCATTTCTGTCCAGACAGCGACCCTTTAAGCCAGGAAAGGGAAAAGTTCCCATGCCAGGGAGGACAGCTACAACTTCCTGTCTCCTGTTTTGTCCTTCCAAACTTGGCACAGCTACGGGGGAAATCCTCAAGTGATTTTGGGGAAGTCTGATGGGGTAAAAATGGAGGGTGCAATGCTTTCAGATCACCCAAGCCAGCCACTGGAATTTCCAGCGTGAGGTGCCCGATTAACAGCAGAGTTCCTTTACTGGAGGAGTTTACAAGATGGGCTGTGAACGCAAGAGTTAAATAGTCATCTCCCTTTGTAAGCAGTGTCCCTTAAGTAGGGTTTACATTTAGGATTAATAGTAAACTCCTTAGGCTTTCCTGACAGAAGAATGAAGTTGCCCAAATAAACAATGTTCCCATCAGGACCAAACTGCATCTTCCTAGAGAAGAGCATTTCCCAACTCTGAAGTCATTTGTAATGTGCTGGGAAGACGGCTTAAAAAAAAAAATGGATATCTTAGATACCATAAAAGGGAAAACAATTCTCCCTTTTGAAGTAATAAATACCATTTGTAGCAGAACTCCGTCAGTGTGCACTTCTGAATTATTTCCTGATAATGCTGGGCTTAGAGCAGCTGGTGGTGCCCACTGCCTAGTAAGGAAGATTCTCGGGGGACAGTGTGGGTGTGGGCTTTACTGTGCTCCGAAAGTTACACATTCTTCTTGGTACATAAAACCAAGAATGAGTCCCACTGATTGGGTTGCTGTAGGTTTCATGGAGCTGGACTTTCAGGCAAAGTGGAAGGGCCATCGGATAGTGGGAGGCGTTTCCCAGCGGCCACTGTTCACTCAGCCCCGCCAATAGGCATTGGAAAAGTTGACACATGTCTACGGTTCTCTTGAATAAAAATGTAAGTGTGCTAAGAGACAGACGCCATGCTGTTTCAAGGTCTCAGGTCTCCAGATCTCAGTCTTCCCTTAGACAGGCACCCACACTACAGCCCTTTGAAAATGCCAAGCCACACATGGAGCCATTTCTCACCTAGTATCTCCTTTCTCCTATTCCTTTTCTAAGCCACAGGCCTGTGGGCTGAGCCCTGCTACTTCTGCCCAGCACTCCGGCTGCTAATAAGAGGCAGACTCTGTGCTAGCAGGTGGAGAC